>NC_136993.1:40874351-41014099 GCF_032717465.1 Coenobita brevimanus | reverse complement strand
TACGTATTGCTGCCGCAGAAGACATACCAGAACTGGTTTACCCCTGCCACATACATATATGCATCCCCTTACCCGAGATGAGGACTCCAGACTATTGATGCATATTCCAGGGTTGGTCTAATGAATAACGTTATTATCCTTCTTAGCATGTCTTCATTTATGTATGTGAATGCTGTTCTCATATTTGCAAGCAGTGTATACATGTTCCGTACCTTCTCGCTGATGTGGTCAGCCGGAGATAGTCTGTTATTGATAATCACACCTAGGTCTTTCTCTCTTTCTGATGTGTATAGGGTTTTATTTCCTAACTTATAATCCCAATAAGGTCTTTTTCCACTTTTACAAAACTTGATTACATGACACTTGTCCACATTGAATTCCATTTGCCATGTACTACTCCATTCATGAAGTTTATTTAATTCTTCTTGTAGCTCCCTAGAAGAGTCTGTGCTAGTAATTCTCCTTTGTATTTTTGCATCATACAGCCTTCTCTTTACATCCATTCTAAGCGAACGACATTTAAACACTTTTTTCATTCCTCCCAGCACCTTTCCTACTTCATTTATTCTAAACTTCACTTCTGCATCTATTCTTCCATCCACAGCAACATGTGACCCTAGATATTTAAAACAATCTACCTCCTCAAGCAACTCACCATTCAAAACTATATTCATCCCCCTACCATCTATCAACCTCGTACACTTCATCACTTTACTCTTATTCTCATTTACTTTCAAATTCCTCCTTTCACACACCCTTCCAAACTCCTCTACCAACTGTCTCAATCTCTCCTCTGAATCAGTCACCAGTGCAGTATCATCTGCAAACAGCAGCTGCTTCAGATTCCAATCTCCACCATCAACATTTACCAGACTCAGACCACCTAAAACTCTTGCATTCACCTCCCTTACAACACCATCCATGTAAATATTAAACAACCAAGGTGACATCACACATCCCTGTCGCAGCCCCACTCTCACGGGAAACCAATCACTCACAGCATTTCCCACTCTTACACATGCTCTACTATTTACATAAAAACTTTTTCACCCCTTTTAGTAACCTACCATCAAGTCCATACAATCTTAAAACAGTCCACAAAGCCTCCCTATCAATTCTATCATACGCTTTCTCTAAATCCATAAATGCCCAAAACACATCCTTGCCTTTCGCTAAATACTTTTCACACACCTGTCTCACAGCAAACACCTGATCAACGCATCCCCTCCCTCTCCTAAAGCCACACTGCTCATCACTAATCACTCCCTCTGTACCCTCTCTAACTCTCATAATTAACACTCTGCCATACACCTTACCTACAACACTCAACAGACTTATACCCCTAAAGCTAGTACATTCATACTTATCACCCTTGCCTTTATACAACGGGACCACACAAGCACTTGCCCAGTCCATTGGCACCATACCTTTCTCAAAGCACACATTCAACAATCTTACTAACCAGTCAACAATAGTCACTCCACCACCCTTCAGGCATTCCACAGCACACCCATCCATACCTGCAGCTTTCCCTGTTTTCATCTCCTTTACTGCCTTCTCCACTTGTTGTGGTACCGACTGCATTATATGGGGCTGAAACATGGAATATGGGTGTAGCAGAGAGGAAAAGTTTGAATGTAATGGAGATGAGGTGTCTGAGGAGTATGTGTGGAGTGACGCGTATGGATCGGGTGCGAAATGATGAAGTGCGAAGGAGAACTGGAGTTGTTCAGGAGATGGCTGGTAGAGTTGAGCAGAGGGTGTTGCGATGGTTTGGGCATATGGAGAGAATGGATAATGAGCGATTGGTGAAAAAGATAACTAGATCTGATGTGAGAGGTGTAAGGCTGAGAGGAAGACCACGAATAGGATGGATGGATAGTGTGAAGAGAGCGCTGGATGCGAGAGGGATGTCTGTCGAGCAAGGAAGAGTGGCTGTGCGTGACAGAAATAAATGGAGAGAAATTGTGAATAAAAAAGTGATGACGCAGCCCTGAGGGGATATTCTCCCGCATTTGGTCTGAGCAGCTAGTCAGGTCAGGTGCGGGTAAGGGGATGGGTATGTTATGATGTGGCAGGGGTAAACCAGCTCTGCTGTCGGGCCCTGCTGCGGATGTCACTGATTGCATTGCGCAGTTGACCCTTGTGCGGTGTGGTGCGGTGAGGATCTGTCCGTTCTCCCCTTTGGGGCTAAGATGTGAATGAATGTGTTTAAATGGATGAGTAAATGGAGAGTGTGTCGTCCTGTCTCGGCTACCTCCCTTTCCTTGGGGGAAGCAGCCTAGGTATATAGATAGATAGATAGATTTTTGCATCATCTGCGAACATATTCAGATAGCTCTCATTTCCAGTGTTACTGTTTATATCATTTATGTACACTAGAAACATGATTGGTGCCAGCACCGAACCCTGTGGTACTCCACTAGTCACTTCTTTCCATGATGAGTAGTTTCCTCTTAGTACTGTCCTCATTTCTCTTTTTATGAGAAAGTCTTGCATCCAACAAAACAGTTTGCCTCGAATTCCTCCTTGATGGTACAGCTTCCATAAAAGTCTTTCGTGTGGTACTGTGTCAAAAGCTTTCTTGAAATCTAAATAGATACTGTCCACCCATCCTTCCCTTTCCTGTATTGTGTTTGTTACTCTGTCATAGTAGCTCAACAGATTAGTAACACACGATTTTCCTTTTCTGAAACCAAACTGTCTTTCTGTTATCATACTGTGTTCTTCTAGATGATTTACCCAAGCTTTTCTTATAAGTTTTTCTAATACCTTGCTTACAACACTGGTCAGTGATACTGGTCGGTAGTTGAGAGGATTCTGTCTATTTCCTTTCTTGAATAAGGGGACTATATTTGCTTTTTTCCAAATATCAGGTAGTTTCCCTTGACTCAAGGATTTCGTGAAAATTAAAAATAATGGTTTACTTAACTCCTTTGCACATTCTCGTACCACCCAACATGAAATTTCATCAGGACCACTTGCTTTTCCTCTGTCTAATCTACTTAACTCCTCCTGTATTCCTTTTTCTGCTATTTGTATATCTGGTAGTATGTGTGGACATGCGTGTTCCACATATTCCCTCTCAAAATTTTTTTCTTCTGTAAAAACTAATTGGAAATTCTTATTTAGTGCTTCACAAATATCTTTCTCTTGTGTATAAGTGATTCCCTCGTCCGTGATGGATTGTATTATATCTTTTACTTTGGTTTTGCTTCTGATATAGCTGTAAAACAGCTTTGGTTGATCACTACTTTTATTTATTATATCCTCCTCAAACTGTTTTTGGGCTTCCCTCCTTATTCTTGTATAGTCGTTTCTTGCCTGTTTGTAATTATTATACGCCCTTTCACTATTGTGTCTTCTGTATCTATTCCACAACAAATCTCTCCTTTCTTTTGATTTTTTACATTCCGTATTGAACCATTTCCGTATTTTCTTATCTGCTTCTTTGTGCTGTGGGATGTACTTCTGGACTCCTATTTTATAAAATTCACAAAAATTTTTATATACAGCATTTACTTGAGAGGAGCATGTGGAGTGACGTGGAGGGACAGGTTGACGAATGAAGAAGTGAAGGAACGTTGTGGGGTAGATGTGGATGTGGTTGAGAAGATTAGGAGAAATACACTGAGGTGGTTTGGACATGTGGAGAGAATGGAGAATGAAAGACTGACTAAGAGGGTGTATGTAGGTGAGGTGGAGGGAGGGAGAGGGAGGGGTAGACCGAGGATGAGATGGAGGGATGGAGTTGAGAGATATATGAGGGAGGGGGGGGTGAGCTGGGGGGAGGGTAGTCAAATGGTGGGTGACAGAGTGACTTGGAGGCGTTTTGTCTGCGGCCACCCTTTGCGGGATTAGGGCGTCGGGCTATAGATAGATAGATAGATTTAAATCTTGTCCTCTAAGCTCATTTTCCCAATCAACTTCTAAGAAATACTTCCTTAGGTCTTGATAATTTCCCTTTTTATAGTTTAGTCTCTTTTTGTAACTGTCATTGCTGTTTACTGTGTCATATGCTATCCTGAAGTTATAATTTAGTACTGCATGATCGCTTTTGCCGAGTGGAGGGTGATATATTAAACTGTCAATGTCATTTTCTTGCCTAGTATCTAGCACTGAAGGTACATCAAGTCCTCTTTTTCTAGTGGTTCCCTCACATGTTGCGTTAAGAAAAACTCTTGTACGAGATCCAGGAGCTTTTGGTCCCAACAGCTTTCTTGGCTATTTATATCTAGAGTATTCCAATTTATATTTGTATTGAAATCCCCAGTTAGTATAATTCTTTCCGATTTTTCTTCCATTTTATGTAGCAAGGATCTTATACTCTGAATTGTACTCTCTGCCAGGTCCTCATATTCGTCTCTTTCCCATGTGTTTGATCTGGGTGGCATATACAAATTGGCTACAATTACTTTACCTTCAGATGTGTCGATCTCTACTGCAATCAGTTCTACTTGTGATGGTATATCTAGGTTTATTTCCTTGACTTTTAGATTTTTCTTAGTTAATATTATAATTCCTCCTCCTTTTTTTAAATTTCTGTCTCTTCTCCATATATTGTATTCTTCTAAGTTTAGTATGTCATTGGATATCCTTGGTGTTAATTTTGTCTCAGTTAGGCATATTATTTGTGGTTCATTTTCTCTGACATAATCATTCATCTCTAGTAATTTAGATACCATTCCATCCACATTTGAGTACATCATCTTTATCATCTTGTTTATATACTTGTCATGACATGGTTCTACTAACTTCCTTCTTTTTCTTCCATCCTGTTTGTGTACCACTTTCGTACCTGCAATCCTATTACTTTGTAAAAAAATTTCTTCTTGTCCTCTTCTGATCTTCCCTCATTTTTTGTTTTTGCTTCCTCCCTTTTCTCTTTCAGTAATTCCAGTTCCTCTTGTGTTAGGCATCTTTTCATCCATACATTTTTGAACTCTTCTTTTTTCCATAAGATTCTTTGCATTTTTTAGTATCTCTTCCACAGTGTTTACACTCTGGAAAGTCACCTTTAGAGGTCTTGTCTTGCTTTTCTCGTATTTCCCTAACCTTTTGTGTTCCTCTATGTCTTTACTACAGATTTCCTCTGATACTTCTTTCAGTAAGCTCATTACATTTGCCATCTCCTTTTTGTCTCTAGTGATTTTGTTTTTAATTTCTTCCTCTTCTATACCAGTGATTACTATTGATTTATTTATTTCTACTGAATCTCTGACTAACTTTGGATTGTTTTGGATTATTCTTTTCACTTCCTTTTTAATGTTTTTTTCCTCCACCCTTGTTTCTAAGTCTTTCTTTACTTTCACCATTTCAGCAGACGTGATCTCTACATCATTTTTGTAGCTTTGCACAGCTTCATTCACCTGTGTTATCTTCTCCTCAATATCACCACTCTGGTCCATAAGACTGCTTGCTTGTCTAATTGTCTCTGTGTCATTTTTTAACTCTTCCATAACACTCTCGTGATTAACTACTGTACTTCCCATTTCACTCACTTTCTTCCTAAGCGTATTCAATTCCACTGTTAGTTCACTGATGGTTGTGTCTTTCTTATTGGCCTCCCTTCCCAGTTTTTCTATCTCTTCCTTTTGCAAGTGCATTTGCTTCTTTATTTCATCAATTTCATTTTTGAAAGCCATTTCTACTTTGTGTACACGTTCAACCAGTCTATTGTGAGTCTCCACTTCAACCAGTTCTTGGTAGAAATCATCATTTTGCTTTTTACTTTTATCCCTTTTCTTTTCCAAATTTGTTTTACTGAAGTATGGATCCATTTTGTAATACTAAATGAACAGAGTATGTACTTACAAAGTATGCACGCTTTCCCCGTGTTGCTGTAGTATTAACAAACCCAGCTGACTCAACGCATTGTGGTTCTTTGTTGTTTGAACCAGTCTTATTTAAACTTATTTCTTTTCCTTTTAATAATGAAAAATCATTTAGTCTAACCTGGTAACGAGCTTGACTCATTCAAAGATACTTATTTAGGTAATGCCTCTGGCCGTGTTGAGCTGGTATGGAGCGCCTGTAACAGACGTCTACCTCCGACGATGCCGTGTGTGTGTGTGTGTATTTGAGATTGTACAGTGTCTAGCATGCATCCGTTACATGGGTAACTGGCATCCATGAGTTGCTTTGTGTTTGACATACGTCATGTGTTTGACTTTCTTGGTAGTCTGAACCAGGGGAGGTTTTGTGTTTCTTCTCCAGATACCAGACGTATCCGCCTGCATATTACATCTTGTGCTAGTGTTTCATATTGTGCCATGATTATGTTAATACCTAGAATTATTACATATTGTGCTATGCCTATATTAATGCCTATACAGCATGTGGGTTAATAAGAGCCGTATCTATCTGCTCAAATTAAAATTGTCTGCTCTATGCTTCAGAAATTTCTCGTCTATTACCATGAATGAAATATGGCATCAGTAAGAAGGTGCTAGAAACTTTATTATTAGCATTCCATGGAAATATGAGAGATATACATTTACTTCAACATTAAGCCCCCACAGCCATGACGTATTGATATTTTTATTTTGGCTGCTAACAGAGTGAAAATGAATTGTGGAACAGTTAATGGAGATTGTTTATTGCACCATCATCACAAATAGTATCTCGAAAGATAAAATAGTTTGGTGTACCTAAAATAAACTTAGTACCATAGACAACAGATTAATAAGTGTGTGTGTGTGTGTGTGTGTGTGTGTGTGTGTGTGTGTGTGTGTGTGTGTGTGTGTGTGTGTGTGTTCTTACCTAATTGTATCTTTACAGGAATGAGTCAAGCTCGTATTGTCACGTGTCTTAAACCATTTTCATCATACATCTCCTTAAATTTATTAATTGTTTTGGCACACACTATTTCGTTCAACAGTGAATTCCACTGATAAGCTGCCCTATTTGGGAAACTAAATTTCCTTACGTCTTTTTCGCCTCTCTTTTTAAGCAGTTTTTTTGCAGTGTCCACTTCCTGGGGGTAGGGGGGGGTTTCAAGAACACTCCCCCAGTATCCATGCTTGTCGTATGAGCAGACTAAAAGTGTTTGCGGAGTGTTAGTGCCCCTTCTCGGAAAAAACTGAAAAGACGAACAAGAAGCCTCGGACAAGGACTGACGAAAAGATCATGACCAAGGATCGGACAAAGAATATGGCACGGATCGCGACGTGGAATGTAAGAGGTGCGAATGATAAGGTGAAGGAGAGAGAGAGAGATTGTCCAGGTGCTTGATGGGTCGAAAGTGGATGTATGTGGAGTAAGTGAAGCTAAATGGGGAGGAGAGAGTGTGAGAGAATGGGAGTATGGATGGGGTATATGTGCAGGAGTAGGTGACAATGAGAGGGCAAAAGAAGGAATGTGTATTGTTGTGAGTAAAAGATGGACGAAGAACGTAAGCGAGTATGGATCAATTGGCTCAAGGATTGTGTGGGTAAGACTGAACGTTGGAACACAAATGTGGGCGATTGTGTGCATGTATGCGCCAACGCAAGATCGTACAAGCAGAGTGAAAGAAGAGTTCTGGACAAATGTGGAAGTGTGCATGGAAAACTTTAGAAGGAATGAGAGAGTGTTTTTGATTGGTGATATGAATGGTAAAGTAGGGAATGTGAAGATAGATGGAATAGTTGGTGAGTGGGGTGAGCCTGCTGAGATAGATGAGAATGCCAGTGCTTTAGTGGATATTTGTGCTGGGAGGGGGTTGGTGATAGCCAATACCTTCTTCAGGCACAAATGATCCACAGGTATACATGGCGAGTGATGAGAAGGGTGGGTGGTAAACTGAATGAACAGAAGGCAATGACTGATTATGTGTGTGTGGATTAAAGAATGCGAAAATATGTAATGGATGCAAGAGCTTATAGAGGCTGGGGGAGTGGACTTTCTGACCACCACTTGGTGGTGCCCAGAATTAAAATCCAAGTAAGATGGAGAAACAGAAGAAGGGAAGGACGGGAGGAAGGAGTAGATGGAAGGGGAGTGGAAAAGCTACAAGAGGATGAGAAAAAGGCAGAATATAAGAAAGAAGTAGAGGAACGATTGGGTAAATATGAAGTGGAGCAGATGGGAGACGTGGAAGGTCTGTACAAGATATTCATAAAAGAATTATGTGCAGCATGTGATGTGGTGTGTGGGGTGAAGAGAAGACGGAAGAGGGTGCAAGGAACAGCATGGTTGAATGAAGAGGTGAGAAAGGCTGTGGCACAAATGAAGAAAGCATACAATGAATGGATGAGAAATAGAGACATGGAAGAAGTTGAGAGGCGGAAGAGAGAGTTATATGTAGAAAGGAAGACAGTGATGAAAGGATTAGTAACAGAGAGTAAGAAGAGAGTGGATGAGGAATTTGAAAGGAATTTGAGTGTAAAGTGGAGGGACTGTAAGAAAATGTTCTGAAAAGAGGTGAAGAGAGTAAGACAGGGAGGCAGTGAAGTTAGCAGGGGACTTAAAGATAAAAATGGTAGATTACTAGTGGAGAAGGGAGAAAAAATGAGCAGATGGAGAGAATACTTTAAGGAATTGCTGAACATAGAGAATGGAGGTAATGCAAGTATAAGTGGCTGGTGAATGCTGGGAGAAGGAGGGAGGTGAGAAGACAGGAAGAGATCAGTAGGATAGAAGTTGTGGAAGCAATGAAGAAAGTCAAACTGGGGAAAGCCCCAGGAGTTGATGAAGTGTGTAGCGAAATGCTGAAGCATGGGGGGGAGATATTAGTAGAATTGATGTGGAAGATGTGCAGATTGGACTGCGAGGAAGGTAGAGTCCCGGAGGATTGGAAGTCAGGTATAATAATTCCCTTGTACAAAGGAAAAGGAGAAAAAGAAATGTGTGGTAATCATAGGGGCATTTGTCTTCTTAGTGTAATAGGAAAAGTGTATGGTAGGATACTTATTGACAGAGTTAGGGAAATAACAGAGGAATTAGTTGGAGATGAAAAGGGAAGCTTTAGGAAGGGAAGAGGTTGTGTAGATCAGATATTCATTCTTAGATCTTTACCCCCCTAGTGGGAACCGCCTTGTCGTGGTGGGGGGGCTTGTGTGCCCTGAGGACCTGGCGAGCTAGACTAGAGGGGGTTTCGACCCCTGCTCTGCCCCTGTTTTGGGGGGAGAGAGGGCTTCCCAAGCTAGTAAGGTCGCCAGTGAGGGGCCAGACTAAATGGTTCCCGAGGTTTTAGGCTGCCAGTACGGGCTAACGGTGCCGCCCGCCAGAGGGGCCGCCTGTTGAGGTCGTCCTGTGTTGGATGGTTGGGTGTCTGGGCTGGGATGCGTTATGGGGAGAGGTCTTGCTCCGTCGTGGACAAACTTTCGGATCATGCGGGGCTACTTTTTTAAACGAGTGGCCACCATGGGGACGAGGTACCCCGTTCGCGGCGGTTGGCGCTTTCTCCTTTCGTAGTCCTGGTAGGCGGTTACCCTTGGCCCCTGGGGCCATTTACTTTCAAGATCAGTTTATGGATACTGAAAATATTTGTTCTGGTCCTCGAGGTGCGGTCGGCCAAGCCCTCGAGACGTCACCCTCTGGTCGTGATGGTTTTGTGCGGGGTGAGGCTTGTACTCCCCCTGCCGCTGCTGCTCCTGTTGAGAGATCCCAGGGATCGGCTGTTGGAACTGGTCTCGACACGCTGTTCCTGCAAAATATTTTTGTGACCCTGTCATTCCGTGCTATTCACGCTGCATTGAGACCTTTTGGGACGGTTCTCTGTATCCGTCTCAAATATGAAGCTGACTGCCTCGCCAATAGGTGCTATGTAACATTTACATCTGGTGTTGCTGCTCAAGCTGCTCTTGAGGCACTTGGTTCCTTGCATCTTGGTGCCAGTGACTTAGTTGCAGAGCTTATTCGGTCTCGTAATGTCCAAGATAGTGAGAGCGACTATTGTCCCAACATTTTTGAAGATGCAGAGGAACAGGCTACCAAGGTTCGTAAGGCCCCTACCCCTTACTGGTTTGTTGCCCATTATAAGGATGGGTGTGGAAACTTTCTAAATGCTGCCAGGTACCTGGAAAGGGAAATTGGTGTGCTCCCAGCGGGTAACATCAAGAAGTATGGTATGGGTGTTTTGATCCATGCTAAAGATCTGATGCAAGCAATAATGCTCCTCCATCTGCCTTGCCCTTCTGATGGTATCTTTGATTCTATCAAGCCTCATCACTCATTTTATTATAGCAAGGGTCGTATTTATAATTCGGACCTGTATGAATTTTCGGATGATGAGATCCTTAGGTTTTGCCCCGATTCCGTTCACCAAGTGGCAAAGATTGGAGGAAACAGTAATTTAATCATGCTAACATTTTATGGTTCTTTCCTCCCTGAGCGTGTTGAGATTGGTCCTCTTTCTCTCCCAGTGAGGGCTTTTGTTGATCGTCCATTGCAATGTTACTCGTGTTATGAGTTGGCCATAGTAGGAAGAATTGTACTAACCGTCCGCGGTGTGGTCGCTGCTCTGCCCTCGACTCACACCCTACTCCCGATTGCGACTCTGAGTCTTTCTGCTTCCACTGCAGGGGGGCTCACCCACAACGTTTTCGTAAGTGTCAGAAATACTGTCTTGAGCAAGATATCCTTCAACTGGCTAATTCCCAGTTCATTAGTCTCGGTAGTGCCAGGCGGGAGCTTCTTTTTAGACAAAAGGGTGGTGGGGCGATGGTGTACGCCTCCTCCCTCCGCTCTGGTTCCTCTGCCTCTGTTTTGGGTTCTTGTGTTGTGGCGCCTTCCTGCTCTTCCCAACCTGTAGTTGTTTCTTCCCATTCTTGTGAGACTATTGCTCCATCAGTGACTTTTAGCAACAAGTTTTCGGTTCTGGAAAGTTCCACAGGTGAACCATCTTCGGTATCTACGGCAGTGCTCTCCACTACATCTTCGGCAGGGCCCTCTGTTGTCTCTTCTCCAGCTTCGACGCAGGCTCCTTGTATGGGTGTTCATGCTGTCGAGGTTCATGCTCCCATGGATTCTCAGCCACGGACACCTCCCAGGGTTAAGTCTCGGACGCCTCCCAGGGCTAAGCCGCAGAGGCCTCCCAGGGTTAGGCCGAGACAGTCTCCTGCAACTGGCTCCTCCAAGGATTTTTCTCAGTCCATCCTGAAGCGTCACAGGGGATCTGTTGAGTCCCTTGACTCGGTGGGTGTCCCCCCCATGAAGGTCTCTTTGGGAACGTCCTCTGACTCTGAGTCGACTGTTACTCATTCGCGTCTTCCCAAACTGTCCTCCTCCAGGGACAGTGCTGGTCTGTCTGTATCGAGGATTCCTCCTCCTTCGGTTGTCTCAGGTGTTTCAGGGCCTCGTGAGCGGGTTTCTCAGTCTCAGATTCCTGAGCCTACAGGCATGGTGGGCACCGATAAGCCTCGCCGCTTGAAAGCAATTTCTAGTCAGGTCGGCAAGGGGAAGCCTCCTTCTGAGGCTCCCCTGAAACCCCTCTCAAATTAGCAGTATTCAAGGTCCTTCAGTGGAATTGTCGTGGTTTGCGTGCATCCTGGGAGGAGCTGAGTCTCCTCCTCTCTCGTTTCTCCCCAGTGTGTGTGTGTCTCCAAGAGACAATGGTGGGAGACTCTGTTCCTCCCGCTCCTTCCGGTTATTATGCATTTTATTCCACCCCTATTTTGGGGCAAGGTCGTCGTGGTGGCTCTGCAGTTCTAATCCGCAAGGATGTACCATACTACGACGTCAACCTGCAATCTCCACTGCAGGCTGTTGCAGTCAAGTTATTTCTGAACAGGTGGTATACTCTCTGCAGTATCTATCTTCCGCCTGCTGCTGCCCTTGAGCGGGGTGATCTCGATTGCCTCGTGCGTGGTCTACCCTCTCCTTTGCTTCTTTTGGGAGATTTTAATTGTCGCCACCCTCTCTGGGGTGACTGCACAGTCAACCCTAGAGGTGTTTTATTGGCTGGTTTTATTGAGGATGTGGAGTTGGATGTTTTAAATTCTGGGGATGCGACACACTTTCATGCTCAGACTGGTACGTTTTCTGCCATTGATATTTCCCTCGTGTCTCCTAGTGCTCTCTTGGATTTTAGTTGGCAGGTCTTACCAGATTTGCATGGGAGTGATCACTTTCCAATAGTTTTAGAATCTACGGTGTCTGAACCTCGGTCCCGTCTTCCCCGGTGGCGCCTTGATAAGGCTGATTGGCGGCTATTTACAGACCTTACTTCTTCTGTTTGTCCCTTAGCTGAGTTTGGTGGCTCAGATGCAGCTGCAACATATTTTACTGATTTATTACATTCTGCTGCCCTCCAGTCCGTCCCGAGGACGTCTGGCCATTTTTCCAAACGTCCAGTCCCTTGGTGGAATGATGATTGTTCTGCTGCAGTGAGAATGAAGCGTGCCGCCTTCTCTCGTCTTCGTCGGCATCGTGGTGATCCCCAGTGTATGGATGCCTTCCGACGGGCCCGGGCTCGGGCTAGGTGGGTTTTTAAGAATGCTTGGCGAATGTCGTGGAAACGCTTTGTGTCCTCAGTTAATGCTCAGACCCCGCTTACCCAGGTGTGGAACAGAGTTCGCAAGATTTTTGGTAAGTTTTCGCCTCCTTCCCCTCCTGTTTTGTCTCATGCTGGTAGGATGGTGGCTGATCCACAGGAGGTCACTAGTGTCTTTGCGGATCATTTTGCGAGTGATTCCAGGAAGGATCCTAATTCGCCCATGGCGCAGCATCGGCACTGTGTGGAGTCGCAAGGGGTGGACTTTGCTTCCAATGAGGCAGAGCCATATAATGTCCCCTTCTCTCTCTCTGAGCTAAAGCTGGCTTTATCCCAATGTGGTGACTCGTCTCCAGGCCTTGACGATATCCCTTATGCCTTTTTACGCCACATGTCTGATGAGGCTTGTTCCTTTTTATTAGAGGTTTTTAATCTTATTTGGAGTACTGGTGATTTTCCCTTTTCTTGGGGTGTGGCTATAGTCCTCCCCATTCCAAAGCCTGGGAAGGACCATCAGTTGGCGACCAACTTCCATCCCATTTCACTGACTTCATGTATCTGTAAGGTACTGGAGAAGATGGTAAATGTCAGGCTCGTGTGGTACTTGGAGAGGGGCAATTACTTTTCTCCGGTTCAGTATGGTTTCCGGAAACTGCGTTCTACAACTGATGCTCTATTGTCTTTGGAGTCCTCTATTTGTAAAGCATTTGCGAATAAGCACCACCATGTCACTGTCTTTTTTGATTTGGAGAAGGCTTATGACATGGCTTGGTGTCATGGCATTTTCCTTAGTCTGCTTGAATATGGTCTCCGTGGCCAACTCCCCATTTTTGTGCAGAAATTTTTGTCCCGTCGTTTTTTACGTGTCCGGATTGGGGGTGCTCTGTCGGATGCTCGTCCCCTGGAGGATGGTGTGCCGCAGGGGAGTATACTCAGCGAAACACTTTTTGCAGTGCCTATAAACAGTGTTATTAGTGTACTTCCTGCAGGAGTTCGGGGTAGTCTTTATGTTGATGACTTATCGATCTCCTTTTCTGCGGGGCGGATGCCATTGATTGTGAGGAAGCTGCAGCTGGCGATTAATAGGATCTCTCGGTGGGCTTCTACTCGGGGATTTCGTTTCTCGGCTTCCAAGACTGTGGCTGTTCACTTTTGCCGCCTCCGTGGTGTTCACCCTGATCCTGACTTGTATATCTATGATAGACGAATCTCTTGTGTGGAGGAGACTCGCTTCCTGGGACTTATATTTGACAGCCGCCTGACATGGGTACCTCATCTTCGTCATGTTAAAGTGGCTTGTATGAGGACATTGTCGCTCCTTCGGGTTTTGACTCATACTTCTTGGGGCGCCGACCGACAGACTCTCCTCCTCTTGCACTGGACTCTTATTCTTTCGAAGTTAGAGTATGGTAACGAAGTCTACTCATCTGCTACTGAGGCTCGGCTTCGTGTGTTGGACTCTGTGCACCATGCTGGTGTTCGCTTGGCAACTGGTGCGTTCCGCTCGTCCCCAATTCCTAGCTTGTTGGTGGATGCTGGGATCCTTCCGCTGGCTTTGCGTCGCCAGTCCTCCTTATTGAGGTGCTGGTGTCACCTACATCGTCTTCCCGAGTCTGCTTCTTGTGTGTCTGTGTCTGATGATGCACGTTCCCATCTTTATGTGTCTCGCCCGAGTTTCCCTAAGCCTTTTGGTTTTAAGGTTGCATCTGCAATGGAGTCTTTCCATTTGCCATCTCTATCTGTATGTCCCCATCGGTTACCTAAGTTTGGTTACTGGCAATTCCCGCTTGTTCCTGTCTGTAATCCTGTTGTTTCAAATAGGAATTTGTTACTTGATTCGGAGTCCCATGCATTGTTCCTAGAACACTATAACATACACGCTGACTCCATCCCTGTTTTCACCGATGGGTCAAAGTCTGGTGCGGGGGTTGGGTATGCTGTTGTCTTCCCTTCCTTTTGTAGAGGTGGGTGCCTCCCCGGTGTTGCCTCTGTCTTTACGGCAGAGCTGTCTGCCATTATTTTAGCTTTCAAGTTAATTTTTACTCTTCCCATCTCGTCTTTTACCATTTTTAGCGACTCTCGCAGTGCTCTTTCTGCTCTTCAGCATTTTGGTCCTTCTTCCCTGCATCCCCTTGTTTTGTCTGCCCTCGAGTGGTTTTATCTTCTCCAATGTAGGGGTTACAGTGTTGGGTTTTGCTGGGTCCCAGCGCATGTTGGTGTTCTGGGAAATGAACGGGCAGACAGGCTGGCTAAGGAGGCATCGACCCGGGCTGCTCCTTCCCTCCCAGTTCCTTTTCGTGACCTGTACTCCTCCATTCGGGTGGCAGTTCTTGCTAGTTGGCAGGGACAGTGGGAGGCTTTGGTTGCTACAACCAAAATGGGGGAGGTAACCTCTACGACATACCGTCCGTGGACGTATGTCCATGTGCGGGGACGCCGTTCAGAGACTGCACTGGCCCGTCTTCGTATGGGTCACTCGCGTCTCACACATGGTTATCTCATGTCCCGGGGGCCACGGCCATTTTGTGATGACTGTTTGGTTCCCCTTACTGTGCGCCACATTTTAGTGGAGTGTCCCAGCCTGGTGGAACTGCGTGAGCGATTTCTATTTCATTGTCGGGGTGTTCATGGTACTTATGAGATGTCGTTGATACTTGGAGAGAGGGCTCTCTCCCCGGGACATGAGGTCCTCCTGTTTGTGGAGGAGGCTGGGTTGTTGAGTAAGTTGTAGCTTCTTCTTTTCTTTTCTTTTAGTTGGCTCTTTTTAGTATTTTTAACATTCTGTGCTTCTGATTTTACCGCATTGTTTTAACGGCGCCATATGACCTGTGCTGTTGCGGCGCCTTATTTAAATCAATCAATCTTAGATCTTTAGTGGAAAAGTTTCTAGAGAAGGGAAAGAAGGTGTATGTGGCCTTCATGGATTTGTAGAAAGCATATGACATGGTGGATAGACAAAGATTGTGGAAAGTATTAAGAATGTATGGTGTAGATGGGAAGTTGCTGACTGCTGTGAAGAATATGTATGATGGTGCTAAGGCTTCAGTGCGTGAGGATGGTGAACTGAGTGAATTTTACTCTTTGAAGGTTGAGTTGAAACAGGGATGTATCATTTTCCATGGTTGTTCAATCTGTACATGGATGAGGTAATAAAAGAGATACCAGATAGGGCAGTGGATGTTGGAGTGGCCCTAGTGAGAGAGGTTAGTGTTTGGAAACTCCCTGTACTGTTGTTTGCAAATGATACTGTGTTGCTAAGTGCAGACGAAGAGGAGCTGCAAGGCTTGGTGGATGAGTTTGGGAAAGTGTGTAAGAAACGGAATGTATAGGTGAATGTAGGGAAGAGTAATGTGATGGTCTTTGATAGAGGTGAAGTCAGTGCATGTACAGTGAGGTTGGATGATTAAGGAAATGGAATATGTGAGTATGTTTAAGTACTTGCGGAGTGTGATGAGGAAGGATGGAAGTTTGGAGGGTGAAGTGCTTGTAAGTGTTCAACAAGGAAGAAAAGTTGCCTGTTCCTTGAAAGCAATGATAAGAAATAGGGAAGTGAACATGGAAGTGAAAAAGTTACTACATGACATTTTTGTGATACCAACTCGAACGTATGGAAGTGAAGCTTGGATGTTGTTGGAAGGACAGAAGAGTGAGAGCAGTGGAAATGAGTTATTTAAGAGGAGCCTGTGAAGTCACATGGAGAGACAGGCTGACAAATGAGGATATAAAGAAGCATTGTGGTGTGGATGTGGATGTGATAGGAATCGTTAGGAGGAACACACCGAGGTGGTTTGGCCATGTGAAGAGGATGGAGGGCCCCGCTGAGGGGGGTCACCTTGACGTGGTGGCGGGGCTTGAAGCGTGGCTGGCAGTGCCACCTACTTTGGAGGCATGCCTACCTTTGTAGGGTTCGGCATTTGTCAGTGTCGTGGACCAAGCACCCCCTACATCACTGGTAGAGGAGGCCTACTGGTGATGTCAGTCCCTGCCCATTTGCCATCTAGGGCGGGACTGTTGCCTCCCCACGTGTTTGCCGTGCGTGGCGTCCCGTAATGCTGGGAGACGGGAGTCCTAGAGGTTGAGTGATGCTGCATGGTGCGCCCTGCAGCTAGCAATACACCTCTTTGGTCCCTTATTCTGGTTAGACGGGTGGCCTGGTTGGGCCCGACCAGGTCAATCGGCTGGTCACTGGCTAGCCATCCAGGCTAGTCACCTAGTGGCTTTAGGGTCAAGCGGGCACTAGGGGACCTGGTGGCTCCTATCGTCCTGGAGTCACCCTTGTCAGGGTCCCTTGGTGGTTACCTGCGTATACTTTCCCACTACCTCTGGGGTCGCCAGTGGTGCTTTTCCTGGCATATGGCCTCCCCTTGTTGGGCTCCATGGTGGGTGGAGGGGTGGGGGAATGAAGGTAGTTTTTTTCTAATATGGCCTCGAATAAAATTTCTTCAGCTGACGACCTTGGTTCTGTCCCTGACCATCCTTTACAATCTCCCTCCTGTGCCCTCCTGTGCCTCTGGCTGGTGAGGCCCATATTGCCACCCTGGAACCATACCTACCTGGTTCCAGTGGTTTACGGTCAGCAGCCACTACAAAGAAGAGCCGGACACAGACAACAACATATAGTGGACATGCCCGTGAGGTCCTGCCGGGTGTCTTTGAGAGGGTTGATTTTGCAAGGTACTACACCATTCGTACTTTGGATGGTCAACCTATTGGGAATTTGGATATTTTTACTGTTCATCGGCGCATTATGTCAATCTGTGGGAGGGAGCCGAAGATTTCACCTCAGGGGGATGGTAGCCTACTAGTGGAGGTTACATCCCCTGAAGAGGGTTCCTGGCTGGCTGCCCAGTGTAAGGACCCAGATGCGCTGTTTTCTTGTGTCCTTCATGCTTTCTTCAATCAGTGTCGAGGTGTTGTTTTCTCCAAAGACTTACTTCGCTACAGTGAAGAGAAGCTGCTTGAAGAACTCCAGGTCCACAGGGTTGTTAAAGTGGAGAGGTTTCGGAAGAAGGTTGATGGTGTACTTACCCCAACTCCATCCTTGTTGCTGACGTTCGACTGTACTGTTCTCCCTTCATCCATCAAGGTGGCTTGGTTGTCCCTTAGGGTCAAACCCTTTGTACCAAACCCACGACGCTGCTACCACTGTCAGATGTACAGGCATGTTGGGCGAGTCTGTCGTCGTTTGCAACAGGGCCTCCCAGTGGTGTGTGTCAGTTGTGGAGAATCCACTCATGCAGGACAGGACTGTCCTGGACCTGTTTGTTGTTTGCACTGTGGCGAGGCACATCCTGCTTCATCTAAAGACTGTGCCCGGTTTTGCTTGGAGAAGGAGATCCTCCTCATCCCTAATCGTGATAAAATAAGCTTTTCTGAGGCCAGGAGTAGAGCCATGTCATCTGTTTTCCGTAACGGAGTGTCTTGTATATCAGTTTTGTCCGGTCATAGCCGTCCTCATCGTCCTGTCCAGCAGCAGACTCGAAATCCTCCTGTTGTGTCAGCTCCTATGCCTTCATATGTTGATTCCATGCCAGTGCAACAATCTCCCGCACTTGAGACGGTTGCCGCTACAGTTCAAGACTCGACCTCTACATCTATGGTATCCCCTGGTAGTCATGGTGCACATTCTTCATTTGCTAAACGTCATCGTGGTTCCTCAGAGTCTTTGAGTCTTGAAGATCCTCCAAGCAAGGTGTCGGTTGTGGAGTCCACATCCTCTGTAGTTAGTCCATCTGTGCAACAGCCCTCAGACCCTGCTTCTGGGTCTTCTGGGGCTTCTGGGGTGTCAGGTCAGTCTGGCACCTCTTCCTCCGGGGTATCGGATGTTCCTCCTCCGGTTACCTCTGAGGATCCCGTCCTGCCTCCTCCACGTTTGGAGGCCAGGACCCCAATCCCTCCTGCTCGACCTCTTGGTTCTCTGGGGGCCCCGGGCAGGGTTCGGAGTAGCTCTTCCTCTCCTGCTGGGCAGCGACGGGTGTCTGTGAAGTCTCCCAACACTTCGCAGACCCCAGGCCCTCGTTCTAGCCATGCTGCTGCCCGTGGCAAGCCCCTTAGTGGGCGTATCCGCATTCCCAAGAAGATTGTCTCCCAGGGTCGCTCAGTGGTTTCCACTAAGTGACCCTTTCTTTTGTGTATATAGTTCCTCCATTTTAAAATTTTTAGTATTTTTTTTATGGTTTTCTGTTTGTCCCTCTCCCCTGCCCCTTTTTATTTCAATAGTTTTAATGGCTAATATTATTCAATGGAACTGCCGTGGTTTACGAGCCAACTGGGAGGAACTCCGTTGGCTTCTGGCTGAGTATTCACCTGTGTGTGTTTGCCTACAAGAGACAATGGTTGGTGATGCTGCACCTCCCAGTCCACCTGGTTACCAGGTTTTTTATTCAGATCCTCTTCCTGGACAGGGTCATGGTGGGGGTGTGGCTATTCTAGTACGCAGTGACTTACCTTTCACTGCTGTGAGTCTTAACACTCCACTGCAGGCTGTTGCTCTCCAGATTTTTCTTCCCCGTTGTTATACTGTGTGCTCTTTGTACCTCCCTCCTAGTGCCATTATTGAGAGGGTTGATCTTGAAAATCTTATTCGTGCACTTCCCTCACCCTATTTCTTGCTGGCCGACATGAACAGTCATCATCCCCTGTGGGGTGGCTCCACAGCTGTTGCTAGAGGTACTATGTTAACCTCCATTGTGGAGGATGTGGACCTGTATGTTTTAAATTCTGGTGAAGTTACTTACTTCCATAGTCAAACGGGTATTTTTACTTCTATTGATTTGTCTCTGTGCTCTGCAGGGGTAGCCCTGAATTTTACATGGGCTGTGTTACCGGACTTACATGGCAGTGACCACTTCCCTATTTTATTAAGATCGACACAGAGTGAGCCTCGGCGTCATCTTCCCCGCTGGCGCTTGGATAGGGCGGTCTGGCTGGTTTTTGAGGAGCTGTGTTCCCCGAACCGATGTGTGGAGGATTTTGTCAGCACTGATGCTACTGTTGAGTATTTCACAGACTTACTACACTCGGCGGCACTGCAGAGTATTCCGAAAACAGCTGGTCACTTTCCTTGCCATCCAGTTCCCTGGTGGACTGATGAGTGTGCTTCTGCTGTTCGGGCTAAACGTGCTGCTTTCTCCCGACTTCGTCGTCACCGAGGTGACCCTGGTTACTTAGCGGCATATAGGAGGGCCCGAGCTCATGCCCGGCGGGTTATGAAGGAGGCTAGGAGGAAGTCTTGGGCATCATTTGTTTCTTCAATTTCTTCACAGACTCCTCTCACAAAAGTGTGGAAACGGGTGAGGAAGATTTCAGGGAAATTTCCCGTTCCCTCTCCTCCTGTTTTATCTCATGCAGGTGTGGTGGTGGCTCATTCTTCATCTGTTGCCGAGATATTTGCAGCTCATTTTGCTAATGTCTCTAGGAAGGATACCTCATCCCCATCGGCACGCCGCCGACGGCACCTGGAATCTTTGGGCATTAGTTTTCCATCTACTGCGGAGGAGTCATATAATGTTGCTTTTTCTACTTCTGAACTTCAGACGGCATTGTTGCAGTGTCACGACTCGTCTCCAGGCTTGGATGATATCCCATATGCCTTCTTACACCACTTGCCTGATGCAGCCCTTCATTTTCTGTTGTCACTGTATAACAGAATTTGGTGCAATGGTGGGTTTCCGACCTCATGGGGTGTTGCTGTGGTTCTCCCCATCCCTAAGCCGGGTAAGGATCACTTGCAGGCCACTAATTATCGCCCTATCTCGCTGACATCTTGCCTTTGTAAGGTCCTCGAAAAGATGGTGAATAGTCGGCTCGTGTGGTACTTAGAGAAGGGTGGTTACTTGTCTCCAGTCCAGTGTGGGTTTCGGAAGATGCGGTCGACCACAGATGCTCTCCTTTCTTTAGAATCTTCCATCTGCCAGGCTTTTGCAACTAACCAGCATCATATCACAGTGTTCTTTGATTTGGAGAAGGCGTACGACACTTCCTGGCGTCATGGTATATTGCAATCTCTTTATGAGTTTGGTCTCCATGGGCAACTCCCCACTTTTATCCGGGAGTTTTTATCTAATCGTTTTATTCGGGTCCGAGTCGGGAGTGAGCTGTCTACTGCACGTCCCCTTGAGGATGGTGTGCCACAAGGGAGCATACTAAGCGTTACCCTTTTTGCAGTGGCAATTAACAGCGTTATTTCTGTGCTCCCTGATGGTGTTCGTGGCTCTCTCTATGTTGACGATTTATCAATCTCTGTCACTGCCTCACGGACGTCAATGGCAGAAAGGAGGATGCAGATGGCTCTTAACCGTGTCTCTAGATGGGCTGATGAACGAGGTTTTCGATTTTCCTTCAAGAAGACCGTTGCCATGCATTTTTGCTGCGTTCGTGGAGTCCACCCTGACCCAAACCTTTTTTTAGATGGGCGTCGTATTTCGTGTTTAAAGGAAACCCGGTTTTTAGGGCTGATTTTTGACAGCCGGTTGACTTGGGTCCCTCACTTGAGGTACGTAAAAGCTGAGTGTCTCAGAGCATTGGGTCTCTTGAAAGTTTTAGCGCACACATACTGGGGAGCTGATCGCAAGACCCTCCTCCTCTTGCATCAGTCTCTGATTTTATCCAAACTTCATTATGGATGTGAAGTTTATTCCTCTGCCTCAGAAGCCCGGCTTCGTATTTTAGATTCCATACATCATGCTGGTGTTCGTCTCGCCACTGGGGCATTCCGATCTTCCCCGATTTCGAGTTTGTTGGCTGATGCTGGTGTCCTTCCTCTAGACTTGCTCCGCTCTTCCCTTTTGATGAGATGTTGGTATCACTTATCTCGTCTCCCAGACTCTGTGCCCTTTGTCAAGGTCTCTCAAGATTCTCGGTCACCTATTTTTGTCACTCGGCCATCCTTTCCAAAGCCCTTTGGTTTCAGGGTGCAGTCAATTATGTCTAGCTTCTCTGTTCCTTCTGTGCCGATCACTCCCCACCATATCCCGAGGGTGGGCTACTGGCTTCTCCCCAGGGTGACATTTTGTCGTTTCTTCTCATCCAGTAAGGCCTCCCTTCCTTCTCAGGTTTTATTTTCTCTGTTTTTAGAGCATGCCTCTTCTCATGGGGACTCCATACCAGTTTATACTGATGGATCTAAGTCTGATGCCGGTGTGGGCTTTAGTGTGGTGTTTCCCACCTTCTGTCGAGGTGGGAGCCTCCCTGTGACTGCTTCTGTTTTTACGGCTGAGCTGACTGCTATTTTATTTGCCCTTCAGATTCTCTTCACTCTCCCCCACACTGCTTTTACTGTTTTTAGTGACTCACGAAGTGCTCTTTCTGCAATGGAGTCTTTTAATCCCTCTCATCCTTTGGTTTTGTCCATTTTAGAGTGGCTTTTCCTTTTAGGGCGTCATGGACGTCGTGTAGATTTCTGTTGGGTTCCAGCTCATGTAGGAGTGGCAGGGAATGAACGAGCTGATCAGCTGGCCAAGGCGGCAGCGGCTCGTCCCCCTCTTGCACAGTCTCCTTTGTATCGTCTGCCTGCTGCAGATATGCGCTCCTTTATTGCCTTCAGGGTTTGGTGCTGTTGGCAGGAGCACTGGGATGCTGTGGGTGCCAATAAGTTGCGCTCGATTTGCCAGAAGGTGGGCTCATTCAGCTACCAGGGCTTCCCTCGTCAATGGGAGACTGCTTTGTGCCGCCTCCGCATTGGCCACACCCGTTTCTCTCACGGTTTTTTAATGGAGAGGGCTCCTCCTCCATTC
Organism: Coenobita brevimanus; assembly: GCF_032717465.1. Classification (NCBI taxonomy): domain Eukaryota; kingdom Metazoa; phylum Arthropoda; class Malacostraca; order Decapoda; family Coenobitidae; genus Coenobita; species Coenobita brevimanus. Next base: position 40,991,950 of record NC_136993.1, on the reverse strand, counting down.
TATGATGACTGTCTGGTTCCCTTGACTGTTCGGCACCTGTTGGTGGAGTGTCCTAGTCTTGAGGATTTGCGGCGTCGGTTCCTCTCTGACCACCAAACGGATGGTGGTGTGTATCATCTTTCCTCCGTGCTTGGGGAGGATGCCTGTGTCTTGGGAGGGGCAACCCTCTCCTTTGTGAAGGAGGCAGGACTTCTTAAGGATATTTAGAATTTCTCCTTTTTTGTTGTGTGGTTTATCCTCTGTTTTTTGTTTTTTGCTTTTTACTTCTTTGCTATACAGCGGCATATGACCCTGGCAGGTGCGCCGCCATGATTATTAGAAAGAAAAAAAAAAAAAAAAAAAAAAAAAAAGAGGATGGAGGGTGAGACTGACGAGGAGAGTGTATGTGAGTGAGGTGGATGGGGGGAGAGGGAGGGATGGAGTGGAGAGGTAAATGAGAGAGGGGTGTGTGAACTGGGAGAAGGGCAGTGAAATGGCGGGGGACAGGCCGACGTGGAGGCGATTTGTTTGTGGGCACCCCGTACAGGATTAATGCGTCTGGCAATAGATAGATAAACAGACACTTTCTGATGCTTCCCCATAGGTTATATATTCATTTATGTCTATATTCTCCTTCCCTGATACGCATTTATATAGCATAATCGTCTCTCCTCTTTTCCTTTTCTCCTCTTTTCCTTTTCTCCTGTAGTGTTGGCAGATTCAGTTTTTCTAGTCTTTCTTCATAGCTTTGATCCCTTAAGCTTGGTACCCATCTTGTTGCGGCCCTTTGAACTTTTCAATCTTATCCATGTGTTTCTTGAGATGAGGACTCCAGACTACTGATGCATACTCCAGGGTTGGTCTGGTGAAAGACTTTATTATCTTTCTCAGCATGTCTTCATTTATGTATGTGAATGCTATTCTCATACTTTCAAGCAGTGTATACATGTTCCGTACGTTCTCACTTATGTGGTCAGCCGGAGATTGTCTGTTATTGATAATCACACCTAATTCCATCTCTCTTTCTGATACGTGTAGGGTTTTACTCCCTAGCTTATAATCCCAATCTGGTCTTTTCCCACTTCTACCAAACTTGATTACATGACACTTGTCCACATTGAATTTCATTTTCCGTGTATTACTCCATTCATGAAGTTTATTTAATTCTTCTTGTAGCTCTTTACAAAAGTCTGTGTTAATAATTCTCCTTTGTATTTTTGCATCATCAGCAAACATATTTAAATAGCTTTCATTTCCAGTGTTACTATCTATGTCGTTTATATACACTGAAAACATAATTGGCACCAGCACTGAGCCCTGTGGAACTCCACTAGTCACTTTCCTCCATGATGAGTAATTTCCTCTTTTCTGAGAAGATCTTGCATCTAACAGTACAGTTTGCCTCGGATTCCTCCTTGATGGTACAGTTTCCATAAAAGTCTTTTGGTGTGGTGCTCTGTCAAATGCTTTCTTGAAATCTAGATAGATACTGTCCACTATCCTTCTCTTTTCTGTAATGTTTCTGCATCTCTGTCATAGTAGCTTAATAGATTAGGAAACACATGATTTTCCCCTTCTGAAACCAAATTGCCTTTCTGTTATCATATTGTGTTCTTCTAAATGGTTTACCCAGACTTTTCTTACTTACAACGCTGGTTAGTGATATTGGTTGGTAGGTGAGTGGAGTATGTCTATTCACTTTCTTGAATAAGGGAACAATGTTTGCTCTCTTCCAAATATCAGGTAGTTTACCTTGACCCAAGGATTCCTTAAATATTAAAGATAATGGTCTGTTTAACTCTTTTGCACATTCATGTAGCACCCAACATGAAATTTCGTCTGGACCATTTGCTTTTCCTTTGTCTAGTTTACTTAAATCCTCCTGTATTTCTTTTTCTGATACTTGTATATCTGGTAATATGTTTGGGCATGCATGTTCCATAGCATCCCTCTCAAAATTATTTTCTTCTGTAAAAACTGAATGGAAAGTCTTATTTAGTGTTTCACAAATATCTTTCTCTTGTGTATAGAAGAACCCTTCATCCTTAATGGATTGTATTTTATCTTTTACTTTGGTTTTGCTTCGGATGTAGCTGTACAATAGCATCGGTTGATCACTACTTTTATTTACGATGTCCTCCTCACACTCTTTTTGGGGACTACGCTCCTTATTCTTGTACATTGGTTTCTTTCCTGTTCTTAGTTATTATATGCCCTCTCACTATTGTGCCTTCTGTATCTATTCCACAACAAGTCTCTTTTTTCTTTTGATTTTTTTACAGTCTTTATTAAACCATTTCTTTATTTTCATTTGTGATTCTTTGTGCTGAGGGATGTAATTTTGGACTCTTGTTTCTTAAAGTTCACAAAACTTTCTATATATAACATTTAAATTTTGTCCTCTAAGCTCATTTTCCCAATCTATTTCTAATAAGTATTTCTTTAGGTCATTATAGTTGCCCTTTTTGTAGTTAAGGCACTTTTTCAAACTTTCATTACTGTTAACTATGTCATATGCAATCCTGAAGTTGCAATTTAATACTGCATGCTTGCTTTTGCCGAATGGAGGATGATACATTATCAGTATAATTTTCTTGCCTAGTAAATATAAGATCTTATACTGATGGTATATCAAGTGCTGTTTTCCTGGTGCTTTCTGGTGGTGTGTGTGTGTGTGTGTGTGTGTGTGTGTGTTTTGGTTGTGTTTTTGCATTTGTGTGTTTCTTATTGCGTGCATTTGTTTGCGTGTTTGTGGATTTGCATGTTTGCGTGTATGCATCATTGCTTTCTTCTTTGCTTGTTTCATTTGTTTTATGTTTTTGTTCTGTTGGTGGGTGGTTGTTTGTGTGTTTTAGTTTTGTATGTTTGTATGTTTGTTCAGTGTTTGTGTTTGTATTTTTTGTTTTAAATTTTGTGATTGTTTTGTGTTTGGGAATGTTTTTTTTTTTTTTTTTTTAGGTTCTGTTGTGTTGGTGTTTTATGTTTACTTTGTGGTTCAGCCTTTTTTTTATGATGGATTTTGTCCTGTGTATGAGTTTCTTGTGTTTGTTTTGTTTGTGATTTGTTTTTGTTTCTTGTTTTTGCTTGTTTTGGTTTAATTGGTTCGTGAGCTGGCATTTTTTGTGTTCTGTGTTTGTTTTGCTTTGTCGTTGGATTTGTGTTGTGTGCTTGTGTTTTTGTGTTTGTGTTTGGTTGAATGTGTGTGCTTTGAGTCTGCTTTGTTTTTTTTTTGTGTGTGTGTGTCTTGTACTTCGAACTTTCTTTGGGTTTTGAGTGTTTTGTTTGCTTTGTTTGTGTTGATTTTTTTTATTTGTTTGTGCTTGCATGTTTGTTTTGTGTGTTTGTGTTTGACGTTCTTCGGTGTTTGTCTCACGATTGGGTTTTAAGATTAGTATGCTGTGTGTTTGTTTTGTACGTTTTAGTTTTGTGTGTATGTGTTTTGTATTTTGTGTTTTGTGTGTATTTTTTTTACTAATTGTGTTTTGCGTTTGTATTCATCTTTTTGTTTTGTGTTTGTGTGACTGTTTTTGTTTTATGTCCTGGGTTTTTCCTGTGATTACTTTGTCTTTTTGTCTTTGTTTCGTTTGTGTTCTGTATTTGTTTTGAGTGTGTCTGTGTGCTTGTGTTTTTGTTTGTTTATGTGTATTTGTGTTTTTGAGTTTTTTTGTGCGTTTGTGTTAGTTTTTTGGTGAAATTCTGTTTTTGTGTCAGTTTTGTGTTTGATTGTGTGTGTGTGTGTGTGTGTGTGTGTGTGTGTGTCCTCCTCACCTGCCTCATCATCATGCCAATCATGCCGTTCCAAGACCCATCCTCTTGTTTGACGCCCCACAGAGAGTCAGCAGGTGTGACATAGGTATACCTGGACAAAGACAACATTACAACATAATGCAGTACACCCCATGCTCGGTACAACACCATTATTGTTTCAGCTAACACTAAGAAATTTATGAAGCTGAGTTTGAGTACTGGAATCTGAAAGTACTAGTGCTGTTCTCATTAATACTCTAATAATTAAACGCTTTATCACACTCCGTGATGCACTGTCAGTTAATAACAATACTAGACGTATGCCTGTAACAGAACTAGGTCTAAAAACTAGTTCTTTTAATCTGCCTGCAGTGTTCTAGTATGTGATATTTTACGATTTTACTAGTTTTCTCTGAAGAATTTGTACAACTGTCGAATATAACGGAAGTGGCGGGGGGGGGGGGACAATCTGGCTGCTCTATGGGGTGGTACTACTACTCTGCGGCCGGGTTGCGTTGGGAAGAATTCTGCCACCGTATTCCCTGCGTGTCGTAACAGGCGTCTAAAACGGGTGGGGTGAGAGGACTAGGAACCCCCTCCTCTGCTTTTTTAGTTCCTACAATGAGACAGCGAACAGAAAGGGATGGGGAATTGAGTTATATCCGTACCCTGAAGATTGGGTCAATGAATGTGCGTGGATGTAGTACGACTGGGGCTAAAAGGGATGAGATTGGGAGAATGTTTGTGAGAAGAAAGTTGGATGTGTTAGCTTTGAGTGAAACAAAGATGAAAGGGAAAGGCCAGTCTAAGTTTGGAAGTGTTGATGGAGGATTGTCAGATGTTGATAGAGGAAGAGCGAAAGAGGTGTGGGCCTTGTTAGTGAGCCCGAATGTGCACCAGTGTGTGAGTGATTGAATGGAAGGAGGTGTCATCGAGACTGATGTGGATGAAAGCGAAATTTTAACGTGAGTTGTGGATATTTGTGAGTGCATATGGGCCTGGTAGAGAAAGGGATGCAGAAGAGAGGGAGTGTTTCTGGAGTGATGTTGATGAGTGTCTGCAGAGCTTTGGAGCGAATGTGAATGTGGTAATGATGGGAGATCTGAATGGTAGAGTGGAAAATGCAGCAGTTGAAGGTGTAGTTGGTAATCATGGTGTGCCTGGAAGAAATGATAATGGCGTATGAATTATAGGGATGTGTGTTGAGCCAGAGATGGTGATTGGAAATACCTTTTTTATGAAGAAAGATATAAGTATATATGGGTGAGACAGGAGGATGAAAGGGTTGTTGATAGAGCATTGATTGACTATGTGGTTGTGCCCAGGAATGTAATGAGAAGATTGTTGAATGTGAGAGTTTTGAGAGGGGAGGGTGGAGGTATGTCTGACCACTACCTGGTGGAGGGAAAGTTGAGAGTAGGTAAGAGATGGGTGAGAACTAGGAGCGTTAGATGTGGCAGTAAGTGAGAGTGAGTTGGATAAAAGCGAGAAAATGATAGAGTATCAGGAGGAACTGAAAGATGAGTGGAACGCACTGAAAGATGAGGAGAATGGCAGTTGTTTAACCCGTAAGTTTCGAAACACCCAAAGCAGGACATTTCTGAGTGGGTGCAATACACCCACTTCTAGCCCGGACCTACTTCCTGAAGTGGGACAGATTGTAGGTCACAACGACACCTGTCAACCCCTTCTCACCGTCTCCCGGGTCAGTCACCTGCCAGTCACGAGTTATGTCCCATGAACAGTTATGTTTATATGACCTGACCATAACCCTATAATCCATATCCATGCTTATTACATTCACTACTCCCTACGTGTCAACAAGTGGGTTGGTGGAGGGTTAATGCCTCTCTCCGTAAAGCAAAAAACTTAGTAAAGTGGCCACCCTTTACGGGATTATGGCATCTGGCAATTGATAGATAGATAAACTATACAGTTTCAAAAGAATGTGAGGAAGGCAGGATACTTTACCTGAACCTTGACCCCACTTTAGTGAAACCACCGTTATATAAGCCACCACAGTATAATAAAGATGGCATTTTAGCCAGCTGTTATCCCATTCATATGTATGTGTGCCTGTATGGCTTGAACATAACTCTTTTATCCATGTCCATTTTTTTTTTAAATGCTTCCGTATTATACAATGTCAAAGGAATGCGAGAAAAGCATTAAATCTGAAACTTGACCCCGTTAAAGTGACAACCCCGATAAATCACCCACAATATTTGAACATTAGGCTTCCTATACTTCATCCGACAATAGATTGTTAGTCATCGTCTATAATCACATCTTATGAGTATGGAAATAGATTTATTAGAGCCAGGAAATTGGTGCAATTCACTCTGCACACTCCATTTCCGGCAGCCCCGTCTTAGTCCGTTTATCCCTTACCCTCATCTGTCCTGTGGAAATGGCCTTGACCAGAGCCCCGTCTTCGTGTTTCCCATCTCCCACCGTTGTTCTCTCCCTGTCTGTCTCTCTGTCTCTCTCTCTGGTTTTTATTATCATTAGTGGTGTTAACATACATTATTTCCTTATTTTTCATGGTACACATCAGACTCTTTTTTATTACACCCTTTTTTTCCACTATGGTTTGTTTGTATATCCATATATTTTTCTTTATATATATATATATATATATATATATATATATATATATATCAGCCATGTACTTTATCAGTACACCCATTTCCCAGTGTGGTTTACATTTGTGGCCCTGCGTGCAAGAGTATACCCAAGCACCATTTTTTGAAAGTGGCAGAAATCGCAAGTTTTTACAACTTTGAAGAACGATGCCGCAAAAACTATTATACCTAGGCTAATGGCGTTTACATCATTTTAAAGCTGATTGTGTCAACTTTATCCACAAATTTTTAGTAAAGGTACTCTTGTTTTTACTCAAGAAAGCAAAAAACAAAAAAAAAATCGACATATTAGCATACAATGCTGCTACTTTTATGCATAAACTAGTACTGCAGGCCAGTAGCTAGTGAGTTCCTTTATGTTGTAAGATGAATGTCTGTTGAGTGGTTGATTATGAATCTGCCTGGTTATTGTCATAAAAAGTAAGTTTTATAAATGTTTAAAAAAAATATATCAGTACGCAGCATTTTTTTTTTTACTTGGTCCTCGTTGTTCTGTGTTTTATGTGAACAATAGGCAGTTTACATCTATTAAATGCAATAACAAACAAAATAACACCAATAATACTAGGAATAATGATGCTGTGCATTAATAATCTTATTTATGAATACAGTGTTTGCTGCAATAAAAAATACAGTGGTTCAATAAAAAAAACTAACCTCACTGAAAGAGTTAATGAACAAAAGCCATAGGCAGTTATGAAATGTTATCATTTCTTTATACTTAAAAACAAAGTCAAAACTCACACTGTGTCCTGCTGTGGTGTTATAACCACCGAAATTACATAGGTTATGACACACACAATAGAGCGTGCACATCACTTGGTCAGCCAGAAAGAGCTGGGGATGGGAGCATTAGTATTATTACAGCACAGGAAAGAGGCTTGGGATGAGACTATCCTCATCACCTTGGTGATTAGTAACACTACTGCACGCATAAAATGGCACGCTGAGAAGCCATCCCCCGTGAGCATGGCGCATGGGTATAATCTTGCTCCAACATACAGTACTGGTGGAAAGCGCATTATAAAAGGTGGCGATGTAAAGCCAATGTTATTTCAATGGGTTTTCGCCCTTATGTCTTGGGTCATACATCTCATCCACCAAGTCCATATGAAAGTACATACTTGAAGGAACTGTGGGATAACATTATCTCAATTTTCGACAAGGTGGCGCATGGGTATACTCTTGCACGCAGGGCCTCATTTGTATCAGTGTATTCAGTTTATTTTAGGGTCCGCTCTGATGCTCTGTTTTCCCTCATGTTCGGTAGATGTAAGATGCTTTATGTCGCCAACTTCTCTAACTTCTGTTCACAACTCTGCCATTACCACGGTGTATATATATATATATATATATATATATATATATATATATATATATATATATATATATGTATATAGATGTGGTGCAACATGCAGAAGAAGTGTGTGGTGTGAGGAGAGGAGTGGTGGTGTAAGAAAGGGAAGTGAATGGTGGTGCGAAGAAGTGAGTTTGGCTGTGCCTGAAGTGTCGCTGCAAAGGAAGTATGTGTCATATGTATGGTATAAGGAAAAGTGGAATAGGGCAAGAAGGGCTGTGCATGATGCTAAAGTGGCAGCAGATGAGAGGTGGGGTAGGCAGTTGACTGAGAATTTTCAACAGATTAAGAAAATGTTTTGGAAGGAAGTGAAAAGGGTGCGAAAGGGGCAAGGGAGGCTGAGATTGTGACAGATGGAAGGGTGCAAGGAGTAAATGTGCTGGGAGAGCTGAAAGATTCTGTGATCATAGTGGAGGAAGTGCAGGAGGCAGTAAAGGAGATGAAAACAGGAAAAGCTGCGGATATGGATGGGTGTGCTGTGGAATGCTTGAAATGTGGTGGAGTGACTACTGTTGCCTGGTTAGTAAGATTGTTGAATGTGTGTTTTGTGAAACGTATGGGGCCAATTGACTGAGCAAGTTTGTGTGGTTCCATTGCATAAAGGTAAGGGTGATAAGTATGAATGTAGGCTACTAGCTTTAGAGTTATGTCTGTTGAGTGTTGTAGGTAAGGTGTATGGTAGAGTATTAATTAACCCGCCATGTGCCTGCTATTTTTAGCCCTATGTGTCACCCTAGTGACGACCATTTTTTGACCTTTTTTTTTTTTTGGCTAAAATTATAGATTTTGATGTGGAAACAATGAATTTCGCCATTAAAATGCTCACCGAGGCTTGGAAATGAGTCTTTTTGAGTCCTGCATACTCTTTTACAGGTACAGCCGCTCTCTCATGCTCACCATGTACATGAGAGAAAGCCATTTTCTATGTATGGTATACTCAGGTATTTATGCTGGGAAGGTATAGCAATGTTCAGTACACTTTTCTGATTACTTACTACTTCAGCATCTATCACAATTTGCGTGTCTTTTTGACTGTGAATGCATTATCTTACATTTACTTGAAGATAGGTACAACCTGACTTCATTATGTACAGTCCTGGCACTTACAAGAAGGTATTTACAACATGACTTCACTATATAGTCCTTTCACTTACAAGAAAATATTTACAACTTACACTTCTATCTATTTCTATAGCCCGACGCCCTAATCCCGCAAAGGGTGGCCGCAGACAAAACGCCTCCAAGTCGCTCTGTCACCCACCATTTGACTACCCTCCCCCCAACTCACCCCCCCCTCCCTCACATACCTCTCAACTCCATCCTTCCACCTCATCCTCGGTCTACCTCTCCCTCTCCCTCCCTCCACTTACAAGAAAATATTTACAAAATGCCTTCACTATGTACAGCACTGGGTGAGGCACACAGGCAGAGTGAGTGTGAGGGGGAGAGCGAGTTAGTGTATGGCCTTGACAGCCTGTGGGATGGTAGAGGAAGAGTTACATTACATGCCTGCCAATTTTTACCCGCGAATCTTGAAAAATGCGGTCATAGTGAATTTTTTTATTTTAAACCGTTTTAAAACGGCACTGGCACTGGCTGCGGCATTATGTCAGACCATTTTAAAATGGCACTGGCACTCGGCAGGTTAATAGAGTTAGAGAGGGTACAGAGGAAGCGATTGGTGAATAGCAGTGAGGCTTTAGGAGAGGGAGGGGATGCATGGATCATGTGTTTGCTTGAGACAGGTGTGTGAAAAGTTTCTTGCGAAAGGTAAGGATGTGTTCTGGGCATGCATAGATTTAGAGAAAGCATATGATAGAAGTGATAGGGAGGCTTTGTGGACTGTTTTAAAATTGTATGGACTTGATGGTACCGTACAGTGGGGCTATGCTGAACAAAAATCAACGTAATTTGTAGGTGTTTTTGCATAAAACACTCGGTAAGAGAGATATGAAACTTATTTATGGATAAAACATAGACACAGCCTTCCTGAAAAAAAATGAGACATTGTGTATCCAAAAATACCTATAAATGGGATGGTGACTCTCAAATAAATGAAGACTTTTTTTTTCAAACTCCATTGGGGCTAATATGAACATACTTCAAAAAATGCACTAAAGCTTATGAAAGCTCACACAAGTCATGCTCAAATCTCACCAAATATGTAGGATAACAAAAAGTACACTTTAAACATGTTTCACAACCAGAAATAAGCATTCTCAGAATAAGGTAACACATTACAAAACTTCATCTGTAAATTTTTCCACTTCGAGCTAGTAAGCATTTTTCAGTTTCATGGTTCACGGCACACAAAACACAATAATGTGAGCAAAATTCAAATATTTTGAAGCACATTCTAATCTGTAACACATGACTGACACATGAGGCAGTGGGGGAGCACAATAACAAACGACGATATCGCTGAAATTGTCACAAAATACCGCAAGTCATCCATGTCAAATGCAAGGCCATAATCACCTAGGGTTGCAAAGTTTTCTGCCAGTGCACGTTCTTCCACGAGCAAGAGGGCTGTGGGATGGCCTGGTTTACTAAGAGGTTCCCCTGCGTTTGCGTTCCTGGCTGCAATTGTTCCAACAAGAATATGATAAGCCTCAGACGCATGTTGGAATGTCATCTCTCCTGACATGACAGCTTCAGTTGCCCTTTTGAGGTCCTCATCAGAATACCTCTTCTGGGGAGTCTTCCTCTTGTAGTTCCCAACCATCCGAAACGAAATAAAATCATTCAAACCTACTGACAATCAAAATCCAGCAACATTGCTGGATTTGTCCGTTTAAGTTCAGAATAACCCTACAGAAAAAATAAATTCATTAACGATAAAGGACATGATAGAACCTCATCAAATTTGGTGCAAACTTACCTTGGTCATACATTAATCTGCATGTGAAATTTCGTTGATCTGGGCCTATTGCAAGTGATTGAAATGAGACTTAGTATTTACATCACACCGGTATTTAAAGGGACAAACAGAGGCATTGAAATTCTTTTTATGGACATGAAAAAAAAAGCCACATTCCACACACATATCATTCAACAGTCAAAACTTTATAATTTACACTTTATATACCTTTCATATAAATATATAAAAAAAGAAACTGAAAATGTTCACATTAGCCCCTGTCATTCAGAATAGCCCCATCGTACGGTAGATGCCTAAAAGGAAAAGTTTTTATTAAAATAGTAGAGCATGTATATGAGTGGGAATACTGTGAGTGATTGGTTTCCCATGAGAGTGGGGCTGCGGCAGGGACGTGTGATGTTGCCTTGGTTGTTTAACATTTATATGGATGGTGTTGTAAGGGAGGTGAATGCAAGAGGGTTAGGTGGAGGATTGAGTTTGGTGAATGCTGATGGTAGAGAGTGGAATCTGAATCAGCTGCTGTTTGCAGATGATAGTGCACTGGTGGCTGATTCAGTTGAGAGACTGAATTGAAATGAATTATTGAAAAAGGCATGGTGCCGCAACTACTAGGTTATATAGCTCTGAGAATACATTAATACATATACATACATATATACATAATTATAAACACAGAGAAGTATTGCAGGACGTGGCAATAAACATAAAAACAATAAAATCTGACTAAAATTTCACTGGAGGAGGCCTGCCTCCCTCAAGGACAGACAGTAGGCACCATTTGTCCCCCTATGGCTAAGGAGGAATCTGTGACACAGGTCTCCCAGACTCGGACACTCGACCAGCAAGTGCCAGGTAGTAAGGGGTGCCAGGCAGTTACCACACATCAGGAACCCATGAGCTAACTGGGAGTGCCCAAGGCACGGTCTGGCCTTAGCAGTTTCCAACCGTCTAGGCATGGATGGGAGCACCCTATTGATAACCACCCTTTCGGGAACTTCTTTTAGTTTATTGTCACGAATAGCATCCCACCTTGCCTGCCAACAAGCCTGAACTGCAAACTTGACAGAAGGATTCAAATCTGGGGCAGGAAACAGGTAATTAGGAGGGGGTCAATGAGAAACAGCAGCTTTGGCCAGTGCATCAGCCCTCTTGTTACCAGTTACACCAACATTAGCAGAGACCCAACAAATCCCAACGAGTTTACCCTGCCACTAAATCAGGTAAAGCCACTCGAGGATGACAAGGACCAATGGGTGAACAGTTAAAACCCTCAAGGGCCAAAAAGGCGCTTTGAGAGTCATTAAAAACTGTAAAAGTTATGCCTCGAATTCAGATCAAATTTAGAGCTAAAATGATAGCTGACATTTCTGCAGTAAAAATGGATGCATCGACAGGAAGACTCCCACCTTGTACAAAATTGGGAACGATCACCCCAAATCTAACACCAGCATCTGATTTCGAACCATGCATATAAACAGGAACAATGCTACTATGGAAATTTTTCTTTTTTTACATATCCGACTCTGGGCAAAGGCTTGAGGGCCTATTCCCAAGTCCCAGTAGTCCTCTTACATCTCCACATGTCACCACTTCGGCGCTAACCCACCATCTGTGTATAAACAGGAACAGTGGCACTATGAAGAGCCATATATATATATATATATATATATATATATATATATATATATATATATATATATATATATATATATATATATATATATATATATATATATATATATATATATATATATATAATATTTTATGTATCAGACTCTGGGCAAAGGCTTCAGGAACTATTCCCAAGTCCCAGTAGTCCTCCTACATATCCACATGTCACCACTTCGGCGCTAACACTCACCATCCATGTTGAATACATGCTAGGGCTGTTTCATGCAGGACTTGTGTACTGGTATGTTCCAAAAACAACAGTATGACAAAGGGACTGAAAAAGGACAGAGGACTTGGAGCCTATAAAATGCCTGCAGAAATGCACCTCTGGGAGCAACCACAGAGCAATCCTCAGAACCTGGACAGGGCAGACAGGCCATATGGAAAGACTAAAGTCCTCCATAATCTGCCTAACCCTATACCCATAAGGGCATGGAGCAGGAGGATGTGAATCATAATAATTTAACCTGCCCCATCTCAGCAGATTTTCGATTTTTTTTTTTTTTTATAAAACCTCTGCTTTTTATCAGAAATATCGAAAATTCTAAGAGAAATCACTCACCTGAGCCTAAAAATGCTGGTACAGGTAACAATACCCTCTCCTGGGTGTGTTTTCTATAGGGCCTGGCTCCAGAGAAAATGTGTTCTATGAGAGGGGTAACTGTTCCAAGCCACTCATAATAGGTATTAATTTATTTATTTATTTGGTACGAATTTATGTATAGTACAAGAGTATACTGGTTTTCACACAGTAATATAGGTAATATAAACATTGTTTCACTCACCAAACATCAACCTACCGCATCTTTTTGACGACATTACCAGATCATCATTTCTGACAGTTTCTTCCTCTTATGCTATGGAAACTTTGTCCTCCACATTGTTATCGATGGGCGAATCCTCTGGCCTTGAATTTCATACCGTGACACATGTCGTTACTGACCAGGTCACGGGTAACAGGTGAGTTGCCAAGACAGTGGAATGTGGGGGGGGAGTCACGTGGGGTAAGGCACTTCTACACCTGGCATCGGATAGAGGAAAGTGTCCCATGTATACTTACCTAAAAATCATGCGCAAAATTTGAAAAATGTGCAAATGACGGACCTTGATATTGTGGCACATTTATAAATGTCAACAGGAGTCATAGTGACAAAATGTTTGGGCGCCTGTTTACGTCAATGGGAGTCGGCAGGTTAAAAATGAGTGCTTAGATACATAATCTGTTGTGAGCAAGTCTGGCATGTGTCTGAAGAGGTACCAGCAACAAATGATGAAGGAACTGCATTGTGAATCCAGCCTCCGCCAACAAGCTAGGGATATGGGAGGACCTAAAAGCCCCTGTAGCAAGTTGCAAACCAGCATGACGTACAGGATCAAGAATCTTAACCCAAAGTGTCCCGTTGATGTACGGATACGTCACCATGTTTTGTCATGGTGACACCCAATGACGTATCCATATGTTTTGCAATTGCGAGGTCCATCATTTGCACATTTTTCAAGTTTCACTGGTGATTTTTGGTAGGCATATGTGGGAGACCTTCCTCTACCTGTTGTCAGGCAGGGATGCTGCCTGGCCCCACCTGACCCCCCTCTTTCCCCACACACCATTTTCTTGGCAACTCACCTGTTAGCAGTGACCTGGCCAGTAAAGACATGTGGCGCCTCGGTCTCTCCGATAAAGAAATTTAAGGCAAAAGTGATTCCTGAGGTGGACGACAGGAAGAAACAAGCCAGAGGAAGAAACAAGCAAAAGTAACTAGGTGGTAACGTCATAAAGGAAGGTGCCTTATGTTGATGTGTTTGGTGAGTAAACAGTGCTTATATCGCCTATATTATTGTGTGAAAACCAATATACTCTTGTATTACTTATAAATTCGTACCAATTAAGTAAATATTTACCTATTATGAGTGGTTTGGAATAGTTACTCCTCCCATAGAAAACATCTCTGGAGCCTGGCCTGAGAGAACATGGTGAGGGTACTGTTACCTGTACTGGCATTTCTAAACTCAACTGAGCATTTTCTCCCTGAATTTTTGATGTTTCTCATAAAAAGCAGAGGTTTTAGCCAAAAAAAAGAAAAGCTTCGAAAATCTGCCGGGATTGTGGGGGGGGGGGGCAGGCATTGGTGAAAAATTTGCTGGGATGCAGCAGGTTAGGTCAAGCACAGTAGCAGAGGAATAAACCTCCCAACCATAGGCAAGTTTAGATCCCTGTAACGCCTGATATAGGTGTAGGAGAGTCTTATGATCAGCATCCCACTGGGCATGGGACAAAACCTTTGACAAAATCATAGCCCGCATACAAGACACCTTTATGTGTTGCATGTGTGGAACCCAGGTCATCCAGCAGTCAAACATTAGACCAAGAAACTTGGTTTCCTCCACACACTGGAGCCAGCACCCACTAAGAAATAAGTCGGGGCCTGGGTGAACTCCCCTAATCCTACAAAGTGCAGAACCACAGTTTTAATTAAAGAAACACGAAAACGTCTTTGGTCTGCCCAGTTGGCGACCCTGTCCAATGCCATCAGCATTCGCCTCTCAACCATCGACATGCAGGATCTAGCAAACCAGATTGCCAAGTCATTCACATAAAGAGAGGATGATACTCCCCCAAGCAATGCGTCTATTATTCCATTAAAGGCAACTGCAAATAAAAGGACACTTAATACAGTACCTTGTGGAACACCCTCCTCCTGAGCCCAAGGAGCAGTGACCTGAAACCTACGGTTTGACAAGAAGTCCTGGAGCAACACAGGCAGACAGCCACGCAACCCACAGCTGCGATGCCTATTCATGATGCCATGCCGCCACGTTATATAATATGCTTTCTCCAAGTCAAAGAAGACAGCAAGATGTTGCTTCGAGGCAGAAGCCTCACAGACAGCTGATTCAAGTCTAAGGAGGTTGTCAGATGTACACCTTATCTCGAAAAACCCAGTCTGTGAAGAAGAGAAGAACCCATTCTTCTCTAAAAACCAAGCCAGCTTCACACTAACCATCTTCTCAAACAGTTTACACACACAAGATGTCAAGCAAATACTCATAGGACGGTATTTAGAAACATGAGAATGGTCATTACTAGGCCTAGGAAATGGGAGGGCTGTACCCAGTTTACAAGTAGTGGGCAGAATACCTTCATTCGAAATCCTATTGTAAAGGTCTAACAAAAACAGGAGAGATTCATCAGGTAAGTGGCGAATCATGGCATAAGGTATGTCATCCGGACAAGGAGCAGAATCATGACACTGTCGGGGAGCAGCTCGTAATTCACGAGAAGTAAAGCATGTATTATAGGTTTCTTCACCCCTAGAATGAAAGCAAAGACTGAGCCTCTCCTGTTGCTGCCAGTAACAACTGGATGTCTGCGAAGGATCCTTACAGGAGACATTGTAAAAGAGTTCTGCCATAGCAGTTTTCACATCCAAAGTGTTAGACACAGAATCACTGTGAACAGTCGACACCGGGGAAAGAGAAGGCGAATGCATACCCATTATTTTCCTCACCTTCATCCATACCAATGATAGAGTAGACGAGGAAACAGTCAGACATATGACCTCCAAACGTTGTGGCAAGAGTTCTTCAGAATTCACCAATAGCAAGCTCGAGCTTTCTTGTACTCAGTTTTAAGAGAAGTAGTATTACTGTTCGTCCTATATCTTCTGCCAGGTGCTTTACAGACACTTTAAGCCAGGGCACACTCTTCACTCCACCAAGGCACAGGTCTCCTGCAGAACCTGCCAGACTTTCACAGGACAGAAGAAATCTCAGCCTGGAAAACAGTAGATTGGAAGTACTGTTCTGCATCATTCACATTCTCAAACTTACAAACACAGAATTTAGGCCTACAGTGTTCCTCAAACTCTGCCCAGTCAGCCTTATCTAAACACCATCGAGGAATGTGTTCCACAGGCACTGAACTGCACGTTTTGACTACAATAGGGAAATGGTCACTACAACACAAGTCACACAGAGTCACACACGAAAAATCCAACGAGCAATCTGGAGAGGCCAATGTAAGATCAATAACTGAATGAGAACCAGTCTGTACATGAAAATGCTTAAGGTCACCTGTATTCAGAAGAACCAAATCCAAATCCTCAATCAAAGATGCTAGAAGATCACCTCTGGGGTTAGAAAATGTATCATCCCAAAAAACATGACGCCCATTAAGATAACTGAGAAGAGCAAACGGTCGAGGACATTGATTGATAAGGCGGTCAAGGTCGGCACGTGAGACACGCACAGATGGAGGTAAATAAATGTAACAAAATTTATATCTTCTCCCTAAGTGTAACTGAACAGCCACAACCTGAAGAGGGGATCTTACAGAAAAGGAAGTGAATGGTACATCTGTCCAGCACAGAATAGCACAACCACCTCGTATGGGTACGTTGCAACATTTTGCATTTGCCAGTCCCGTCGACGTACTGGTACGTTTTGCAATTGCAAGGTCCCTACTTTGCACAATTTTCAATTTTTGCACGTGATTTTTCGTACATATACACGGGACACCTTCCTCTATGCCTCTACAAGATGCCAAGCACGGACAATGCCTTACACCACATAACCTCCCCCCCCAACACGCTTATTGTCTTGGCAAATTCACCTGTTACCAGTGACCTGGCCAATAAAGACATTCAGAGCCAGAGTGATTCCCCAATCGTTGACAATGTGGAGGACAAAGTTTATGTAGCATTAGAGGAAGAAACAGTCAGAAATGATGATCAGGTAATGTGGCAAAAGAAGGTAAGGAATGGTGATGAGTTAGTGAGTGAAACAATGCTTATAATGCCTATATTACTGTTTGAAAACCAATATACTCTCATACTACATATAAATTCATACCAAATCAATAAATAAATACCGTTTAGGAGTGGTGCGGAATACTTATCCTCCCATAGAACTCGTTTTTTTTTGTAGCCAGCGTGATAGAAAACCCTGTAAGGTAAGGAGGTACTCCCACCTGTATCGAGTATTTTAAACCTCAGGTGAGCGATTTCTCTATGAATTTTCGATGTTTTTCACCAAAAGCGGAGGTTTTAGCCAAAAAAAAAAAAAATCCCAAAATTGTCGGGACTGGGGGGTGTCGGAGGTTCGAAAGTGGTCGGGACGTGACGGGTTAAAGGAGGGTAGGGGAACACTGTGTAGCCTCTAGGAGCAGAAAGAGGCCTATCTCCGACCATAGTCTCTTGAAGGCAAGCACAGAAAGGGTGAAACTCAGATATAAGCAACTGAAGTTCCTCCCAGTTAGCTCTAACACCATGACAGTTCCACTGTAAAGCAACATTTATTGGACCAGGCATGGCTGATTACCAGGAAACTGTAGGAAGAGGAACAGTGGACCCACCCGGACAAGGAACAGATGATGGAGGCCATACAGGGTGTTTAGAAAGATGGATTTGTTTATCATCGGTTACTGGGTTAGCTGTAGGAGCCAGAGTAACAAGATTTGGTGCTGCAGCATTGTCATAGGTAATGGCAAAGGATGCACCAACCCTCATGCCAGCCAACACCAGCACGTCCACCGGAGAAGAAGCCCCAGAAGCAGCAGTGTTAGGCTCTCCCTGACCGGTGTCTTTGGCAGAGAGTTTGCTTAGGGGATCCTCTGCCAAAACCCTGACTCTGATGATCCCCTACTATGTTTTGATGCACCAGAAGAACCATGTTGGATAGCAGATGTACTCTAGGCTTAGAAGCCTGAGGAATACGCGACCTAGATGGCTAGACTTAGCAACTGCAGGTCGCTACTTTGTACGATGGGCAGAATTGGAGACAAGGACTGGAAAAGACTCTGGAGTCAAGGGTTGGCAAGACTCTAGAGAGTCATCACAAACAGGGGCCAGAGAAGACTCTGCATTTGGGGGATGGCAAGACTCGTGACATGTACCACAAACAGAGCATGGAGAAGACATACAATAGAGGGTTTGGAAGACTTAAGATTCATCACATGCAGGCCGAACCGGAACTACGGCCGAAGAGGATGGCTCAAGGACAGAACCAGCATCAGACACAAAAGCACGTGCTGTTGAATGCGACTTGGATGTTGTATCCCTAGAGGAGACGCTTGGACTCAACTGGAGAGTGCAGTGACAAATGAAACACCTTGGTGAACAAACATAGATCGTACACATTCCTAAGCCTTAGGAAAACTCAGCCTTTCCTTGGCACATAGGGACAAAACTTCCTTCTCATATCTCTACTGATCACGTGAATTAGATGATGCTGCATGGCTACCACAACAGTTAACACAAGACTCAAGACCAACGCAATCCTTCCTTTCATGAATGTCCATCCCACATGAAACACACAATAAAAGCAGGCCAAGGGCTAGATGCCGGCAGGACTGACCAATGTGACCATAATGTTGGCATAGGAACATACTCGAAAACGATACCAAAGAGCAGACAAAATCTCAAGAACATGGACAAGGTCAACTGTAATGATCAACATCAGCATGGGAACTAGGTCACCACCCATCTTCTTAATTCTCTCCACTTTTACAACCTGTTAATCAACAAGCTCTCTTGTAGATCATGCATCATCATACATCATCAAATCTCTGGCATAAGTGACACCTCTAGAGGAATTTAATGAAGCATAAGGAGAACAGGATACCGGCTTATCCCCCCAAAAGGTCATGGATAACAAACGTCTAGTCATATCTGCATCAGGCACGTCAACCAGCAAGCTACCATCAGCCTGAGGTACAACCTTAGGGGACTTACCACAAACTCTTATCAACACTCTATGCATAACAAACTCATCACGTTTTCTCAAATCCACGAGTAGGATGGATGGACAGTGTGAAGAGAGCATTGGATGCTAGAGGGATGTCTGTTGAGCAAGGAAGAGTGGCTGCACGTGATATGAATGATTGTAGAAACTGAGAATGAATAAATTATGATGCAGCCCTGAGGGGTTATTCTCTGGCATTTGGTCTGATCAGCATTTGGTCAGGTATGGGTAGGGAGGTGGTTCCATTATTGTGTGGCAGGGGTAAACCAGCTCTGCTGTCAGGCCCTGCTCCAGATGTCGCTGATTGCACTGCACAGCTGACCCTTGTGTGGTGTGGTGCAGTGAGGATCTGTCGCTTCTTCCCTTGGGGCTAAGATGAAAATGAATGTGTGTGTGTGTGTGGATGAGTAAATTGGAAGTGTGTCGTCATGTCTTGGCTACCTCCCTTTCTTTGGGGGAAGCAGCCTAGGTATATAGATAGTACATATGTAGATAGATAGTTATGGGAGCTTTGTGTGGATCTGTTGGTCCTTTACATATTCTGTAAGCTTTGGGAAAATTAGTTGTCTTTAAGCAGTCATGTTCTTTGTTCGTTATTTCCAGCATATAAGCCACCTGACAAGGCGATTTTATTTAGTTATGGAGGTACTGTTAAATGGCAGAAGGTTTATACAGTCTATAATATCACCCTAATCCCGGGAATGCTCCCCTAAATACAATATTGTCGTCATTAGGCAGCAAGGATATACTAAAACAAGACATCCTCAAACTGAAAATTAAAATCCTTCAAATGTCCCAAAATGTCACCACTTGGCCACTTACTCCCACCCTCCCCTATGGTATGCATGAAATGTCTCATTCAGGGCTGGTGTGGTGGTATTTCAACCATGGGATTCGATCTCGAATTCTTCAACTACTACGTGCCTTCAAATGCCCCAAAATGTCACCACTTGGCCACTCACTCCCACCCTCCCCTATGGTATGCATGAAGTGTCTCATTCAGGACTGGTGTGGTGGTATTTCAACCAAGGGATTCGATCTCGAATTCTTCAACTGCTTGCAGAGGGTGGTGTGAAAGTCTACTATTTGGAGTGACTTTGCGGGATCTAGAAACACTGGAGAATCATAAATATAAATATTTTTACACAATATTTACAAGAAATTGGAAAGGAAGGAAAAAAGTGAGTGAATCACCTGACAGGTGACTCCCGGGGTATAAAAATTACAAGGAACTTAGTGAAGACAATTTTTTACGACTCAAACAAATGGGTGCAATGTAAGTATAATACTTGATGTAGTGATGTTAGGTTAGGTGTGACAGTGTTGACTGGGCGGATGGAGGGTGTGGAGGAGGGATGATTTGGACAGGAGTGCATGACGAGAATGCCAGTATAATAAGATGGCTTCCTTTATGGTGTTAGGTCTCTCTTCAGGAATTCCATAAGCTACAGACAACCAAAAGTAAAGAGGGAGTTAATGCAATGCCGACGACTGACTGCCGTCGATGGGAGATTGCCGAAGAGCTAACAACAACCGGTAAGGATCATGATAAGAGTAAGAGTATACTCAAAGCTAAATCAGGACCCATAAACAAGTCCTGGATGCCTGAATGCCCACCAACAGAATGAGCATGATAATGATTTGGCATTGTTCTAAAATGTCCTTAGCGAGTGTCCACATGTATTCTGGAATAAATGATGGCATCATGGAAACAATACAGTAACGAACAAACTGCAAACCTGCTCGGAACATCAGCGTCCAGATCATGTTGGCAGCATTATGATGGAGCCTCAACTGCTTCGTATAGACACACTTATCGCACCATCTCTGCTCCCAGTAAATTTGAACCTGCACTGAAACATATTTGCATATATCGGTCCAATTTCTGTTGTATACATGTATCCAAATGTGTTGCCAGCTGTGTTGTTAGCACATGTTCGAGGACACGTGTGATCGCGCCCTTACATGGACTGGCTTTGTGAAAAACCTGCCTCTGAACTTAGTCTGAACAGACAGTTGAATTGATGAGGTGAAAGTTTAACAGTTCCTGGGCACCTGTAAGAGCAGATGATTTTTACTGATAAAGCAAGGAATGGGCAAGGTGATGCTGTTTCCATGCAAGAGTAGAAGGTTGGAAAGTTTGACAGCACCCATTCTAGTTTTCATGTGTTATAGCAACCCCCTTGTCTTCTCCACTGCAGGGGTTGTCACTGTCACTGGATGCGGCAGTGAGTTGAACTGTCTCCCATAGCGTCAGAGTCAAAATAATGGCACTTCAGGACGTGGAATGACATATGGCAGTGTTTGGTATCCTTGTCTAATCCATCATCCCTGTACGTCATGAGGAAAAACAGACTTATCAGCTATGTCTCACGCAGACCTGAAGAATTTACTCTTCACAATCAGGGTATAATTATTGATGATACGGGCATTGACCTACTGCATTTATTGTGAAAATGATCTAACCTCACCAGAATAACACAGCATCAGAAAATCTAATAATACTAATCAAGAAGTTCTAATACCATGAAGGAAATAAAAACAGACTCACCAAAATCCCATAGCCTCAGCGATGGTTTCAAACAGCGTGACCACGGGATCCACACCAATGATCCTCTTGCCCCCAGGCACCTCAGGGCCGTGCACCGCTGTTGTCTTGGTTGACCGAAACAACAACACTCGAGCCACACGTAGGGTCGGCCTCCCAGCCATACTGTTAAGAAAAGCGATATCGTACTTACCAAGGGAATGAAAAACACTGAAAAAGACAGGAACATTAAACCATT
This sequence comes from Coenobita brevimanus, assembly GCF_032717465.1. Classification (NCBI taxonomy): domain Eukaryota; kingdom Metazoa; phylum Arthropoda; class Malacostraca; order Decapoda; family Coenobitidae; genus Coenobita; species Coenobita brevimanus. The sequence goes on along the minus strand of NC_136993.1, from coordinate 40,970,146 downwards.
TATTCTTTTCTGAGGAACTCTGGGTAAAATGTCACAGACCAAAACAGGAAGATTTTACCAATGTAAAACTTAACCTTATCTCTTTTCTGTGAAACTTTTGGAAAATCACGAATCAAGATACGATAATCTCATCCAAAGAGAGGAAAACATCCAAACAAATTTTACGTGTGAGAACTACACTGACATTTTACACGTGAAACTTATCAGGGCAATAATAACTGAGGGAAAAAATAACACTGTCAGAATCTCTTTCAAAGTAATACATATCGAAAAAAAAAATCGCTGACATGAAATTCTTGCTAATCTCTCTTACCTCTAGCAATTATTATAGAAAAGCCACTCATAAAGAATATTAATTCATATATGTATTATTTCTCAGTGAGATAACTAAGCAATACATTTAAACTCTACTGATATCTCTGACTTGTCAAAACTTATCTGCGAAAAAAAACAATGATAGTGTTATGAAAAACTGACCAACATCTGTTATGTATGAAATTTATAAGGAAGCACAGTTGAGCCATCATTGCTATTATCACTACATAGTACTGATACTTATTTACATATTTTTTTCTGGCAAACGGCACACGATCGTAATAACATACAGCAAACCCCTACATTAGAATGGTTTATATGTAAGTCTAAGTACTTATGGATCCCATTCAGACTAGCGTTATTCCGCGATAAACTACTGGGAAACCCTGGATCTGAATGTGAGATGGTAAGACCTGGCCAGTATTTCATACATGCAACTCCTGTAGGAGAAGAATAAGTAAGAATGCTCACAATAGCACTTAAAATCACATGCCAATTATAACTTGGATTTGTTTCGCTTTTTCATGTAGCCTTCTCGTCATTTTTGTTTAATTCAAGGTAACTGATGATGGCAGTCATAATCTCTGTTGAGACTTTTTGAACTGGAAATCTACCAAACCTTCACTGGCTTCAGTTAAAAAAAAAAAAAAAAAATGCATTTCTGAACGTAACATTAACTGAAGAAATCAGCTGTCTGATGAGGTAAGTTTTGTACTGACTGACCTCTTTTGTAATCACTTGCAGTGATATAAAAAAACAAAAACATATCTTACGTGTGAAATTTATCAGGGAAGAGTGATGTGTGTGAAGTGAGTGTAAGGCCATTTGAAGCAGACCAGACCCCAACCAGCTGTGGTTTGGCTTCAGAGGGTAAGTATGGCAGTTCCACATAGACACTACACCTGGCAACATCAGTGATGGATTAGGGCTTGTGGTTATGGTAGGAGATTTCGTGGTGGCACATGAGACTTCTGTGTCTGATTTGTAGTGGTAAATGATAAATTAGATGGAAGGAAAATATGAATAAGATTGTTTATAGCCTGTTGCTTGATGGGGCACATTCATTTAGGTTAGTATAATGCTGGTCATGACGTAAAATAATGAGCCGTAATACCACATAGTAAACACTCTCATGGCTTCTCTTAACTTTGTTTTTGGTGTATCTTTAAAGTGGAGTAGCATGGAGTTGGTCATGGCAAGAGTATGGCGGAGGTTCTGGAGATGAAGGAACTGCACGCGGGTGAGGACTAGAAGCCTTGTTGACCAAACGAAGAGTCGACCTTCCATGGACCACTCGGCGAAGGCAGTGAGGAAGTCTGGGTCGTCACTCACCACCATCACCGTCATGGCCCTTGATGCCTGTCGCAGCTGGAAACGTTATGCCAAATATTTTTGAGTGATCTTTCCATCCTAAAGAAAGGTACAACATATTGAGTATTTGCTGTTGGGCTGGATGAGGTGACAGGCTGCAATAAATAATGGCTTCCAGTAACAAATTTAGTGTTCGAGAGATAATGATTGCATAATCAGGAAGAAAGGAAAGAGCATCATATTACATTTACGAGGCACTGCTCTGAGACAGACCAGAGCAAGTTTGAGAATGCGGTCCCTTAGAGTGCCACTGGCAACACTTTGACCAAGCCAGAAGTGTGATGCACTGAAAGAAGAAAATAAAACTTGCCCCTAGATGTCCAATACATTTCTGTGATATGAGCAATGACCTGAAAGTGGCCTGACCTCGAGATGATCCGTGAGGAAGAAAGATTTTAACTGTACAATCGGTGTACCCGGTACCTATTCAGCGTGTCCCACCATTTCTAGTATATGATTGCATACCAGCATTGAGGCTAATGCCAGAGGTCCCCATTAACAGAGAAGACATTGGGATCTTAAAGATTGTGCTGAAGTGCAGTACTAGTCTGTTATGATGTGTCTGTGCTCTCTTCATCAGCTCTAGAGATGGTTGATCTGAGAGTGTTTCTTTGTTCTGGTAATTTCCACCGAGTATGAAAGGCTGGTTTGGTTCAGTGTTTAACCCTTTGTTAGTCCTGTGGGGTATTCAAACGTGGTTAGTCTGGTAGCGTGTTACAACACTCAAATACAAAAATATATGTAGTGTTAATAACATGTAAAATATATTCATACTGCCACTTCAGCATATCTCCGCAATCACTAATGAAAAGATTGAATGCTTTGTAGGTGGTGTTTATTAATTTATAATAATAAAATATAATAAATTATAATATCAATAAAAACTAACACTTGGACTCATGTCATTTGTCAGGTAAACATGCACAGGAAATTACATTTTGTGATTTTTAAAATCAGTATAATTATAAACAATATGCAAAAATAAGATAAAAAAAACAATCTACAGTATATCACATTATGATCCAAATGGTTAGTTTGATGGGGTGACTGGACACCCCAGGGGGAGGGAGGGAAAGTGCCCCTCTCTCTCACTACAGCAGAGGCAGACTATACACCAATCCACATACTTCCTCCCCGCACTGAATCGGGAGAGTACTGGAACGGAGAGAAATATTCTACTTACCAGCTAGGAAGTATGAGCTTAAAAAAAAAAAAAAAAATGGGGGTGCCAAAACACCCCACCTGACTAACGAAGGGTTAAGAGGGTACCAATAGAAATTGGGGAAAATTAGATTGAGCGATGGCCTAGTCTCTTCCCATAATTATATATCCTTCAGTTTCCTCGGGCCCTGCGGCAAATAATTCAAAGTTAATGCATTATGCTTAAAGTCTAAAGATTTTTAACCCCTTAACCGCGGGGCGTCACTTTTGTGACGCTTGGGAGCAAGGGATCATACCGCGGGGCGTCGCTTTGTGATTCTGTGTTATTTTGAATTCACCCGGGCTTCCAAGTGGGGGCTTGTATCATCTATCAGTACTGCCAATGTCCAACACTAGTCAGCACTCCTAATCTCATCTGTACTCCCATCCATTGTTGACAATTTAGCCATTTCTCTCCGTTCTTGACTCCCCTCCCTACCCCCCCTCCATTACCCTATCCTCTCGCCTGCCCGGCCGTGCTACACTAAGTAAATCTTCCCAGGAATTTTTCACTGATTTCATCCATTGAAATAAGCCCTATGTCCTATTCTTATACCAAATAATATATACAAGAAAGAAATAAGGTAAGTGAGAGTGCCATACACCTGGAATTGGCTAATTATCACCTGACAACACCTCACGTGCACTAGTTCGCTAATTTTCGCTGTCTTTTTCCCCTTGAAATATGCCGTATAATCTATTTTCGTAATAAATATACATGTAAGGAGGGAAGGGAGAAGCCTAAGTGATATTTACATTCACCTGGAACTACCTAATTTATAATGTATTGTCTAGATTTCCTGCCAATCATTTCAGTGCTAGACATAGCTGTTTCAAGAGCTAACATTGGTAGCACTGAATATCCCCTAACTAGGCCTATACCCCGGCCCTCCGTTATCAGTTTACTCTCATCTTCCGAAGTGGGGGTACGTATGTTTCTTCTTGCTGACTTCAGGGACTTTTTGACCCCCATGCAAAGGGCCCTGTGACCTTTACCCCCTACTAAACCTCGTGTGGAAAGAGGTAAAGGGCTGACAATTGATAAAAGAGTGACTACGATCTTTCTATTGAGTAAAACTGTGCAAGTGGAATTGTAAATAATGTGTAAATAATGTGTAAACAGCAAGTGAAAGTAATGAATGTAAATATACGTGAACAATGGAAAATAGTTTTATAAGTTACTTCAAGTGACAGTGCATAACACAGTGTAAATAAAATAGAAATGTAAATAACGTAAATAAAATAGAGAACGTAAATAGAAATGTAAATTAGTAGTATTATAAGAATACGAGTATATACCCTAGGAGTAAAGAAAGTGAAAGTTTCACTCTAGCATGTCTGAATGCTATGAGTTATGAGAGTGAAGATGAAAGTGACATTCACTCTCAATGCTAGTATACAGGACGAGAAAGTGAATGCTACGTATTTTACTGAAAGAAATTGAATCCCTACAGTGACAATAAACTTATACTACTGAAGGAAACTTATGGATAAAGACTGTAGATATATATAAGTGTTATATAGTAATAGAAATATAAAGTGTGAGGGGTTTTATGAATAATAAATGACAGAGTACCAAGAGTGAACTAGTGCCAGTGCGACGGTCAGACGTGCTCGTAATTTTCATTGCTTTCACAGTGGTTTTTTTTTGGGAGTATGGATCCCAAACTACTTGAAAATCATAGAGTAGTGTTTATAGTGTTAATATCTGGCTGTGGTAATCATATTACGGGTTGTCGGGAAGTGTAAAGTGGAGGCTTCGTTACCCAACTTCAGAGGTCTCCACAAGTCCTACGGTAACAGACGAAGGCTCAACAAACATTCCAGGAAAAAGCTGAAGGTATGTGCCATAAGCATATGTAATTTTAATATTCTAGGGCTAATAACTGATTTTTGGCAAATATTTTTTGAGAGTCTGTCGGTGCCCGAATAACCCCGCGGCACACGCAAAACATCGGTAAACATGCCCGCGGTGTAGGGGTTAAGAAAAGGATCTGAGGGAGAAGTGACTACAAAGGTTACTGTTGACGACGTTGCAAAACAAACTAACCATTAGGTAAAGCCTGACAGTTGCAAACAAGAAACACATAAAAATGTCTGAATGTATGACCTACCCTGTGAGCCTGACCGATCATCCTGGAGATGTGATTCTGCGTCACGTTAGTGTCCTGGGCGTCCATACCCACCTCTAACACACTTAGACGGCAGGACGTGCCCAGCTCAGCCACATCCCTCAGCTGTTAATAGGCATTGTTATTTATCTACGTCAATTATGTATTTTTCCACTTATTGTATATTTGTTACCAATTCGACAGTATATTTAGTTGAAATAATTCAGTCCAAAATAGAATTGTTGGAAATATAAGCATGTGATATAGACATCATTAACTCCTTACAAGAGGAGTGTTACCTGTAGTTGGAAAGTATCGCACTGAGGCAGCAAAAAATTCAGTAAACTATTTCATCTTCTCGTAGGTTTTAAAGTAAAGAAACTATAATGATAGCTAGATTACCTACAATGGGACGTGTCTTCATTATTACGATAATGAATTCATCAGGTCGTGGGGCAGCTTCTAATAAAGCATTCACAACGTCGGCTTCCACTCCTCTGGCGCTCTCATCTATATTAAACGAAGAAATGCTTTTAAAAAAAGGTACATCTTCCCAGTTTCGAGGATAATTTGCGTTTTTTGTTACTGCCATTAAGTCATAAATGAAGTACACTGCTGTTTAAACTAGTAATGTTCCCTTATTAAATTGCTACGATAATTATAGTCAATATATTTATATTACATGTTTTAATGTGCTGATATACATTTGAATACATTATTGGGCCATACAAAAGAGTAAGATTACTGAACACTAACATGAATTCATTTTAGTATCCAGGATATGTCAAATGTTTGGCAAAGAACCATAGCAAAACGAGTGTCATAGGCACAAAATAACCTACTTTTAAGAGACACTAGTCCACCAGCAACCACCACAAGTACCACAAGTAGCAGAACGCGAAAAGCTACCTGAAGTGTTGCTTCATTCATCTCTGAAAAAGTTCGTGGAAGAAGGTAAAACTTTACTTGTTAGATTATTGGATATTCACGAAACTGTGTGATTCAACATGCCATTAATGTACAATTGGCTGTATCTTTTTCTGGTAAGTCAGGCATGACGACGATGAAGCTAATCAGCCGCCTGACTAGCCAGAGATATGCAGGAGCCCCTAGGAACCATGTACAGCAGGACCACCATGCCAACATCACCAAAGAGGAACTCGTAAGGAACACTGAAGGTTTGGCTGCCTGTAGCGACAACCGCCGGTTCTGAATACTTGAGGCATCGTATATCAAGGAGCTTAACCCATCCATGAACTTCCAAGCCCAAGATTTACAAGCATTACCAAGCATGAGGAGATCTGCAGCAAGCCAGAACACATGCCCAACTGATGACGTCAGCAGCCACCAGAACCCAACAGCCACTCGGAGTGCGGCAACCTAATGCAAACCTCAACTCTAAGTCACCAACCAAGAATATAAGGATTCTTACCGACCACTGGTAACCATTCCTACTAGGACTACTGTACAACCCTGCAAATAATTACATAAAAAATGTGATGTGAAGAGCTGTGAGAAAACTGATAATTTTGGAAACAGAAGTAGTGGAAGAGTCGCCTAGGAAAGCTGATTGATGGTGGAGTGTAGACGAGCAATCAGGAAAAAGTGACTGACATTAATTGCGCAGTTACAGGGTGACCATAGGGGCTGAGGGTCATAACTCAATAATTGACCATGAGTGAGGCAGGTATGACCTAAGCGAAGATGAGAGAGGAGACTCTCCCATAGATGACTGGGATGGGCTGATGTGTTCCAAAGAAAAACTAAGGCCGTTTTCACACGAGGCCACCAGTGGCCGCCACTGGTGGCCCAGTGTGAAGGGGCTGGCAACTAGTGTAGCTGTATGAAAGCTCCGATTTGAAAAAAATGCTTTACAGCGAGTGGCAGCAACTGCCAGTGGACACTAGTTGCGCGTGCGAGCCACGGCCGGGAGCTGGTTGCCAGCTGGGCAACCACAGTGGCCTCATATGAAAGGCTCCATTGAAAACTATGGGAGGCAACTAATTGCGGTCACTCGTGGTGGCCACCGGTGGCCTCGTGTGAAAGCGGCCTAAAGGTTTAACACCATGGAATTTTTGTGAATCTGCAGGTTCCACAAGTATTACCAGCGTTCACGGAAGAGACGAGTCTAAAGAGGAAAAAAATCAAGGATTGGGTGGAAAGAGATCCAGGAAAACAGAGTAGCAGAACATGCGATCAAATCAGCTTGTTCATTGCCTATAATCCCGGTATGGTTCGGAACCCAGCAGATGTGAACTGTTACTTTCCAGAGAGAAAGACTGAACGACCACTCCTGAATTTGAGTGATTAGAGTATGAGAAGGCATGGTGTGTAAAGAATTGAGCGCACAGAGAGAATCGAAGAAGATAAACAGAGGTGGAAGAAGAAAACCTAGGAAAAGAGTTCAGAGCAAAAAGTATAGCATAGAATTCTGCAGTAAGAGTACCTGCAGCAGAATGAAAAGTACTTATGAATGAGAAGTATGGGAACACTACAGCATGCCTGATGCCATGGCAAAGTTTGGAGCCATCAGTAAAGATATGCATGGCAGAAGAGTAACAGGACATATGTTTTAGAAAAAGTGGGTGAAGAGATTCTGGAGGATGAAGAAGCTTAGAAGAACGGAGAAATGAAACCAGACCAAAGCAAGAGGCAGAAGCCAAGGTGGGAAGGACACTGGATGAAGTGGAAGAACAGGAGGAAAAGTAAAATCAGTAGACTAACCAATAATGGGGCCTGTTGGGGGAAAGTTAGACGGAGATGGGAGACAGAGAAGAGCGATGGAGAAGGCTGGTAGGACGGTGAAAGTTATTTATAGGAAACTGAAAGAGACGTGCATAGGGCCTACCTGTAATATTGTAAAGAGAACGACAATAAGAGAGGTGGAGAATGCCTGGTTCCACACATCAACTTGTAGTGGGAGCTGACTGAAAAATAGCAGTAACTAAAAGAAGACCAGCATGATGAAGGGAATCTACCTTTGAAAAAGTTTGAGTGAAGGCAAAAGAACAGTCTTGGCAACAATAATCGACATGTAGAAAGAATGATTGCAGAGAGAAGTTGAAGAATTATGACATGATCAGCACCCCATGACCCCATGACAAACGAGACAGTGTTTACAGCATCTGAAGACGATGAAGAAGACTTGAGGGTAGAAATATGAACAATCCAATTTAACTGGGAACGAAAGAAGAGGCAAAGAAAAGTGGTAGAGGAGTGGTAGGGTAGAGAGTTGGTAAAGAGAAGATTGCGGCATGGTTTGCAAGTGAGTAAACAGTACTGTACATGATGACTTAGAGGTAGAAAAACAAAAACCGTGAGTAGTAGCCCGTGTATAGACATCGTCAGTGGCGAACTGAAGAATGGACTGGAGCAGAGGCAGGTCTGAATCTGCAGCTTAAATAGCAAAATCATCTAAAATACAAGTATAGTCATTCGGGGTAAAAAAAAATTCGGGGGTAGTTGGGGTAAAAACAAACATAGGTCCATATATATATGTTGGGTTTTGGAAAAAAAAAAAATTTTGTGTCCCACAGATTGCGCACTCTATTAGCAACATTTCATACAATGAACAGATTTTTCCCATTTCTTTTTCTATTATTTATCAATTTTTTTATGAACTACTGTGTTTTTTGTATCATTTTAACTTTTTTACTGTTTTTGGCTAATGTTCGATACGGGGAATGGTTCTTGTAGAAAAGCTTCATTCTCTGCTTTCAGCTGTTGTAATGACATCAGTCTCTTCCCTCCCCTGCCGTGATTAACTTGTCTACTGCAGTATCCACCACACAGGTATGTTTTTTTTTACCCTGATTTTTAGCATGCAAAAAGTTGAAAAAAAACACACTGTTTTTTTTTAACCGGTGTTTTTTTACCCCATGGGGTAATAAAATTTCCCCCCAAGGGGTAATAAAATACTCCCCATGGGGTAATTTTATTTCCCCCATAATGTCTTTTGTCATATATTGTGCAATCTAAAGTGACGTTAGAAAATTAAATCATAATGACCAATATCTAATGATGTTCTTGTCTTTCTCTGACAGCGTAATAATGCCGAGGATATACACCAAGAAGCCAAAGTTGTACACTGAGGCATCAATTCAGAGCTACAGGGGTGTTCCCAGTTGATGCCTCAAAATATAAGAAGGAACGCCTTGACAAGGTTAAACTAGCCTCATACAACAAGTGGATTGTAGCTGGCAAGCCACTAATGGATGATGGGTCTCCTCTTCTCTCTAACCCACAAACACAGGATGTACAAGCTCAACTCTCTCCACCCAAACAACCACAAGGAGTTCAACGTTGTTTGGATTTCAGCTCCCCAGGCACCTCCAGTACTAGTGATAACTTGCTCACATCCCCCAAATCCCTGATCAAAGAGTTACAAAAGCATGCACCACAAGGGATGCGCTATGTTGTGACTCTGGTGCCAGAAGAAGATGAAACCTCCTTTGAAGCAGTTATAACAGCAAGAGGTCGCCCCAGCTCATCTACATCCCAGCCACAGAGACGTCATCGGATCTCAGTGCATGGGGCTGTGCTGACCGATGCAAAGTTCCTCCAACAACAAGAAAAGAAAGAAGAAAAGATGAAAAGGAAGAAGACACAGCCAGCAGAAGAGAGTGACTCAGATGTAGATGACCCCCCACAAGTTGAAGAAAAGACAAAAAGGAAGAAGACACAGCCAGCAGAAGAGAGTGACTCAGATATAGATGACCTCCCACAAGTTGAAGAAAAGACAAAAAGGAAGAAGACACAGCCAGCAGAAGAGAGTGACTCAGATGAAGATGACCTCCCACAAGTTGACTCTTCTTCTCATTCTAGTGGTGAACTGTCCGATATCAACGATGACAATCTGGTGACACTAGATAAAACTGTAAAGGCAGCATTGGGACGCAAAGAACTAAAGCGAGAAATGCCCAAGCAGCATGAGTTAAAGGTGGGCATGTACTATGCTGTCATGTATGACAGGCCATCCACCTATTACTGGGGCAAGATATTAAAACTGTTTAGCGATGATGAGGACAGTGAGGACAATAAGGTTGAAGTTACATTCATGAAAAGAACTGTGCATTCTAGTAACCCTCAAGAGTTGCGTTGGGACTGGCTGCAGACGGAGGATATTGATATTGTGGATGTGTCTCGCCTCCTAGCTGGCCCAGGCAAGCCTGAAGTGAAGGCAAAAGGGCGTGGAAAGGCACGATTTCATTTCAGAGAAGAAGAAGCTAATTCTATGTTTAAAAAAGTTATGACATTTGGTTTCCCTTCTCCCCAAAAATGTCAATAAGTGGAGTCAAGGTGTCTGTGATTTATAATTTTCTATTATATGTCGTTATTAAGTGGTGTCAAGGTGTCAACAGAAAGATGAATCTGTGATTTAGATATGTTTTCTATTATCTGTCATTATATATATAAGTGGTGTCAAGCCAAGCCAAATATGAAACTGATTTTTATTTTCTACTAATTGAGACTATTAGTAATAGTGATAAAAATGTCCAAAAATGTCACTGGGATTGGACATAATACAAATATAACACATGTGAATGATGTGTGCCACCATTTAGCTGCAGTGTAGAGGAACAGTATCAGTGTTAATTTCATTTTTCAGTGTTAACCCCTATTTTTTTTTTCACCCCGAGTGCTGTTGTTTTTCCCCCCATTGGCTGGGGTAACAAAAAATTTAGTCTTTCTTTATTACCTGGAAATTCTTATGAGGTACGTTAGATTTAATGGTGCTACATGAAGGCCTTATGGGTACTCTACCTAATGATATGTATCTTTTCTCCCAAGTATTACAAATGCCTGAGGCAGACCAAAGTTAAGAAAAACTGTCTTTTATTACCCCGAATGACTATACGCCCAAACAGAAGAGGGCAGAAAAAAGACAATATCATTTATAGCTATTAGAAAAAGGAAAGTACTAAGGACACAGCCCTGGAGAGACACCTTCACACTGGGGAAATGTACGGGAAAGGTGGTCTCTCAGACGGACGAGAAAGATTTGGAGGGAAAGAAATTTTTGAAGAAAAACATTTGTTACCATGCACACCAAGGGAACTTAGACAACGTAGAACACGCATACTGTACCGGTGGCATTTTCTAAATAAAAAAGACAGCAATGACCTACTGACTGAGTGAAAAACCAAAGCGGATAAAGTTTTTGAGTTTAAGGGAAGGATGTAAGGTTCTGTGTGCTTTGTGATACCAAGTTGAATGGGGAAAGAAGACAGTGGGATTCAGGGTGCCACAAGAGTCGAATATTGACCATCCGCTCAAGAAGTTTTCATAAATAACTAGTCAGGGCTGTGGGATGATAATCTTTAACATGGTGAACGGGTATACCAGACAAAAGAAACGGGAGGATGATCACTATACTCCACACAGGAGGAAAGAAACCTTCAGTTCAAATTTATTATAAATAGCAAAGAGAAAGGACAGGGCTTGTGGGGATAGATGTTTTAACATACTATAATGAACACCATCAAGGCCTTCACTTGTACTTTTACAGAATTTAAGTGAAGACGACTCAGCCAAAGCCCAGGTATCGATATTATGAACTGGAGGATGAGATGGAATATGTTTGCCCGATATACTACGAAGTCGGGAGTAGACTGTAGCACCAGTCGAGCAGGGCAATACTCCAAAGGTGGATGGAAAGCTGATGATGGAGAGCTGGAGCTTCCATTTCATCAGCCCTCGGGACTACATTAGTTCCTGACCATCCCCCTTTGCTGAACTTTTTTCAGTGTTCCAGTAACACAGAGTAGGCCAGCATGCTCTCCAATATAAGTTTCTCTAACTGTCGGCACCAATCTACATTCACAGTACACACTACACTTCCTTTTCAAAAAAAAAAAAAAAAAAAAAAGACAGAATAACCAGGCCTTGGAGTCCCAAGGGGGTGGGGAGGACCATAAATACATTCATCAGCCCCTCTCCTGGTGAGGACTCAGCGAGATGCCCAGAACCACTGTCAGACTCACATCTTCATTTCTGCAACATTCGCGGCCTTTCCTCTAACTTTCTGTCGAGCACAACCTCTCCTCCTCTAAACCTCACTTTCTCTTCCTGTCAGAGACTCAGCTGTCTGAGGCAACTGACAGCAAACCCTTTTCTTTTTCCTCCTACTTTCTCTATACTCATTTCAAAGCCAAAGGTGGATGTTGTGTATATGTATGCAACAACTTTTCTTGCTTTTGTGTTCCTGAACTTGATTCTTATGAATTCTCTACTCTCTGGCTTCGGGTTTCCTGTCACTTTCTGACTAACTGTATCTGTGACTCTTATCTCCTAATTCTACTTAGTATGAAAATTTCTTTGACTATCTTACTTCTACGATGGAACACATTCTATCCATTTCTCCTTTCTCTGAAATCTCCATACTAGAAGATTTCAGTGTTCACCACCACCTTTGGCTCTCCTTTCCCTTCCCTGATCCACCTGGTGAACAAGCCTACATCCTTTCTATCCTTAATGACCTAGAGCAGCTTGTACAGCACCCTACCCATATCCCTGACTGCCTTGGAGAGAGCTCCAACATACTTGACCTCTTCCTTACAACTATACCTTCTCCTTATGCTGTTAATCTTCCCTCTCTGTTGGTCTCCTCCAACCACAACCTTATTACCTTAACCTGTCCTATCACTCAGGTTCGGCCAGTGGACCCCCCAAAAAAAACTTCTACTGTGGCATTTTGGTGCTGCAGACTGGGGGTCCCTAAGGCAGTACTTCTTTGATTTTCCCTGGAATGATTATTATTTCCGTGGCCGGGGGCCATCTGAGTGTGCTTTGCACATTACGGAGGTTATTCTCTCAGCTGATGTATTTTCTGCCATCACTGGCCTTAATACTAACAAGGCATATGGGCCTGATGGAGCCCCTTCTGTTGTCCTCAAGAACTGTGCTTCTGTGTGTACACCCTGCCTAGGTAAACTCTTTTGCCTTTGTCTTTCAACTTGTACCTTTCTTTCTTACTGGAAGTTTGCTCTCATTCAGCCAGTCCCAAAGAAGGGTGACCATTCACAACCCTCTAACTATCGTCCAATTGCTTTAAGATCCTGTGTCTCAAAAGTTTTCGAGTCAATTCTTAACAGAAAAATTTTAAAACATCTTTACTATCACAACCTTCTTTCTGATTATCAGTATGGGTTCCATCAGGGACTCTCCACTGGCGATCTTCTCACCTGCATTTCACACTCCTGGTCATCCCTCTTTCGGGACTTTGGCGAAAGCTTTCCCCTTGCACTTGACATCTCAAAATCTTTCTGTAGAGTCTGGCATAAATCTTTCATTTCCAAACTTTCAGCTTACGGTTTCTATCCTTCTATCTGTGCCTTCATCTATAGCTTCCTTTCTGGTCGCTCTACAGCTGCTGTTGTAGACGGCCATCATTCTTCTCCTAGATCTATCAACAGTGGCATTCCTCAGGGCTCTGTCCTATCACTAGCTCTCTTCCTTTTTTTCATCAATGACCTTCTGAGCTGAACATCTAACTCTATCCACTCGTACGCTGAGGATACCACCCTTCACTTTTCCATTCGGTTCGTGCAACGTTCATCTCAGTAGTTACTTCAACAAACAAGGGATGAGGCTATGGCACGCCTAATGTCTGACTTGGCGCATATCTCCGACTGGGGTAAAAATAATCTTGTTGTTCTTAATACATCAAGAACTCAGTTTTTACACCTATCTACCCGACATAATCTTCCACAGCAGTACCCACTAACATTTAATAATATCCATCTCTATCCTGCATCATCCTTGAACATGCTTGGTGTTTCATTCACACGGGACTTAAATTGAAAAGATCATAATTATTACATCTCTTGTAAAATCTGCTTCCAAGAGATTAGCTGTGCTAAGCCAAAACCGTACCTTTACCCCTGCACAGTTGTTGACTTTATATACGGGTTTTATTCGCCCCTCTGTAGGACAACTCTCATGTGTGGGGAGACTCCCCACATACAGATCTTCTCAATAGGGTGGAATCAAATGCTTTTTGTCTCATTAACTCTCCTCCTCTTACTGGCTTCCTTCAACCTCTGTCTCTTCGCCGCAGTTGCATCTTTATCTCTTTTCTATCATTATTTCAGTGGTCACTGCTCCTCTGAACTGTCTGCTTGCATCCCTCCACCTCTACGATGGGTGCATAGCATCCGTCTATCAAAAACTCTCATCCCTTTTCTGTCCAACTCTCTAATGCAAGATTTAACCGTTACTCCCAGTCCTTCATTTATGCAACAGGTCAACTCTGGAACTCTCTCCTTCTGTCTGTATTTCCTGCTACCTATGATCTCCAGTTTTTGAAACGCAGTGTGTCCAGGCATCTCGAAATGAACGGATCTTGAATTTGGCTCTCTTTTTTTTTTCTGGAAGGAACGGTGTGCAGGCTCCTGGCCTTTGGTTCCTTCTTTCTTGCATAAAACAAGGAAAAACACTGCCGCAACAGGTGAATTTTCGAAAATAGAAGAAACATTGACCCTCCAACTAGAACGTTTTGTCAAGCTATGACAAGTCTTTGATCGCCTTCAGATGGCAGGTCAAAATATTAAACTCAGTAAATGTTATTCACTACATAAGAAAATTAGATTTCTTGAACACGTGGTTGATTCTGAAGGAATTCATACCACGGTTGATAAAGTTAATGCAGTCTCAAACTTTTCAGAACCTACTAGTACTGATGACGTAAGGAAATTTCTTGGTCTGAGTGGCCATTATCAGCGATTTGTCAAAGGGTATCCACAAATCGTCGCTACTCTGACAAATTTAATTTAAAAAAAAAGATGGACCTTTTGTACTTGCTAAGAAAGACTTTCTTCTGTGTACCGATGGATCTTGAGTAATAATTAGTGTGGTATTAATGCAACTTGATAAGGCAAAAGAGAAACGTGTAACAGCCTTGGCTGGTCGTGCCCTAAACGCCACAGAACGCAATTACAGTGTTACTGATTGGGAAGCCTTAGCATTTGTTTGGTCTCTCAGACATTACATAGATAAAATATGTGGTTAACCAGTGCATATCCAAACTGGTCATTTCTTTTTTGTGATTTATTCAAAGGAAGAAGTCTTTCAGGTGGACTTGCTGGATGGTCAATTATTATCCAAGACATTCATTCAACCTTTCATATGTTGCTGGTAAATCATATGTAGTTGCCGATGCTCTCCCACGACTCGTTAATGCGGCAGTATCACCATGTCAACCCAGTGAAACTCCTTACACAACTCTAGCCTCAGATGCTGTCTGTAATTCTCAGCGCACAGACCCTCTGTAATCTAAAGTAATTTCTTAGAATCGGGATACACTTTAACCTTACCTACTCTGCCAGTGCCAATAGAAGATTTCATGTTAGACAGTGGTAATTTGTATAGGAAGACATCACTTACAGTTAAAGACATACGTAATAGAGAAGTCCACCAATTTGTGTTCCCTACTGATCTAATACCTGCGATGCTCCACATCGTTCATGACACTCCACATACATATTATTCCGGGTAAAGATTGATGTTTGAGACAAGCACTCCTCTCATACTATTGGCTTACTATGCGAACGTACATCACCATACACTGTGACTCTTCAGTTCCTGCAATCATCTCAAAGGATCAATCCAGACTACCTGGCCCACTCTTTCAATATCCAGTTCCATCACGTCCATGGGAAACTCCATCGCCCTGCTTAAATTGCCTCTTACGGAATCCGGTGCAGAGTATTTGTTTGTAGCAGTCTATCATTTCTCGCGTTATTGTATCCTCGTGGCTTTCCAAGATAAGATCGCACAGAGTGTCGGATGTGCCTTTATAAACTATGTCATTTGTCCATTCACTACCCCGACTACAGTTATTACTGATAATGGTACAGAGATTACGAATAGTCTCCTTGTTGAAATTTGTAAGCAGTATAACAACAACTGCAATGTCATACCCAATCATCCAGCTTCCAGTGGCCATGTTGAATGGCAGAACAGAGAAGTTTGGGAGTGTTTGAGGCACGTAGGTTATCAATGTACATGTTGGGATGAATGGATACCCCAAGTTGCAGCTTCCGTCAATAGTTCCATCAAAGCATCCATTGGGGAACCTCCATTCTTTGTCTTATTTGGGTTCGTTAAAGACTTGCCTTATTCAACGATGTCATCAAAGCCTGGCCAACTTTGTAATTTGGATGCATGAAAGTAAAAATGTCAGACTTTCAGAAAATACATCAGTACGTAAAAGCAAATCTGGTTTTATCTCAGGAAAATATGGTACAATGCCGGCATTACCTATCAGCATCAATGTCAGAGATCTGTTATTTGCTCATTCGTTTACACGTATCTCTAAATTACATTAAAAATTTACAGGCCAACACCACGTGATAACTCGGAAGGGCAGTAAATTTGAAGTCCAGGAACTATCCATTAGATATACCAGGTGGGTGCATGCGGACGACCACAAGCGTGCCCTGAAGGGTCTGGTGTTGGAAGAGTCAATTGGAGAAGCTCCATCTTCTGTTCAATCCATTCCTTATTCTGACACCCCTGCAAACATCTCTTATTCTCCTCCTATCAATGAATTCGCTCAAAACTGCGCTCTGCACACAAGTTTCATGCATAAAAATTATCACCTCTTCACTGTCATCCTCAACTTAAATTTATTATACAGATAAAGATGTTGTTGATCTATCTTCTGGCAGTGCTGACCCTCATAGGATCTGGGTTGGATGAAGACAATGGTGTTGTGAAACCTGGGGTTCTGATTGGCTCGGAGTCATAGTAATAGTGACTGAAGATGTAGTTTCTTTGTGCTACAACTTTGAGCCGGTGGGTGCCATAGGCATCACCCTGTCCCACTTTGCACACCAGCTGGATGAAATACAGGCTCTTCTGTCGATCATCGAGGAGAAACACAGTCCGGACACTTATTGGTACCCTCTCTATTTGCCTATTCGTTGAAAAAACGAGTATGTTCTTTGCATGATTTCCCACCCAAGTGACATTTTTCTTAATCAAACACCTGTAAACCGTTCACATGTGAAGTGTGGTCTCTGGTCTCGGGGGAGAAATTCTGGTTGGTCTTTTTGGCTTAGTGACTATTCATGACTCCTCTGAATTCAAATAAAACCTTGCTGAGGTGGCTGATGCCCTTGAGTCTCAATACAGGGTGCTTCAGGTTCAACACTATGCTGCAAAAGATCACGTCACACCTAACTGATGTCACAAAAACACTAAATCACTTGTCAGACGATCTACAGACACAGATTTCAAAGGGTTAATATTGTAACGGAGTTGCTATATGTCAGACTGCTCCTGGACAACCTACAACTTTCTCTGGACTATCTTCTCTCCATGGTCACAACTTTCGTTCGTATTCTTATTGATGCTGCCGGAGGTTGTCTCACTTTAGACCTAGTACCTATCTCCGATCTTCGTCCTGTGTTGGTATGGGCTCACTCTACCTTTGACTTATCTCCGGTGGTTTCCCTCTCCTCTTTAGGTTTCTGCTACCCAGTACCTGAAGCTACCTTCCTCACTAAAGACATTGTTGTTCATATCCCCTTCTGTTCTTCCATCATGTTTGATCTCTTCCATATTATCCCTTTCTCTTTCTTGATCAATAATTCCCTGTTGCAGATTTCTGATTCCCCTGAATATTTCCTCCTATCACATAGTCATGTTTCCATTGCTTTTACTTCCTCTAATGATCTCAGTAAGTGTGCTGTGAGAAAGGTGTGTGAAAAGTATTTAGCGAATGGTAAGGATGTGTTTTGGGCATTTATGGATTTAGAGAAGGCGTATGATGGAAGTGATACGGAGGCTTTGTGGACTGTTTTAAGATGTATGGACTTGATGGTAGGTTGCTTAAAAGAGTGAAAAGCTTTTATGTAGTTAGTAAAGCGTGTGCAAGAGTGGGAAATACTGTGATTGACTGGTTTTCCATGAGAGTGGGGCTGCGGAAGGGATGTGTGATGTCGCCTTGGTTGTTTAAAATTTCTATGGATGGTGTTGTTAGGGAGATGAATGCAAGAGTGTTAGGTGGAGGTCTGAGTCTGGTGAATCATGATGGTAGGGTATGGAATCTAAAGCAGCTGATGTTTGCTGATGATACTGGACTGGTGGCTGATTCAGAGAAGGGATAGAGAAAGTTGGTAGAGGAGTTCAGGAGGGAGTGTGAAAGGAGGAAATTGAAAGTAAAATAGAATAAGAGTAAAGTGATGAAGCATACGAGGTTGGTAGATGGTAGGAGGATGAATATAGTTTTGAACGGTAAGTTGCTTGAGGAGGTAGAGAGTTTTAAGTATTTAGGGTCACATGTTGCTGTGGATGGAAGAATAGTGAAGTTTAGAATAAATGGAGTAGGAAAGGTGCTGGGAGGAATGAAAAAAGTGTTTAGATGTCATTCACTTAGAATGGAAGTAAAGAGAAGGCTGTATGAGGGTGCTGTGGTACCGACTGCGATATATGGGCCTGAAACATGGAATATGGGTGTAGCAGAGAGGAAAAGTTTGATTGTAATGGAGATTAGGTGTCTGAGGAGCTTGTGTGGAGTGACGCGCATGGATCAAGTAAGAAATGATTAAGTGCGAAGGAAAACTGGAGTTGTGCGGGAGATGGCTGATCGAGTTGAACAGAGGGTTTTGCGATGGTTTGGGCTTATGGAGAGAATGGATAATGAGCGATTGGTGAAAAAGATAACCAGATCTGATGTGAGAGCTGTAAGGCTGAGAGGAAGACCACGAGTAGGATCGATGGACAATGTGAAGAGAGCATTGCATGAGTGAGGGACGGCTGTTGAGCAAGGAAGTGTGGCTGTGCATGACAGAAATGACTGGAGAGAAGTTGTGAATGAATAAATGATGATGCAGCCCTGAGAGGATATTCTCCTGCATTTGGTCTGATCAGTTGATCAGGTCAGGTGCGGCTAAGGGGATGGGTCCATTATGATGTGGCAGGGGTAAACCAGCTCTGCTGTCGGACCCTGGTGTGCATGTTGCTGATTGCACTGCGCAGTTGACCCTAGTGTGGTGTTCTGCGGTGAGGATCTGTCCCTTCTCCCCTTTGGGCTAAGATGTGAATGAATGTGTTTGAGTGAATAAGTAAATTGGGAGTGTGTCGTCCTGTCTCGGCTACCTCCCCCTCCTTGAGGGAAGCAACCTAGGCAGATAGATAGATAGATAGCACCGCTCCCTGCAAATCCGCTTTAGTTCATTTTTCCGTACAGTCTGTCTGTTCCTTCATTCCGGTCCCCAAACGTCCAGTGCACCATGCTCGTCTTGGTCATGTTCAATACTTCTTTTTCAGTACCTCACTTTCTGTTAGTATCATCTGTCCTGGCGCTCCGCTCGGTACTTGCAAGTAGTCACTATAAAGCTCCTAATTATTGTGCTGTTAAGTTAGAATCTGTAGTTACTCACTCAGCACGTTATCACTATGCAGTTCGCTCCCACAAATATGAAATTTTTCATTCTATCAATGTGATCTTCCACCTCCCTTCTGACAATCTATCCCTTACATCTGAAAACTTATATGTGTTGGATTGTCTCAGTCAGAGTTATTTTGTCATGAATCAGTTTTCTATGGCCTTCGATCTCTCCTGGGTACATCCAGTATTTGTTTCCCCCCATAGTTGTTTCTTTTATCGGATTTCATATTACTATTTGTACAGTTCACTGCTGTGTCAGACGAATGGAAAAGAAACCACACGAGATATGGGTGCCCACAGGAATAGTACCGCCACCAAGGGACGTTGAAACTGGTCGTACCTAATGCCATTCGATGTGAGTGGTTGAAATGCAAAGAACATGTAACCTACTACTGAAGAGGAGAAAAGCTGTGCCAGGTGGTGGAAACAAAATGATATGATGATAAATGGAAACTAAATGAGATGATGATGATGAATGGAAACTAAGTTATATGATGATATATGGAAACTAAATGACATGATGATATATGGAAATTAAATGATATGATGATATATGGAAACTAAATTATATGACGATATATGGAAACTAAATGATGATAAATGGAAACTAAATAACATGATGATAAATGAAAATTTACAATGATAAAGGAAGGGACCCCATGTTATAGGGAAGAACTCATAATGTGCAATGTTATATTGTCTGAAAACGTGGGAACAATTAAACAACAGTGTGAACATTACCAACTGTTGTGTCATCACTGTCACAGGTGTAGATGAACTCCACGATGTTTCTCTGATGGTGTTCTTTCAGAGAGGACTTCATTGACGATGTTATTTTGAGGGTGCTGAATATACTACTAATTCTTTCATTTGGTGTAGTACTTATATGCTGTGCTTATTGTTATCATTATTAATATCGCCTTTATATATATATATATATATGTATATGTATATATATATATATATATATATATATATATATATATATATATATACAATATATATATATATATATCTATATATATTTATATATATATATATATATATAAGATATATATATATAGATAGATAGATAAGGCTCCACCGAATATAAAGAATAAGGTGGCATAAAAATTACATCTGACCAGAAACTATGTGGCAGGGAGGTGAAATTATTTGCCACAATCCTCCCAACCAAACATGAGTTCTGTTGCAAATTATTTGACGGCGTTCCTGTTGGATCATCGTCTACTAAAGGTTCAACCGCACTGCCTCCTGTGCTTAGGGGCAGTGTGCCACCGAAAGTGAGTAGGCACTGTGTTGGAAAATTAGACTCTTGGATGTTAAACAAACTAAAATCGATGAAGATCTATGCATACAATGTAAGAAGCCTCGCAGAAAATTACAAACTTGATAACCTGATGACTGAACTGGAAAACATTAGTTGGGATATTGTAGGTGTGAGTGACATCCACAGAAAAGAAGAAAAAGTAATTCAACTCGAAGACAGCAAACACCTATTTTACTACAGAGGAAAGGAAAATGAAAGAGTTAGTGGCGTAGGATTTCTGATTAACAGAAATCTTGCAGACAACATTGTTAAATTCAGCAGTGTATCTGACAGAGCAGCATTTGTTGTCTTTAGACTGTGCAAAAAATATACCCTGAAAGTAATATAAGTATGTGCACCAACTTCTCAAAGCCCAGATGAAGAAATAGAAACATTCTATGATGACATCTCCCAGATTATGGAAGAAGAAAAGACAACATATACTATACTCATGGGAGACTTCAATGCAAAAGTTGGGAAGTCGATAAATGGAGAAGCATGTATGGGAAAATTTGGAGTGGGAGAAAGGAATGAAAGAGGAGAAATGCAGGTAAATTTTGCTGAAATGTTTAACATGAGAAGAATGAACACATTCTTCCACAAAAGAACAGGAAGAAAGTGGACCTGGAGAAGCCCAAATGGAGAAACAAAGAATGAAATCGATTTCATTATAGCAGATAAGAATAACACGATCACAAATGTCACAGTTATCAACAAAGTAAATATAGGTAGTGATCATAGAATGGTGGGTTGCACAGTCAGATTCAATTTCAGAAATGAAAGGAAGAAGATGATTAAAGATAAAAAGATATGCCCAATAATAGTAAACGAAAACAAAGCAGCCTTTCAGTTGGAAATAAGGAACAGATTTCAGGCTCTAAGTACTGCTGAATGTGACATTGATGAGCTGAATGACAGACTAACAAAAGTGCTAAGAGAATCAGCGGAGGTAGTAGGAAAACCTAATACAACCAAAGCCAAGAAGTATTCTTAAAAGACACTTGAGCTTATGAAAAAAAGAAATGAAATGAAAGTAAAGACAAAAAAAGACGAAATAGAACGAGCAGAATTAAATAAGCTTATCAACAAAAGACAAAGGGAAGAAAAAAGAAAGAGAAACATGGATCAGATCAAAGAAACCATCGAAAATGGAAAAAGTCTGAAACAGGTCGGAAGTAAAATGGCACTAGGAAAGCAACAAATGACATCACTGAGAGAAAAAAACGATGAAATCATTAAATGCATAGATAAGATGGTGAAGAGAGTTGAAGTATTTTACAAAGAACTGTATGCATCAAAGACAATAGTACCAATAGCTAACTTTTCAGTTGACACAAGTGAAATACCTGAGGCAACACCAGACGAAGTAAATATTTGTCTTAAAAATATGAAAAGAGGGAAGGCTCCGAGAGAAGATGGAATAGTAACAAATTTACTTTTGGATGCCGGGGTAGAATTACAAAATATGTTTGCTCACTTATTTACCCACTGCATTAAACAGAAGAAAATTCCCAAAACATGGTGTAATGCAATAGTTATTTTACTCTACAAAAAAGGTGACTCAAAAGATCTTAGTAACTATCGACCCATTAGCTTATTATCAGTCACTTACAAACTCTTCACTAAAGTCCTTACGAACAGAATAACAACAATTTTGGAGGAAAACCAACCTCGTGAACAGGCAGGATTCCGAAGCGGGTATTCGACCATTGATCATCTACATACAATGAACCAGCTAATTGAGAAAACTACAGAATATAATAAACCACTGTGCTTAGGTTTTGTTGATTACGAAAAGGCTTTCGACTCAGTGGAGCACATAGC
Source organism: Coenobita brevimanus (assembly GCF_032717465.1). NCBI lineage: Eukaryota > Metazoa > Arthropoda > Malacostraca > Decapoda > Coenobitidae > Coenobita > Coenobita brevimanus. The sequence goes on along the minus strand of NC_136993.1, from coordinate 40,947,621 downwards.
AATTATAAATTCATTGCGAGGACAAGGAGTGAATGAGAACATCGTAAACCTGCTCGAAAACATATATAAAGAGTGAACCGCTACAGTTAAATTACATAAGGACTCAGAAAAAATTAAGATTGAGAAGGGCGTGCGTCAGGGAGATACAATTTCACCAAAATTATTTACAGCATTCCTAGAAAGTATTTTCAGAAAGCTAGAGTGGGAAAACAAAGGAGTGAACATTGATGGAGAAAAGCTAAACCATTTAAGATTTACAGATGAAATTGTCCTAATCTCAGAAACAGCGGAGGCATTGCAAGAAATGTTAAATGACCTGAACAGAGAAAGTTTGAAAGTAGAGCTGAAGATGAACCAAAGTAAAACTAAAGTAATGTTTAATCCTCAAACACCAAAGAATAAGCGATGAAATTCTTGAAGAAGTTGAGGAGTACATCTACTTGGGACAAATACTAAAATTAACGAAAGATCATGATAGCGAAATAAAAAGACGCATTACAATTGGATGGAAAGCTTTCGATAAACATAGAGACATTATCAAAAGTAGCTTGCCAGTTTGTATGAAACGAAGAGTATATAACGAATGTATGATTCCAGCTATGACGTATGGTTGTGAGACCTGGAAACTAACAAAATCAATGAAAAATAAATTACACCGTTCTCAGAGAGCAATGGAAAGGTCAGTGTTGGGAATATCTTTAAGAGACAGGAAAAGATCAACTTGGGTGAGAGAGCAGACTAAAGTCAAAGATATTGTTAGGGTTATAAAGGAACAGAAATGGAGGTGGGCTGGCCATATAGCAAGAATAAGGGATAACCGATGGAGCAAGAGGCTTACTGACTGGACACCAAGAGACTGTAGCAGAAAAGGGCCAGACAAGAGTTGGAGAGATGATACAGAAAAACTTGCAAGGAAAACATGCCAAAAATTGGCTCAGTCAAAGAATTCATGGAGAAGGCTGGGGGAGGCCTTTGTGCAGCAGTGGACTAGTTATGGCTGATGATGATATATATATATATATATATATATATATATATATATATATATATATATATATATATATATATCTACCTATATCTACCTATATCTATATGTCTGTCTATGTCTATCTATCCATATCTATCTATATTTATCTATCTATCTATCTATAGCTATCTGTATCTATCAATCTATATCTATAGCTATCTATCTATCTTTATCTATCTATACTGTCTATCAATACCTGTAACTATCTATCTATCTATATCTATATCTATCTATCTATATCTATATTTATCTATCTATATCTATATCCATCTATATCTATCTATCTATATATATATATATATATATATATATATATATATATATATATATATATATATATATATATGTTGTTACATAGCCTATGATTTCGTCATCCTTTGTGTAATCTTAACGTACATTATGCTGCATGTTTGATCACGAGCGTGTTCTACCTTACTCCTCCCGTCCTCCCTTATAGTAAAGTAAGTCGTTCTTTCTGTTGTTCAGAGCAGGATTGTCAACTCTTTGTCCCCATGGCTTCATTTGGGCGTCCTTGTTACAAGTTGTATCAAGCTCTACCGGCCCCTATATAATGAGCTCAGTCTCTACATTGATTGCCACTTAGATCTACTCCTCATTTTGTTCACATCTCTGTCCTCCCCTGTACAGTTGTTATTATTGTGAGTGCTCAGGAAGTCTCCAACCATCTAGCAGCTGTGTAATTTGAGTATAAGTGTTATTGCATTTTGTTCTTGTACTGTGTAGCATAAGGTGTTAATTCTTAGGCCTAGTAAGGTTTTTGTGATTAATGTAAAGTTTTATGTCAGTCATTTTTGATAATATTTTGTATCTGTAATAATTTATCTTGCATTAACTGAGCATTACCCAGTGTATTTTCATTTTATTAGGGCTGACTTAGATAAATTTACCCTTGCTAATTTCGTGTTAATAGAGGCTATTGCAGTTAACCATATATTTAACCTGTTTTTTACCATTACATTATCCTTATGAGTCCTGAATGTTTTGTTGTTAGTTTGAGCATTAAACTTGAACTTGTAATTTTACCTAACTCTTTGTTTTGAACCTGGAACTTTGCGGGACAGTTTTCTCTGTTCCATAACATAAATTTGGCGACCTCTTATCAGGATATTCAGGATATTATCATAAGGATATTGCTCGATATTTTGTGACTGGGATTTATTCATAATGTCTACTATTACTACACTTGATGAAGCCAAAGATTTTTTGTCAAATGTACAAACAGTGTGTGATGTAGAAAACAGAACAAAGAATGAACTTAAGCTTGTTGCTGAACAATTGGGAATTGCTGTTCGCTCTCATCATTCTAAAGATCAAATTGTTGACATGATTAATGAAAGCTTGTTTAATGTAACTCCTCCAAATGAGCAAACGCAGATTGAATTAGCTAAGTTACAGCTAGCCCTGCAGGAGGTTCGTATGAAGGAAGCTGAATTTCAAGCACGTGCTAAGGAGGCTAAGTCTCAGGCTAAGGAGGCGGAGTCTCATGCTAAGGAGGCTGAGTTTCAGGCTCGTGCTAGGGAGGCTGAGGCACAAGTTGAAATTGCTAGGATTCAGGCAAACCATGAGTATCGCATGAAACAAGGTGGAACTGGATCATCTAGCTCTGATGATTTTGATGTGGCTAAAAATGTTAAACTTGTCCCTCCTTTTAATGAATCTGATTTAACAAAGTATTTTCAGTTGTTTGAGAGGGTAGCTACAGGTTTTAATTGGCCCAAAAAGTATTGGCCAGTACTCCTTCAAACTGTTCTCACCGGTAAAGCTCAAGTAACTTATGCATCTTTGCCTCAGGATCAATCTGATAATTATGATGTAGTTAAGAGCTTGATTCTTAAGGCCTATGAGCTTGTTCCTGAAGCCTATAGAGTAAAATTTAGGACAACTTACAAGCAAGATAAGCAATCCCATGTTGAGTATGCAAAAATCAAAGAAGATCTGTTAGAGCAGTGGTTAAATTCTAAGAATGTGGATTCTGATTTTGGTAAATTTAAGCAGATGATTTTGCTGGAGGAATTCAAAAGGTGTATTTTTAAAGATGTAAGCCTATATCTTGATGAGAGAAGAATAAATAATTTGTCTGATGCTGCAGTTTTAGCTGATGAATATGTTCTCACTCACAAGAGATATTCTAAAGAAAAAGGGAAAGCTGAGAGTAAGTACATTGCCTCTACTCAGAGTACAGGTAACAGGAAAGAGAATAAAGATGATGTTTCTCAGGAAGTAAATACCAGCTCCACCTCTAGATTTCAGAAAAGTAAATGTACTTATTGTAGTAAGCTTGGTCATACTACGGAGAAATGTTTCAGGAGACAGCGTGATGTGAACAAAAAGGAGTCTTTAAATATTCAGTCAATTGGTCTAGTGTCCACCCTTGAGAGCTCACAGATTTCTTTAACTGAGTTAACTGAACCTGCTTTGAGGGGTAACTTAAATTCTCATGATGGAGCTCCTCTTTTGAGCAGTAACATGGGTGACACTCTCAAGAGTTCATGTGCTAATTTCCTGTCTGATGGTTTTGTCAGTCCTCTGGACAGTAATGACAGGAAATCAGTTAAAATATATCGTGATACAGGTGCTTCCCAATCCCTTATGCTGACCAGTGTTCTAGGCTCTAATGTTAATTCCTCTGATGAAACTGTAATCTTACAAGGCGTAGGGAATAATTACTTCTCTGTCCCTCTGTGCAGAGTGAATTTAGAGTCTGGTTTTGTTAATGGTTCCGTTATGGTTGGGTTGGTTGAGACACTCCCGATGTCAGGTGTAACTTTCTTACTTGGAAATGATATTGGTGGAAGTCAAGTGTGTCCAGCTCCTCAGTTGTCTAGTGAGCCAGTGGCTGCAGCCCAGGATTGTGATGTCCCTGATGTGTTCCCTGCATGTGCTGTCACTAGGGCTAAGTCTAAAGTTACTGGTGACTTAGAGGATAATGATGATGATGATGTTATCCTAGCTGACACTTTTCTTGCTAATTTGGACCACTCACCAGATGAGGCAGTACCCCGTAGTGTTGATAATTTGTCTCGTCAAGAGTTGGTTGAGTTGCAGGTTGCTGACCCTGAGTTGAAAGGTCTAGTTAACTCTGCTTGCAGTGAGGAAGAGTTAGCTGGTGCTTCTACTTATTATTATATAAAGTCAGGAGTACTTATGAGGAAGTGGAGACCCTCAACAGCATCAGCCGACTGTGAGTGGGAGGTTGTACATCAAGTTGTCATCCCTCGTGTTTGTAGGCAGGATATCATTAGAGTGGCTCATGATTCCAGTTTGGCAGGACACCTTGGAGTGAGGAAGACTGTGGCACGCATTTTGAAACACTTCTACTGGCCAGGTATCTTCAGGGATGTTTCCTGGTATTGTAAGTCTTGTCACACCTGTCAAGTTGTGGGGAAGTGTAATCAGACCGAAAAGGTTGCACCTCTAGTTCCCATTCCTCCTTTTGAGGCGCCATTCACCCGTGTGTTGGTGGATATTGTTGGCCCTCTTCCTAAGACTTCTTCCGGATTTTCTTATGTGTTGACCCTGATTGATATGGCTACTCGTTATCCTGAAGCCATTCCACTTAGAAATATCTCAGCAAAGAACGTGGTTAAGGAAATGCTAGGGTTCTTCACAAAGTTTGGTCTGCCCAAGGAGGTACAGTCAGACTGGGGAAGTAATTTCATGTCAAATGTTTTCAAGCAGTCTCTGAAAGAGTTGGGCATCACCCAGATCACGTCTTCAGCTTACCATTCCCAGACCCAAGGAGCGTTGGAGAGATATCATCAAACACTCAAATCTATGCTCAAGAAATACTGTTTGGAACATCAGAAAGACTGGGATAAAGGTCTTCCATTCGTTGTATTTGCCAAAAGAGAATTCCAAATGAATCACTGGGCTTCTCACCTTTTGAACTACTGTTTGGCCATGAAGTAAGAGGACCCCTTAAGTTACTCAAGGAATGCTGGCTGTCGGAGGAAGATGACGTCAACCTGCTGGAGTATGTGATGAAGTTCAAAGAACGGCTGTCCACTGCTTTACAGCTGGCGAGAGAGAATTTAGGAGCTGCTCAGGAGATGATGAAAACTTGGTATGATAAGAAGTCCAGGTTACGCCACTTTCAGCCAGGAGATCAGGTTTTGATTCTGCTACCGGTGCATGGGCAACCTCTTCAAGCCAAGTTTAGTGGTCCTTATTTCGTGGAGAAGAAACTCAGTGATGTCAACTATGTCATCGCCACACCGGATCGTAGAAAGAACAAGCAACTTTGTCACATCAACATGCTAAAGTTATATCACAGGCGGGACGAAAATAATCCAGTCTGCACTGTAGCTGTTCCACCAGAGTCTGCAAGTGAAGCTCTCCCATGCAGCATGAGCCTGAGTGATAGTTTGGGGAAAGAAAATGTTATTGCAGATTGCTTATCTAGACTTTAGACAGATTGTTTTAGAGTAATAAGAAATTTCCTTTGTAAATTTCTTTTTTCTTTGTGGGGAGGTTTTACATAGCCTATGATTTCATCATCCTTTGTGTAATTCTAACGTACATTATGCTGCATGTTTGATCACGAGCGTGTTCTACCTCACTCCCCCCGTCCTCCCTTATAGTAAAGTAAGTCGTTCTTTCTGTTGTTCAGAGCAGGATTGTCAACTCTTTGTCCCCATGGCTTCATTTGCGCGTCCTTGTTACAAGTTGTATCAAGCTCTACCGGCCTCTATATAATGAGCTCAGTCTCTACATTAATTGCCACTTAGATCTACTCCTCATTTTGTTCACATCTCTGTCCTCCCCTGTACAGTTGTTATTATTGTGAGTGCTCAGGAAGTCTCCAACCATCTAGCAGCTGTGTAATTTGAGTATAAGTGTTATTGCATTTTGTTCTTGTACTGTGTAGCATAAGGTGTTAATTCTTAGGCCTAGCAAGGTTTTTGTGATTAATGTAAGGTTTTATGTCAGTCATTTTTTATAATATTTTGTATCTGTAATAAATTATCTTGCATTAACTGAGCATTACCCAGTGTATTTTCATTTTATCAGGGCTGACTTAGATAAATTTACTCTTGCTATTTTCGTGTTAATAGAGGCTATTGCAGTTAACCATATATTTAACCTGTTTTTTGCCATTACATTATCCTTATGAGTCCTGAATGTTTTGTTGTTAGTTTGAGCATTAAACTTTAACTTGTAATTTTACCTAACTCTTTGTTTTGAACCTGGAACTTTGCGGGACAGTTTTCTCTGTTCCGTAACAACGTATATATGTATGTATGTACATCATCATCATCATCATCATCATCATCATCATCCGGACCTCCTTTCCCACCCTAGGGCAGGGTAAGGAAGAGCAATGTCCAAACAGCCCAAATTTGCCCAATTCAATGGCCAAGCTTCCATTCACTCATCATTCAAGCCCCCGGAATCCTGGCTCTATTGGATATGCCAAAAACATTCACCACGTTCTGTTGCTTCACATAAATGTATCCGGTAGAGTCAATCCGAACGCTGCCACGTTAAAAAGAGGTGCCAAATCCCTGGTCATGCACTTCTCCTCACAACATTCATCCAGCCAGCTCGATCTCATGTCAGTTCCCTAGCCTCACCAACTTCCAAAACTCTCTTCCTCACACAGTCATCCACCATATCTCTCCACCTTCTTGGCCTACCTCGCCTCCTCCCTCCTTCAGATTCGCTCAGATATACCTTTTTCACCTCTCTGCTGTTATCCATTCTGTCCACATGACCATACCATCTCATTACACTCTCTTCGATTCTGGTGTCCACCGACTTCCTCACTCCACATCCTACACTAATCACATTATTTCGTATCCTATCCACCCTCTGTACTCCACATACATTCCTTAGCAATCCCATCTCCACTGCTCTTATTCTTGACTTTTCATTTTCATGCCACAATAGTCTCACATCCATATGTTAAAGTTGGCACTAACACTCATTCATGTAAGCCTCGTGCAGTTGCAACACTCAAGCTTCCGTTTCTTATCAAGGCCTTCATTGCACCTGCTACTTTTCTTCCTTGTGTCACTCTACTTTCAACTTCTTTTGCACATTTTCCTGTCTATTCTATCACTGTACCCAGGTATTTGAACTCTCTCACCGATTCTAGTCACTCTCTATTCACAGTAACATCGCACTGGGAGTCACCTTCACTCTCTTAATAACCATCACTTTACTCTTTTCTGCATTTACTCTCAAGGCACGACGCTCACAGACATCAGCAAAACTGCACTAGCCTACCAGGTTCTTGTCCGGTATCTGCAAGCAGTACTGCATCATCAGCATACAACACATTTAAAATATTCCATCCATCACCATTCATTTCCAAAGCCATCCCCCTCTCCATTATTCATGTTTTTACTTCTCTCATCACCCCATCCATATATATATTGAACAGCCATGGAGACATCACACAGCCTTGTCGCACACCCACACCGATCGTGAACCATTCACTTAGATGCCCATTAACCCTTATACATGCTTCACTACCAACATAACTCTTGACGGCACCTAGCACCTTACCTTCTACTGCACACTGTATATGCGCAAAACTTTCTACAATCCTTCTCTGTCCACTTTGTCATATGCTTTTTCCAGATCCATGAATGCCATAAACACCTTATGGTCTTCTCACAAGCCTTCTCTGCTATCTGTCTCACAGCAAATATTTGATCCACACATCCTCTGCCACTCCCAAAGCCACCCTGTTCATCACTCACTAGGACTTCCGATATCTCTCTTACTTTCTCTATAATAATTCTTCCATATACCTTCCCTACCACATTCAGTAAACTTATGCCACGATAACTCTTGCACTCACTTTGCTTACCTTTATTTTTGTACAGGGGTACAATCACAGCCTTTTTCCACTGTGGTGGCACAGTTTCACTCATCCATGCCTTCTTACATAACAACAACAAGCACTTCATTCCACTCTCTCCATTACACTTAATCATCTCTGCATACAACTTATCAACCCCAGCTGCTTTCCCATTTTCAGCCACTTCACAGCACTCTTCATCTGTGGGAATGTCATGTCTCCTGGAACTGCATTCCTTCTCTGCACAGCCCCCAAAGCTTTCATATATATAGCCGTTCTCTCTCTCTATTCCCATTCATCAGGCTTTCAAAATATTCTTTCCATCTAGTCTTTACATCAGCCCCATATGTCAATAATGTACCACCTATATCCTTTACACCAGGGTTCTTCAAACTACGGGTCCCGACCCATTACTGGGTCGCCAAGTCCTCCAAACTGGGTCGCAGGCTGACAAAAATAAATACATGAATAAAATAAAATAATAATGTTCGTGACAATAAAATAAATATGAAGTTCATACATGAACACATCTAACAGTTTTATACTCGAATATTCATATATTTAATTATCAATAAAACAAAATCATAGCACAAATATTAGCTTTCTTGAGAGAGAGAGAGAGAGAGAGAGAGAGAGAGAGAGAGAGAGAGAGGTGGGTGAGAGTGAGGCAGTGGTGGTGGGGGTGGCAAACGTGAATCGAACGCGTAAGCTGCGACGAGTACTTGCAGCTTTGAAACGAAAGCGGGTTTAGTTACATTTGAGTTTTAAGAGTGTGCAGAAGTCTCCTTTAGTTATATAACAGTTCATACACCCACACTCATATCAAATGGATCGATTTGTTATTGGAAAGGGTGCCATTGCTACTCAGGCACCAAAGCCTTCTTGTTCAAGTGAGAAAGACAAACAAAGTCAGTGGCAGAGAAGCCTGCTATGTCTCGTATGGGTGAGGCATCATCGCCTGTGCCCTCTTCTGAGCCTCTTGCCAAGAAGAAGAAATCATGGCTAAGGCAATATAGTGAAGAATTCTTGAATTATGGATTTATTAAGTATGATAAAGATAAACAAGAACCCAGGCCACAGTGTGTTATTTGCAATGAAGTTCTTGCAAATGAAAGTTTGAAGCCTTCAAAATTAAAGAGGCACCTTGAATCGAAACATGTTGAACTAGTAGGAAAATCAGTAGAATTTTTTCAAAGAAATAAGGAACAATTGAATTTATCAGTGAAAATCCTTAGTAAATCAACCACTCACAATGATAAAGTGCAATTGGCTTCTTATCTAGTTGCTTATCGAATAGCAAAAGAGAAAGTGCCATATACTTTTGGTGAAAAACTTATCCTTCCAGCCACATTAGATATAGTGACTACAGTGCTTGATGAGAAATCGGCAGAGAAAGTTAAATGTGTCCCTGTCAGTGACACAACAGTATCTCGGAGGATTAGTGATATTGCAGAAGATTTGGAATTTCAGTTGGTTTCACGCCTCCAGGCTGCTGAAGGTGAAGGGTATGCTATCCAGCTGGATGAAAGTACCGACATAGCTAATTGTGCAACACTCCTGGTTTATGTGAGATATCCATGGGAAGATGACTTCTTGGAGGATATACTGTGCTGCTTGACCTTACCTACACACACAACAGGGTCAGAGGTCTTCAGAGTGTTGAATGACTGTGTAACTGGAAAATATTAACTGAACTGGGCAAACTGCAAGGGCGTCACCACAGATGGAGCAGCAAATATGACAGGAATAAATAGTGGTGTTGTGAGCAAAATATCAGAGGCTGCAGGTAATAATGTAACTTGGAATCATTGTTTCATTCATCGTGAAGCTTTGGCTGCAAAAGGAATCCCTGCCAGCTTGAAAATTGTTCTAAATGAAGCTGTAAAACTTGTCAATCTTATCAAAGGAAGTTCATTGAATAGCCGTTTGTTTGAACAACTTTGCTGTGAAATGGGAGCTGACCAGTAACACTTGTTGTACCATACTGAAGTCAGGTGGCTTTCCCGAGGAAGAGTTTTAACCAGGATATATGAACTAAGGATGGAGATAAATATATTCCTTCTAGAAAAGAAATCTCCAATGTCAGAACTATTTGTCAGGAATGAGTGGCTTGCACAGCTATCATATTTAGCAGACATTTTCTCAAAGCTCAATGAACTTAATCTAAAACTACAAGGAAAGGAGAATGATATATTCAAACACACGGAGGAAGTACAAACATTTAAGAAATCACTAAAGATTTGGCAAGCAAGAGTTAAAGCAGACCAGCCTGTTTACTATATGTTCCCCACACTTTTGCAACACATTGAGGAAAACCATGTCAATGAAAAATGTTTGCAAAAATAAAAAAGGATATAGACATACACCTTCAGTCTCTGTCAGCCAGCTTTGAACGGTATTTTCCAGAAGAAAAAATGACTCATTTGAAAGAAAAACACTGGGTAAAAGATCCATTTCTATTTGAAACCCCAGATTCAGTTGTTGAATTAAACTTTACACCCAGTAAGGAAGAAGAGTTAGTTCGCCTAACTGGTGATAATTCATCAAGAATGAGGCACAAGACATCAACATTGTCATCTTTCTGGTTAAGCCTATCCAAGGACTATCCCAATTTAAGTAAAGAAAGTGTCACTCTCTTGCTACCTTTTACATTACAACCACGTACATGTGTGAGGCTGGTTTCTCAGTCTTAACGTAGTTGAAGTCCAAGGAAAGAAATCGCCTTGATGCCACCATTGATATGCGTGTGGCCCTATCTTCCTGCAAACCAAACTGGTCCAGGATAACAGCCAACAAGCAAGCCCACCCAAGTCACTGAATAGGTAAGACTAAGTGCAAATTAAGTGGAAATTATTCTATGCTTGCCACACTTTATTGAAAGCATACACACACACACATTTTATGAATATATATACAAATACTAACATTACATGGTTATAATTCTGGTCAGAATGCCTTTTTATCATAATTATTGTGCTTCAGTTTTTGGCCTTGTATTCTTTGACATTGATAATTCTGGTCATTTGTACAAGATCTTTCTGTATGGGTCACGAGAATGATGGCATAGTAAAAACTGGGTCACAACTGAAAAAGTTTGAAGAACCCTGGCCTAAACCACTTGGTAGAGATACATTGGCTGTATCGTCCCGACTTCGGTTGGGATAGGCCGGTCCTGCAGTGGATATTCAAACGGCTGATGATATATATATATATATATATATATATATATATATATATATATGGTGGAAGGGTGGCGCCCATCATCCACTCACTCAGTGTAGATATGCCATATGGTCTTCACACTGAGTGACAAGCTATAGTAGCCGCAGCGAGAAATGAACGCTGTGGTGGGGCAGGCGGGATGACTGGGGATTCCCCCACTGTAGCCATATCCACATGTCACCGACCATCGGCCACCGCTGCAGCCCCGCTCCATGATCCTTACCCTGTGTCTCTGGCTTTCTCTTTCTCTCTCGGTTTCTATATAAACTGGTGTATTTCCGAAACTAATTATGAAATTTTTATGACTTTTGTTCCACACCACCACTGAGGTAAAAATCAAGGAGAGTTTTCTGTATAAAGGTTTCCCCCCTCTTGTCTGAGGGCAGGTCAGTTCTGGCGAGTGTATAATTATAGGTCAGGCGGAGGTATCGGCAAGGCCGCACTCCCCCGCTCATGTGCCACATTTAGGAGGGGGGGGAAACCTTTATACAGAAAACTCTCCTTGATTTTTACCTCAGTGGTGGTGTGGAACAAAAGTCATAATAATTTCATAATTAGTTTCGGAAATACACCAGTTTATATAGAAACCGAGAGAGAAAGAGAAAGCCAGAGACACTGGGTAAGGATCATGGAGCAGGGCTGCAGCGGTGGCCGATGGTCGGTGACATGTGGATATGGCTACAGTGGGGGAATCCCCGGTCATCCCGCCTGCCCCACCACAGCGTTCATTTCTCGCTGCGGCTACTATAACTGGTTTCCTGTATTTCCTGTACCCAGGAAACCATTTACCATGCTGGGTGGTAACCATATAACCGGGGTTTCTGGCAGGGTTACGTGTCCCCTAGATTCCCCTATCCAAAATCACTTAATCATGGCAGTTGTTTCAGAGAGCCTCAGAGGCCCCAATACCTGACCATGGCCCGAACTAAATGGACAGACACACATGGCCATGTGGAATGTGAGAGGTGTGAATAAGGAGAGGAAGAGGGTGGAAATGGTGAATGTGTTTAAGAGTGTGATATATGCTGTGATGGCATTGTGTGAAACGAATATGAAAGGGTGTGAAGTGGAGGAGTGGGAAGGTGTGATATGTGTAAGATCGGGAATGAATGGGCAAGGAAGATGCAAGGAAGGAGTTACTTTGTTGATGAATGAGGTGTGGCATAGTGGAATGAGAGACTACAAATGTGTCAGCTCGAGGTGTATATATGTCAAGTTCAAGTCTGAGAAGGTGAAAGTGTCAGTAATTGTAGCATATGCACCGCGTGAGGACAGTAGTGAGAGAAAGAAAGACAGGTTTTGGAACGAGATGGATGAAGTAATGGAATAAATAACCCAGGAGTTATAAAGTGATCACAATGGGGGATATAAATGGAGGAGTAGACAGTGGGCCTGTGGATGATATAATGGGTTGTTATGGAGTATCAGGAGAAAATGATAATGGGAAGCGACTAATGGATATGTGTCAGGAGAAGAGGTTGTACATTTGTAACTCATATTTCAAACACAAAGATGTGCATAAATATACATGGTCCAGAGTGAACAGGGATCGTGCTGAAAGAAGCCTGATTGATTACGTACTCGTAGAGAGGTCAATGATGGGAATGGTTGCTGATACAAGTGCCATGAGAGGACGATGTGGAGGTCTGTCAGATCATATGACTGTGATATGCAAGATCAAGCTGAGGGACGTGAGGTGGATCAGGAGAGGGAGGAGCAGTCAGGGAGAAAGACTGAAAGTTGAGAAGCTGAGTTTCAAAGAAATGGCAGATGATTAACCCGCCCCGTCCCGACCACTTTCTGACCACTGGTACCCCCCAATCCCGACCATTTTTCGACCCTTTTTTTTTTTTTGCTAAAACTTTCGCTTTTGGTGAGAAACATCGAAAATTCATAGAGAAATCGCTCACCTGAGGTTTAAAATACTCATTACAGGTAGGAGAGCCTCCTTACCTTACTGGGTTTTCTATCAGGCTGGCACCAAAGAAAACGAGTTCTATGGGAGGATAACTATTTCACACCACTCATAAACGGTATTTATTTATTTACTGTTACGAATTTATATGTAGTACAAGAGTATATTGGTTTTCAAGCAGTAGTATAGACACTATAAGCATTGTTTCACTCACTAATACCTGACCTTTTTTTGCCACATTGCCTGATCATCATTTCTAACTGTTTCTTCCTCTAATGCTATGTAAAGTTTGTCCTCCACATTGTCATTGATTGGGGGATCACTCTGGCCCTGAATTTCGTACCGTGGCATGACATGGCTATACTGGCCAGGTCACTGATAACAGGTGAATTGCTGAGAAAAGGGCATGCAGGGGGGGGGAGGTCATGCTGGGTAAGGCATTGTCTCTGCCTGGCATCTTGTTGAGGAAGGTGTCCCGTGTATACGTACCAAAAATGACTCGCGAAAATTGAAAATTGTGGAAATTATGAACCTTGCAATTGCAGGACGTTGAAGTACGTCCTCGAGATTAGCTGTGACAAAACGTGAGGACGTGGAAGTACGTCCTCGGGACGGCACGGGTTAAAGGACGAAAGTAGCGCAGTTAGAATTAGTGAATGGAATGAAATGGATCTGGACAGGCTGTCGAGTGCATACAGGGATTGCTTAGTTGGGAATGTTAGAGTGGTGTGTAGTGTGCCATGAGTAACAATGAAGAAAGGTACGGATTGGTGAGATGATGAGGTTAAGAGAGCGGTGAAGGAAAAGAGGAAGAAGTGGCTAAACTGGTTACAGGACATGGGTTCAGTTGAAGAAAGAACTGAATATATTGAGTTCAAGGAGCACGTGAAGAGGCTGGTGAAGAGGAAAAGGGAGGTAAATGATGATCTATGAAGAAAAATGAATGCAAACTACTCTGAAAATAGGAAGTTCTTCTGGAAAGAGGTGCAGATATGAAGAAGTGAAAGCGGCAAGAAATGTGATGGTGTAAAGCAGGGTTCTTCAAACTTTTTCAGTCGTGACCCAGTTTTTACTATGACATCATTCTCGCGACCCATACAGAAAGATCTTGTACAAATGACCAGAATTATCAATGTCAAAGAATACAAGGCCAAAAACTGAAGCACAATAATTATGATAAAAAGGCATTCTGACCAGAATTATAACCATGTAATGTTAGTAATTGTATATATATTCATAAAATGTGTGTGTGTGTATGCTTTCAATAAAGTGTGGCAAGCATAGAATAATTTCCACTTAATTTGCACTTAGTCTTACCTATTCAGTGACTTGGGTGGGCTTGCTTGTTGGCTGTTATCCTGGACCAGTTTGGTTTGCAGGAAGATAGGGCCACACGCATATCAATGGTGGCATCAAGGCGATTTCTTTCCTTGGACTTCAACTACGTTAAGACTGAGAAACCAGCCTCACACATGTTCGTGGTTGTAATGTAAAAGGTAGCAAGAGAGTGACACTTTCTTTACTTAAATTGGGATAGTCCTTGGATAGGCTTAACCAGAAAGATGACAATGTTGATGTCTTGTGCCTCATTCTTGATGAATTATCACCAGTTAGGCGAACTAACTCTTCTTCCTTACTGGGTGTAAAGTTTAATTCAACAACTGAATCTGGGGTTTCAAATAGAAATGGATCTTTTACCCAGTGTTTTTCTTTCAAATGAGTCATTTTTTCTTCTGGAAAATACCGTTCAAAGCTGGCTGACAGAGACTGAAGGTGTATGTCTATATCCTTTTTTATTTTTGCAAACATTTTTCATTGACATGGTTTTCCTCAATGTGTTGCAAAAGTGTGGGGAACATATAGTAAACAGGCTGGTCTGCTTTAACTCTTGCTTGCCAAATCTTTAGTGATTTCTTAAATGTTTGTACTTCCTCCGTGTGTTTGAATATATCATTCTCCTTTCCTTGTAGTTTTAGATTAAGTTCATTGAGCTTTGAGAAAATGTCTGCTAAATATGATAGCTGTGCAAGCCACTCATTCCTGACAAATAGTTCTGACATTGGAGATTTCTTTTCTAGAAGGAATATATTTATCTCCATCCTTAGTTCATATATCCTGGTTAAAACTCTTCCTCGGGAAAGCCACCTGACTTCAGTATGGTACAACAAGTGTTACTGGTCAGCTCCCATTTCACAGCAAAGTTGTTCAAACAAACGGCTATTCAATGAACTTCCTTTGATAAGATTGACAAGTTTTACAGCTTCATTTAGAACATTTTTCAAGCTGGCAGGGATTCCTTTTGCAGCCAAAGCTTCACGATGAATGAAACAATGATTCCAAGTTACATTATTACCTGCAGCCTCTGATATTTTGCTCACAACACCACTATTTATTCCTGTCATATTTGCTGCTCCATCTGTGGTGACGCCCTTGCAGTTTGCCCAGTTCAGTTAATATTTTCCAGTTACACAGTCATTCAACACTCTGAAGACCTCTGACCCTGTTGTGTGTGTAGGTAAGGTCAAGCAGCACAGTATATCCTCCAAGAAGTCATCTTCCCATGGATATCTCACATAAACCAGGAGTGTTGCACAATTAGCTATGTCGGTACTTTCATCCAGCTGGATAGCATACCCTTCACCTTCAGCAGCCTGAGGCGTGAAACCAACTGAAATTCCAAATCTTCTGCAATATCACTAATCCTCCGAGATACTGTTGTGTCACTGACAGGGACACATTTAACTTTCTCTGCCGATTTCTCATCAAGCACTGTAGTCACTATATCTAATGTGGCTGGAAGGATAAGTTTTTCACCAAAAGTATATGGCACTTTCTCTTTGCTATTCGATAAGCAACTAGATAAGAAGCCAATTGCACTTTATCATTGTGAGTGGTTGATTTACTAAGGATTTTCACTGATAAATTCAATTGTTCCTTATTTCTTTGAAAAAATTCTACTGATTTTCCTACTAGTTCAACATGTTTCGATTCAAGGTGCCTCTTTAATTTTGAAGGCTTCAAACTTTCATTTGCAAGAACTTCATTGCAAATAACACACTGTGGCCTGGGTTCTTGTTTATCTTTATCATACTTAATAAATCCATAATTCAAGAATTCTTCACTATATTGCCTTAGCCATGATTTCTTCTTCTTGGCAAGAGGCTCAGAAGAGGGCACAGGCGATGATGCCTCACCCATACGAGACATAGCAGGCTTCTCTGCCACTGACTTTGTTTGTCTTTTTCTCACTTGAACAAGAAGGCTTTGGTGCCTGAGTAGCAATGGCACCCTTTCCAATAACAAATCGATCCATTTGATATGAGTGTGGGTGTATGAACTGTTATATAACTAAAGGAGACTTCTGCACACTCTTAAAACTCAAATGTAACTAAACCCGCTTTCGTTTCAAAGCTGCAAGTACTCGTCGCAGCTTACGCGTTCGATTCACGTTTGCCACCCCCACCACCACTGCCTCACTCTCACCCACCTCTCTCTCTCTCTCTCTCTCTCTCTCTCTCTCTCTCTCTCTCTCAAGAAAGCTAATATTTGTGCTATGATTTTGTTGTATTGATAATTAAATATATGAATATTCGAGTATAAAACTGTGTTAGGTGGATTCATGTATGCACTTCATATTTATTTTATTGTCACGAACATTATTATTTTATTCATGTATTTATTTTTGTCAGCCTGCGACCCAGTTTGGAGGACTTGGCGACCCAGTAATGGGTCGGGACCCGTAGTTTGAAGAACCCTGGTTTAGGCTGTCTGGTTGAGAGTGTATGTAGAGTGAGAAGTGCTTGTTAGTGTAATTGTAGTGTTGGAGTGGCTTTGGATGTGTGTGTAGTCTGTGAAGCAAGTGTAATCATCCAGCGCAAGCCGACTGGGTGCAAGCATACTTTACAGTAAGCGACACTGGTTCAACCACTGCACCCCTTGTCTACGCCAATGCAGTAAGTGGCCGGGTGAACACTCCCAAAGTTTATTTCCCTGGCGGGGCACGAACCCTGGTCCACCCGTGTACGAAATGCACACTACCACTATACCACAGAGGCTCCATATATATATATATATATATATATATATATATATATATATATATCCATCATCCAATCCTACATTGCCCCATGAAGAGCGTAGGAGCCCAGGGTTAGGCAGTTAGTATCGACATTTAAGATGAGAGTGACCAGCCTCATTCATCCCTGAGTGGCAATAATTTATTTAGTTATTTGATAGTTTACCAATGATTTCTACATAAAGTAGTTATGAATACCAACTTTTATTATATCAGCTTCTAATCATCACATTTTAGAATTTTATCATGGCCATGTATTGTAAATACTGTGTTACCTTATTTTATTGGATCCAGCTATTTACATACTCGCATTATATCTTTTTATTATACTCTCCTTTCGGGACTCTGGTGAAAGCTTTGCCATTGGACTTGACATCTCAAAGGCTTTGGATCGAGTCTGGCATAAAATTTTAATTTCCAAACTGCCCTCTTACGGTTTCTATCCTTCGATCTGTGCCTTCTTCTCTAGCTCCTTTTCTAGTTGTTCTGTTGCTGCTGTTGTAGACAGCCACTGTCCTTCTCCATGAGCTATCGATAGCGGTGTTCCTCAGGGCTCTGTCCAATCATCATATCACTTCCTTTTAATCATCTGTGGCCTATTAAGCTATACATCTAACCCTATCCACTCATATCCTAATGACTCCACCCTTCACCTTTCCATTCACTTCCTGCAGCCTTCATCTCAGCAGTTACATCAGTGAACAAGGGATGAAGCTATGGCACACCTAATGTCTGACTTGGCTCATATCTCTGATTGAGGTAAAAGTAAACTTGTTTTTAATGCATCAAAAATTCAGTTCTTACATCGATCAACCCGACCAAATCTTCAGCAGGAGTGTTCTCTTATGTTTAACAATATACAACTCAATCCTGCATCATCTTTAAGCATACTTAAGGTTTCGTTCTTTCGATATTTATCTTGGAAAATTTGCATCCAAGAGAATTGGTGTGCTAAACCGACTCCGTGCCTTCTCTACCCCTGCACGTTTGTTGACTTTATACACGGGTTTTATTCGCCCCTGTGTAGAGTGCAAGTCTCATGTGTGGGGAGGCTAACCAAATACAGGTCTTCTTAACAGGGTAGAGTCACAGGCTTTTGTCTCATTAACATTCCTCCTCTAACTGGCTTCATTCAACTGACTCTTTGCCACACTGTTGCATCTTTATCTCTTTTCTCATGCTACTTCAATGGTCACTGCTCGTCTAAACTGTCTACCATAGTCGCGGCGCACGTCTCTGAGGTTGTCATTATCGTACCCTGGCAACCTACCATTCAGAAATGCGTCCGATTTTGTATCATATTATACACGAATCATATTATTTTGCACGAATATATTATACACGAATATTATTATACACGATCATATTATACACGAATCACATGCGTCTCATATTATACACGGAATCAGATGCACTTTTGAATGGTAGGTTGCCAGGGCATGATAGTAACAACCTCATAGTTCACGCTGCGATTATAGCATCCCTTCACCGCTACAGAGGGTGCATAGCAACTATTTAGCAACAAACCATCATCCTTTTGCTGTCTAGCTATCTAATGCAAAAGTTAACAGTTACTCCTAGTCATTCATGTATGCAACAGGTCAACTCTGGAACTGTCTCTCTTTGTCGGTATTACCTACTGCCTATGATCTCCAGTCTTTCAAACGCAGTGTGTCCAGGCATCTCGAAATGAACGGATTGCAAGTTTGGCTCTCTGTTAGCTTGGATTTGTTTAGTTCTTGAAGGGAACAATTCTCAGGGTCCTGGCCTTTGATTCCTTTTTCCTTGCATTAAAAAAAAAAAAAAAAAAAGGGAGAGGGAATGAGTACGGCGGTCAAAGTGAGTAGGGGTGCCAGTGTTAAGGATATAAAGAGATCTTCAGAAAAAACTGTTCAACTAAATGTCCTTTAGTGGTGATTACAGAGTCATCCCACTGGGAATGCCGACAAATGAAGTCACCAATAAGATCAATCAGATGAAGAAACATGGGAAAGTTTGGAAATTCAAGAGGGACAGAAGGAGGGAAATAGAGAGTTCTACAAGTGATCCATTAAAGAAGAAAGACAGGAGCAGAAATATGAGGGACAGTAGAAGAAACAGAGAGGTTCAAAGAGAACATCATTGCAGGTAGGGAGAGCAGTCATTAAAAGGAGAGGATCCAAGAAAAGGACAGCCAGGATCAGGAACCGGGGAAGAACAAACTAAGGTTTCGTAAAGGGAGAAAAGAAAAGGATTATAGGAGGATATAAGGCAATGACGATCCGTAAGTTGAGTACAAAAGCCTATAACATTCCACCGAAGAATACCATGACACAGGAAAGAATCAAGTCAGGGAGGGGTGCAGACATTCTTTACAGTGGTGAGGGAGAAAGTATCCAGGAGACATGGGTTAATCAAGAACAGAAGAGAGTGGGGCAGGTAGGGAGGGTGTAGTGATGATAGAGGAGGCGGGTGGCTGGACAAAGAAGGAGAGGGAAACAGAAGAGGAGGGAGGAGGCGGCTCAGGAGAGTAACAGGAATGGGAAGGGTAGTGGCTCAGAAGTGGTAGATGGAATGGGAGTAGGAGGGAGTGGGGAAGAGAGGCGAGAATTCATTTCTGCAATGGCAAGGAGAAAAAATTGCAGGTATTCTGCATCCACAGGAGGAGACAAAGGTTGAATGAGAACTGATTGTAGAGCATTATGGCGTTGTTGTTTAGAGGAGTGGTAGAACTAGAATGGCTGGGCAAGAGAGAAGAGAGATCAGGAATAAGAGATGGATAAGACATTATGGCACGTTTACGTTTCCTAGCACGGAATGAAGAACGTGAAGAACAAGAACGGGAATATAGTGAATGGGAAGGAGGTGGGGTAGAGGGAGCAAAATAACGAGAGAGGGAAAAGAGGAAGAATCAGGAGGAAGAGAGACATGAGCAGTGAAAGAATTGGAGATGGGTACAGAAGTGGACACACTGGAAGAGCTGGAGACTCTGACATAGGAGTAGGTTGGGCCATACGTGCATCAAAGATGCCAGGGGATTGACTTAAGTGGCTTGCTTCTCATCAGGCTTTTCAAAGGGTAACACCGTTTTTTCAACGGATGTGTGACTCTTTGGTTTCAGAGATGTAAACAGGTCACTTTTTGTAGGAAGCTGTATGACGATCCCCACAGTTAGGACAGTATTGGATTGTCAGTGTACATGTGGATTATGAGTGGCCTACTTTTGACCAGATGGAAACTCAGATGGCTTCTTCTTTTATTCCCGATTATTACATAACATTGCAGAATGCAGAAAATGGAAGAGGTGAGATAAAAAGCAATGCTTTTCGAAACGACTAATCATATTATGCATAATCTTTAATTATGGGATCCATACGCAGTCTTCGCCGAAAAAGAGCAAAATATGGCGACAAATACAGATACTGCTGACTTGTAATATCCATAGGTGCGGTAAGAGGTTTTTCTGGAAGTCCAGATGTCTCAATTATCCCAGCTAACTCGTTAGTCTTATTTCCGTTGCCCCAGTCAACGAGTGACTTGATTTGCTTTCCAGTATACATCTGCAGCCCCAGTCAAAGTTCTAAATATTGTATGTGTTATGCGAGTTGATGAATTTAACTCTGTATCCGGAGCCCTGCATGACCACTTGTTCCCCTTGTTCCACTTGTCTGGGTGTCTAAAATTCTTGTGCTTGAGCCTGCTTCTCTTAGATCGCAGGTCACCATCCGTCTGCCATCGTCTAATCCATCTAGCTACGGTTGTGGAGCTGGTGCCTGTCATCTCTGCTATGGCCTGGAGCGACCACCCGCCCACCCGCATCCATATAAACCTCGCTCGCTCGGCCAGACCAGTTTGCCGTAACCGACGTCGCCGATGGTACACTTCCATACCCTGTGCGATTTTGAAATATTTAAATCCCGTTTCTTTCTCTCTTTCTTTCCTTTTTTTTTTTTTGAGTCCCTAACCTGATTCCTGTTTATACCAGTAGATACAAGAACTTAACCAAATTTCCTCGTAACCCTTTTCCATTCTAAGGAGCAGTAATATATTAAGGCTGCCAGAAGACAATTTTGCTTAGGTGGGGAAATTTTAGTAGTCACAGGATTCATTAAAAGTTAACAAGATAGGGCTCAAAAAGGGTTTGTAAATGTTAACAAAATCTCTTAAACGCCAGATGTGATTCGGATCTCAACTAGAACATTCACTTGGTACAGGAAAGGAAACAATTGCTACAATTTAGGTGCAGATCGATGAAATTTCGAGACCACAGTTCATTAGGGATGTCGTTGGTACTAGCACTTGTCATCTAGCGTCATTCTTCCTAGTCTCATATGATTCCATTAGGTCTAGTACAGTACTCGCGTGCTTAGTAGGTTAATGAATGCCATATGTTCCTCCTCCAGCTTGAAAACTCTGAAAAACAGGATTAGAATAAAACTGTCTTTATAAAAACTGTCAATATACGATACTTAACCCTTCAGTACTGTACCGCCTTCTTTTACTGCACTCTTGCTTCCTCCAGGCAGTTTTCTTCAGCCTGGAAAATGCCACTAGTTCTGAAGGGGTGAATGAAAGCTGTATCAAATCCCTTCCAATTCGACAACTATTTCCTAAGCTGAATAACGCCTTATGGAGGTAGCAAAGCTGAACTAAAAGACTTCATCATATTAAATGAGTTTATATGCACCTCATCTATTTTATTTTCCACCACCGTATAAACTTTTGCCTCATACGTCCTGTTCTTTGTATTCCTGCTATCAACAGATCATCTGATTCTGTGATGGATTTTTTTATTTTTTTTTTTTAGCTGTTCTGTAGAGATAGTGCCCTTAGTAGAATATGATCATATGGGGAATTTAAGCATAATAATAATATAAAAAATCAAATGACATTCTTGGCGTTAAGGGTTTAATTTCTTTACTTTTATGATGTCTTTTCATACTCTCTATCTCCAGGTAGGTGACTGCACTCATATGTTGTTACATTCAGATGGTTTTACACTTAGTTACGGTTTTTGTCGGTGTTACCCAGTGAACTACATACTACATTGGCAGATAACTGTGTATCCAAATAGATGTCTGGTGGTTTAGTGGGTTAAGGCATCACAGATATGTGATTCATAAGGGATTGTATACGGTGTGTGGTTAGGGTTCATTGCTCGCAGTACTGGTCAAATGTGAGCAAATGATCACTCACCAAGCCCCTGCCCCCAAGCAGGTAATGAGGACTGATGAGTAGTTATTTGACTTGGCCAGATGCCCGTCCTCTTGTAGCTAATTTCAAGCTGCACTGTAATAAAAAAGAGAAGTGACTAGGATCGTATTCCGGTGTTGTTACAACTCAGAATTCGAGATGGGAGAATGGCAAATTTAGGGCAAAATATAGTTTAAAAAAAAGTATAGTTACCGTACAGCCTTCATTAAACTTCATAGGTCGTGAGACTCTCGACTACCTGGAAGCTGTAGATTGCAGGAAAGAATGGTAAATGACGAGAGATGACAGTTACTCATCTGAATATTTTTTTTCTAAAATACTCAAATTTGGTGTTGTCTATTATTTCCTATCTATCTGTCTCTTGCCAGACGCCTCAATCCCGTTCGGAGTGGCCACAAACAAATCGCCTCCACGTCGCCCTGTCCCCCGCCATTTCACTGCCCTGCTTCTAACTCACACACACCCCTCTCTCATATACCTCTCCACCCCATCCCTCCATCTCATTATTATTTCCACCAGACAGATTATAATTATTATTTTTTTTGTCTGACTGCATAGATGTCAGGGCAAGCTATCTACATGCATGCCACGTTCCTTTGAATGGTGACACTTTGGCACCAGTACCTAGTGCCCATAATAAATACCTGCTAGGTTTGTTTCATTCAGGGTTTTGATGGTTAGTTATTATTATTTTTTTTTAAATATAAATGATATGACAGTGGGTCTTGAGGAAGGAGAGTGAACTCTGTTTTGACGCAGATCACTCTGTCAAAGTCTTAACCGCCTCTGCCTGGAATCTATTTTGCATTGTGTTAAACATATCACTTATAATTTGAACACGACCTCCTGCGACTATTTTAATTATTATTATTTTTTTTATGTTAACTGAGTTCTTGTATATATCCTCCTGTGTATTGTAAGTCTTTGCACCTTTTTTTTTTTTTTTTTTTTCATTCTCTGCACATGCCAAGGCCACTTCAGTACAGGTGGTTTTCTTTGTTCCTTAAAGTGAAATTTTTAATTATGCATCTTCTTAACCCCTTCAGTCTCACTATGCATATTCCCCTCCCCAAGCGAGTGTATTCAAAATCGGTAGGACACAGTATGTTGCTAAAAGTGTAAATGAAGGTCATATCTATCCCCAGCAATTTGAAATGTCCATTGCAAGGTAAAAAAAAATGCGAGACACGAATTAAATATAAAATGATTAACCTTTTTAAAGTGGCAAAATTTCTGATCTTTTGCTAGTCAATGGGCCTCTCCCCCTCACTCCTATAATGATCATATCCATTTCTCTTTCTCCATTCCCTCACATGTGCTGACTGCATTATTATATTGTTTTCCTGTTCTTCAGTTTGGACATTTCGTTCTTACTGAAGCCCAGAATTTTTTTGTCGATATCAATACTTTCTGTTAGCAATATTGACACTCTTAGGCTCTTGCACTTACTTTTAAATGAAAAGAAAAACATGGTATGGTGTAGTGCCATAATTTTATTTATTAGTATAAGCTAGTATTGTAGTATAATCTTAAGTAATGTTATAAAGATAGTCTGTACAGTTCATTTAACTGTTAAATCTTATATTTAAGTCTAGTCTTAGATAATATTCATAATGTGAACATGATGCTGATATTGATAGTACTAAGTATTAATGTGAATAATGGACCAACGGGTGCCACCAGTGTAATGCAAGAAATTTAGCCACCGTCAATATGAAGCTGAGGGTTAGTCACCAGTGTAACGCAAGGAACTTTTGATACCACCACTAATGCTGCTAGTGTTGATGTGAATGTTTATACATAATCCCACCGCTGACACCATTGTAATGCAAGAAATTTGGCCACTATCAATATAAAACTGAGAGTTAGTCACCAGTGTAATGCAAGGAACTTTTGATACCACCACTAATGCCACCAGTGTAATGATGGAATATTTTAGTCGTTAATAAATGACCCCAGTGTAATGAAGGAATTAATCAGAAAAACGTCAGTGTAATGCTGGAAATATTAGAGATTACGGAAAATGAGGTAGTGTGATCTTATTAGCGTTTAAGGGAAATGTGGTAGCGTGATCTTATTTGAGAATTTTAGAGATCAAGAGAAATAGGTTAGCATGATCTTATTAGAGTATTTATGGGAGACGTGGTAGCATGAACTTTTGGAAAGTGCGTGAGCCGTTAGATATTAACCACACTTTGTGGGCCACTCAATCTCGTCTGTACCATACCTTGGAGGATAACAAAACTCGAACTTGGATTAACTTAACCTAAGATTTACTAAGCATTAAGAACTGAGACACATTACTCGTCACTGTGAATACACCCAAACGAGATGATAATGAGGATCTACATCACTGGAGATTTTAATCTTTACAAGCTAAGTTAATGTTGAAAGAATGCAGATACACATATATTAATCCTGTGGTCACAGCTGGACTCGTGGAAAGATTCAAAGAATACTGATGCACATGGATAAACTAATCCCGTGTTCACAGTTGGACTCGCGGGAAGAATTGAAGAATACTGATACACGAATATATTAATCCCATGGTCACAGTTAGACTTGCAGGAAGAGTCGAAGAATACTAAGACACTCTCTTAAGATTAAACTCGTATAACTCCAGAATTATATACAGTAAAGTCACAAATATTATAGGATCAGTGATCAAATAAACTGTAATCAAAATGGGCTGTAAACAAAATGGACCTGCCGATATAGTCGTTATTTAGGCTACATGAACTAAGTAAAAAAAAGGGGAGGGGGTGTGAGTGTGTGAGGTGTTTTGGCAGTAGCTTGGAATGGATGATCCGCAATGTTGAAGAGGACCGGCAGTCTCAATTAATCAGTACAAGATGGATCAGGGGAAAATATGACTTATTTAACTTTAGAATATGAGGACTTATTACACGAGGGAGAAAACAAAAGGGGGGGGGAGATGAGAGCTCGACGCTAATCTGCAATGTTGAAGAGAAGCGGCGGTCTGGTGGTTGTCACCGCCTCGTGCCTTTTTATACTAAACCAAGACAGTGTCCAGGAATCGGGTAAAACTTTAACTAATTACTTTGTAATTTTTAAACTCTCTAGCATCTTTAACCCGCCGCATGCCAACTATTTTTAGCCCTCTGGGTCACCCAAGTGCCAGCCATTTTTCAACTTTTTTTTTTTTTGGCTAAAATGATAGATTTTGATGTGGAAACAATGAATTTCACCATTAAAATGCTTACTGAGGATCAGAAATGAGTTTTTTTGAGTCCTGCATACTTGTGTACAGGTACAGTCATACTCTCACGCTCACCACATACGTGAGAGAAAACCGTTTTCTATGTAAGGTAAACACAGGTATAGCAATGTTCAGTACACTTTTCTAATCACTTATTACTTCAGCATCTATCGCAATTTGTGTCTCTTTCTCACTGTGAATGCATTATTTTACACTTACTTGAAAATAGGTACAACCTGACTTCATTATGTACAGTAGTGGCACTTACAAGAAGGTATTTACAACTTGACTTCACTATATAGTCCTTACACTTAAAAGAAAATATTTACAACTTACACTTACATGAAAATATTTACAAAAGTGCCTTCACTATGTAGAGCACTGGGTGAGGCACACAGGCAGAGTGAGTCAGAGCGATTGTGAGGGGGAGAGCAAGTGAGTGTATGGCCTTGACAGCCTTGGGAATGGTAGAGGAACTGTTACCTTACATGCCTGCCAATTTTAACCCGTGAATCTTGAAAAATGAAGTCACAGTGAAGTTTTTTATTTTAGACTGTTTTAAAACGACACGGGCACTGGCCGCGGCATTATGTCAGATCGTTTTAAAACAACACTGGCACTAGCCGCGGCATTATGTCAGACCGTTTTAAAACGGCACTGGCACGCAGCAGGTTAAAGAATGTGAGTGATACATTTGCATTTGATATACGTAGCAAAATGATTTACTATCTATCTATCTATCTATTGCCAGAAGCCTCAATCCCGTTTGGGGTGGCCACAAACAAATCGCCTCCACGTCGTCCTGTCCCCTGCCATTTAACTGCCCTGCTCCCAACTCACACCCCCCTCTCTCATATACCTCTCCACCCCATCCCTCCATCTCATCCTCGGCCTCCCCCTCCCTCTTCCCCCCTCCACCTCACTCATATACACTCTCTTCGTCAGTCTTTCACCCTCCATCCTCTCCACATGGCCAAACCACCTCAGTGTGTTCCTCATAACACTTCCTATCACATCCACATCCACACCACAACGCTTCTTTATATCCTCATTCGTCAGCCTGTCTCTCCATGTGACTCCACAGGCTTCTCTTAAATAACTCATTTCCACTGCTCTCACTCTTGACTTGTGTCCTTCCAACACTGTCCAAGCTTCACTTCCATACGTTAGAGTTGGTAACACAATACTGTCATGCAGGAACTTTTTCACTTCCATGCTCACTTCCCTGTTTCTTATCACTGCTTTCAAAGAACCAGCAACCTTTCTTCCCTGCTGAACCCTTTCAAGCACTTCACCCTCCAAACCTCCATCCTTACTCATCACACTACCCAAGTACTTAAACGTACTCACATTATCCAATTCCTCACCATCCATCCTCGCTGTACATTCACTGACTTCACCTCTCTCAAAGACCATCACTTTACTCTTCCCTACATTCACCTTTAGATTCCGTTTCTTACACACTCTCCCAAACTCATCCACCAAGCCTTGCAGCTCCCCTTCGTCTTCACTCAACAACACAGTATCATCTGCAAACAACAGTACAAGGAGTTTCCAAACACTATCCTCTCTCACCGGGGCCACTCCAACATCCACTATCCTACCTTGTACTTCTTTTATTACCCCATCCATGAACAGATTGAACAACCATGGAGACATGACACATCCCTGTTTCAACTCAACCTCCAAAGAGAAAAATTCACGTAGTTCACCATCAACACGCACTGCAGCCTTAGCAACATCATACATACTCCTCACAGCATTCAACAACTTTCCATCTACTCCATATATTCTTAATACTTTCCACAATCCTTGTCTATCCACCCTGTCAAATGCTTTCTCCAAATCCATGAAAGCCACATACAACTTCTTTCCCTTCTCTAGAAACTTTTCCACTAAAGATCTAAGAATGAATATCTGATCTACACAACCTCTTCCCTTCCTAAAGCCTCCCTGTTCTTCTCCAACTAATTCCTCTGTTCTTTCTCTAACTCTGTCAATAAGTATCCTACCATACACTTTTACTATTATACTAAGTAGACACATGCCCCTATGATTACCACACACTTCTTTTTCCCATTTTCCTTTGTACAAGGGAATAATTATACCTGACTTCCAATCCTCCGGGACTCTACCTTCCTCCCAGGCCAATCTGCATATCTTCCACATCTATTCTACTACTATCTCTCCCCCATGCTTCAGCATTTCACCACACACTCCATCAATTCCTGGAGATTTCCCCGATTTAACTATCTTCATTGCTTCCACAACTTCTATCCTACTGATTTCTTCCTGTCTTCTCACCTCCCTCCTTCTCCCAGCCATTACCCAGCCACTTGTACTCGCATTACTTCCATCCTGTATGTTCAACAATTCCTTAAAATATTCTCTCCATCTGCTCACTTTTTCTCCCTTCTCCACTAGTAATCTACCATTTTTATCTTTCACTCCCCTGCTAACCTCACTTCCATCCTGTCTTACTATGTTCACCTCTTTCCAGGACATCTTCTTACACTCCCTCCACTTTACACTCAAATTCCTTTCAAATTCCTCATCCACTCTCTTCTTACTCTCTCTTACTAATCTTTTCACCTCTCTCTTTCTTTCTACATATAACTCTCTCTTCTGCCTCTCACCTTCTTCCACGCCCTTATTTCTCATCCATTCATTGTATGCTTTCTTCTTTTATGCCATAGCCTGTCTCACCTCTTCACTCCACCACGCTGTTCCTTGCACCCCCCTCCGTCTTCTCTTCCTCCCACACACCACATCACATGCTGCACATATTTCTTCTGTAAATATCCTGCACACACCTTCCACATCCCCCATCTGCTCCAATTCATATTAACCCAATCGTTCCTCCACTTCTCTCTTATACTCTGCCTTTTTCTCATCCTCTTGTAACCTTTCCACTCTCCTTGCACCTACTCCTTCCTCTCGTCTTTCCCTTCTTCTATTTCTCCATCTTGTTTGCATCCTAATTCTGTCCACCACCAAGTAGTGGTCAGAAAGTCCATTCCCCCAACCTCTATAAGCTCTTGCATCCATTACACATCTTCGCATTCTTTCATCCACACACACTTAATCAATCATTCCCTTCCTTTCATTCAGTTCACCACCCACCCTTCTCATCATTCGCCATGTATACCTGTGGATCATTTTATGCCTGAAGAGGGTATTGGCTATCACCAACCCTCTCCCAGCACAAATGTCCACTAACGCACTGCCATTCTCATCGTGACTGACGATGTTGAAATTTTTGTGATAAGCTTACAAGAACTACTATCATAACGAAGCCAAATGAATTAGGAATTCAGAGAGTTTTATTACTCGCGTCGAATTATATGCCTACGTGACTATAAACACGTTTCAATAACATGAATTTCGTGCTTCACAAACGACTATCTTCAATATTCTTACTTTAGACATTTTCAAATCACCACTGCTTAGTACAAAAGGGGAAATCTATTAACTTCGGCAAGTAAATCTCTAGATTGGAATAAAAAGGAAGATATTCGCAATTTTTGATCTCTGCTAAAGTTTGCGGTTACACGTCTTCGTTGGCAAGCAGCTGGTTGATTATTCACATTAATACTTGACTTAGTACTACCAATATCCGAATCATGTTCACATTATGAATATTAACTAAGACTGGACTTAAATATAAGATTTAATGGTTAAATGAACTGTATAGACTATATTTATAATATTACCTAAGATTATACTTACAATACTAGCTTATACTAATATTTAAAATTATGGCACTACATGAGTCCTTCCTCCGGAAAAAAATAACATCGAAAATCAAACATTCAATTCATTCATCTGCATTTCCTAGGGACGTGTGTGCAGACGGCACGGACTTAACAAATATGACTGTGAACCTACCTTTATGAACAAAGATTTCCCTGACTCTTCCTCCTATAAGTGGTACCTGTCGGTCCACAAGTAAAATCACGTACCCCAGGGGGTCGCTACTCTGTCACTGTACTCTCGAAATCCAGCGGAGATGTGTGCCCCATCCAACCTCCTGACTGGGTGGAAACATGGTCGTCTCACCTGGACTGACCCATACTCTCACTGCCAGGATCGTCCCAGGGGCACTTCCCATTCACACCGCATACAGACTAATCGCATTCACACTCTCATCCATTCATTCTTATGCTTCCAGCACTCCACCTAGCAATTGATGAGCGCCTGTCAGGTCCTGAAGTCACTGTTTCACCCTAGACCGTGTTGACTGTAACTTGAGGGGTAGGCGCGCACTGCCCCCCAAATTAAGACACCCTAATTTTCCACTGAACTGGGCTGTGCCCATAACCCAAACTCCTGTGAACTCTTGATGAATGAAACTTATCTTAAACTCTTGTAGTGCCTGGAAGTGATAATGAGCTGTATCTAGTTTATTTTATATGACCAAAAGTTCGCTTAAGTGAGAAAGAGTGGCCGAGGCATGGCTGTTTCCATACGGACGTTGCCAGAACGTAGATTAAGTTACCTAATTGCTAAGTCACTTTTTTTATTCCTACTGTAATTTACTAGTATTAAGTATCTTTATAATATAACACTCGAGTGAGATGAGAACATGTGCCTTTGTTCACATAATCCAGAATAATGTACGTGTGCGCAAAGTGATGTAAAGTACGATAATTTTCATTATTTTTCGATGTAAGGGTATAAAGTGAGAGGTGATGTTGAGTAATTATTGTAACTAGAGAATGTTATTTTTATGGGTAATCGATTGTAAGGGGAAAGACATCACACTGAGTCTATCTCGAGTCTGTTATAATTAAAATCTTAAATTGCGTATGCTGTCATCCCCCCCTTCCCCTTGCACCATGCAATTTTGGCGTGTCTCACTTGCTCACTGGCCGTGATAGATGGCAGAAGTCGGTACTGTCATCATCCTCCCCCCCCACTCCAAGGAATTCTCGGGTCCTAGTGTGGAGGTCAAAGTACCTGAGTGAGTCAAAGTCCAAGTGTGAAGGTTTAAGCACCAGTGGATGAGTCAAGGTCCCAAGTGTGGAGGTCAAGGTCGACAGTGGGAGAGGACTGGACCAGTGAAATTTGTGCTCAGAGGGACGATTATGAAGAAACACATTGGACTGGGACAGAGTAGCTAAGTTGTTTGCATTTGATATTAGGACCACATAGAGATAAATTTTTCGAACAATATGCCAACTTATTCAGACTTAATTTGTAAAGCAAGTTGCTGGGGAAGATTTCTAATTTTTGATCTTGTTAATACACATTCCCTCCCACTCGAACTTTATTGTTTGTATAACCCTTGAGAACTGATGGTATAGAGCTTACCTAGTAGTTTACTGAAGTGCAACTTAAAGCATTCTGGGAAACTGCGAAGGTTGGGCTTGGGTTGACCTAGTTGCGACCATTCTTAACTTGACCACTTGAAATATAATAAACGCAACCGAAGAGGCCACTAATGGGTGAGAGTCTCCATCAATCTGAGTTCCCGACCGTTCCAGCACACACTGGTCATCAATAGTGACTTGTTTTCTGCCCCTTTTGACCATGTAAAAGTCTGGATCGCAGAGGTGACACTACAAGTTGTGGCACAGCGGTGGGATAACCTATTAATGTGAGGGTAATTTAACTTGAAATTAAGGTAACAGCTCATCCCCCAGTTCTCAAAGGTATATGTACTTAATATTATGTGTAGAATTACAAGGTATGCTTATTTGTAGTGTGTACTATTTTGGTGTTGCAGTTGAGCATTCACCTCCTGGGGTTCGTTCGTTCGTTTGAAGATTTCCTGCACGTATACTGCAGGCCGGGCCATTTATTAGCCCGGTCAGAGGTGTATGGGCTTATTAAAAATAGTAAGTGGGGAGGACAGGACCTGGGGATTGCCCAGCACACACGTCCTGTCCCCTGGCGGGCTTTGTGGTGTGTGTGTTCTGGGGTTGCTCAAGTTGGAGTTGGGGCATTTTCGTAGTTGAGCATTCACCTCCTGGGGTTGCTCACGTTTGTATAATTCATGATGGAGTCCCGTGTTGAAAAATTGATTGACATTGAAACTGAAATGCCTGAGGAAGTAGAGGTGAAACAGGAACCATCCATAATTGATGAGTGTTTTGAGCATATTAGAGCATTTGAGGACATGTTAGGCCCACCCGGACTCACCCCAATCAAGGTTGGAGGTCCATCACAGTATACGTAGATGATGGGTGTATGGTGTATATATTGTATATACTCATTTTTTTCTCTCTCTCTGAACACGTCTTGTCCTTGCCTTAACTGGCTGGGAACATGGAGTCAGGTATGCCCTTCCAGGTCTCTCCGGACTGTACCTGCGTATTTACCTTTTCTACCAGTACCTATGATGTAATTTTGAATTAATAGGGTTGAGTAGTTGTTGAGAGTATGTCCAGCTTTTGGAGAGATGAGGCGTGGAAGCTGCGTGTTGTCAAATCGAGTGCACCTTGGTGTATAGACCGTCGTTCTTGCCTTACCCCGATTATTTTTTATCTTTAGGTTAGATTGTTAGGCTTAGGGATAATGAGATCTCACAGTTAGGTCTTTAATTTTTTTTCCCCAGAGTTAGGGAACTGTACATGTGAGGGGCAGTTCTACATGAAGGTCTCCACCTGGAGGTTTCATACTTGCTTTGAGAACCTCGAGCACTGAGTGTATGTAAAACCCAAACTGCAGTATAGGATTGCTCAGAGAGAGAGGGAAAGTTTCCAGTTTCTCTATAGGGCTTGGAAAAGTTGAACTATGGGGCTCTCGCATGTTAGGAGAGGTAGGTAGGTTTCGCTCAGTCTCTCTGGACAGAACGCAGTGGAGCGACTCGTGTTACTCTTGACCTAGCACAAAGTTTCTCCTGGTAGCAGGACATTCTCCTTATGAGTAATATGCCTGGTGAGTGGCATACATCGTCAGTTGCATATAGTGAGTGAGGAGAAAATTTACTCGTGGTAGAGGATTTTTTTTGTGGACATGAATGCTGCCGACTGTTCTCGAGCATGGAGCTTATGTAATATCCCACAGTCGCAGTATAGGACACGTTGGCTGGTGTTTTGGAGGTGTAACTCTCGATTCTTGTAGTATGATTTAATGATGAATACAGGGAGTTTATCTTGATTCATTATCTTCAGAGAAAATCGAAAATTGAGCAGTGTATGTATTACAGAGACTGAATACACTAAGTCTAGTTGGACCCCACTTCTTGTTCACACTCTCCACTACCTGTCGGTTCTATAGCTAGCCTCCTTCTGAGCTCTGCTTCCTAAATTTTGGTGTAGCAGGGGTCGTGTCACGTGTGTTACACTGTTGTTGGAATTGTTACGAGGAGTTATCCCTTATTTCATACAGTACGTTTTCTTTTGTTGTGTATCATGAATGTAATGAATATTATGTTTATTATTGTATAATGTGATTGTATATTGTGTTGGAGTTTATCTTTGGAGACTGTAGAAATGAATTAATATTTGTGAAGTTGTTAAGGGTTAACATGTAAGGTTATGTTGTTGTATTGTGATCCCGTTAGTGAGAGATATGTATGTACGAGGGGAGAGTGCGTGGCTTCTCTCTCTCTTGGTGGCTGGCGGCGTGTGAGGAGCTGATCTGGGTTTCTGCTCGGGTGGGCGTGTTGGAGGAGACACGTGGTGATTTTGGGAGAGCAGTGTGGTCACACAGTGTGAGGTGTTATACAAGGGAAGTGGTGAGATAATTATGTGAATATATTGATGAGTATTACTTGTGGGAGGAGAATATACAGGTGATGGAGAGAGAGAGCGTGGTGTGGGTGGCCACAAGATAGCCTATGGTGCACGTGGTGGTGTACTTGTGATAGTGGAGATTATTATTGTGTGAACCATTGTGGAGTATTTATGTGGTTAATATTATAGAGTAACATGTGAGGGAGAATGGTTAATTATTTTGAGATTATGGTTATTATTGAGTGTCATTTGGTGTTGAGAAGATCATTGTGGGGATATAGCATAAGTGATCTAAGCATATTCTTTATTTTGAGTATCAGAGTGTTTATTTGTAAATATATGTAAATAGTGTAGTAGACTATTTCATTATCATTGATGGTGTGATGGATGATACAGTATTTGTGGTGGAGATATTTCATGTTGCTATCCAGCTGGCCCGGGAATGAGGAGTTGCAGGCCGAACGAATTTCTTGCTGTACTTAACTATTGCAGCGTGCTTGAGGAGTGAGGACAGCTGGGGACGTAACAGAAAATTGGGGGCCCGTCCGGGATATCTTTGTGATTGTATGCCACTTGTCCATGAGCCCAGTGTGTGTGACCAGGAGAATCTGCCTTCCTTGCCAGCCCTCCCCTCTGGACTACTGTGTTGTGGTGAGCCTTGAAATTATTTGTAATCATGGCAGAGAGTAATGTGCAAAACTTTGTGAGCAGTAGGGATGTACATTTTCTATACCAGTGCACAAGAGAAGAGCTGAGGGAGTTAGCATGCATTTATGGCATTGAGTTAAAAACTAATCTTAAGGAGGATATGCAGAGAGAACTGATAAAGGGTTTGATGGAATCTGGCATTTTGGGTAGAGAGCAGAGTGAGTGTGAAGAAGAAAGTATGGAAAAGGATGGAAAGTATGTAGAAAGAAACAAAGAGATGACTGGTAGTGAGATGATGGAATGGAAAGTGAAGTTAATGGAGATGGAGATAATGTTACAGAGGGAAAAGAATCAAGAGGCTTTGATTCAGGTGGAGATAAAAAAGTTGGAAGTAGAAAAAGGGGAACACAGAGGAAATTCAGCAGATATAAAGATGAAACTTATGCCAGAATTTGTAGAGGAAGAGGCTGAGGATTTCTTTATACAATTTGAGAAAATTGCTGAATTGAGAAGTTGGCCAAAGGAAGAGTGGGCTTTGTTGGTGCAAGCTAGATTAAAGGGCAAGGCAAGAGAGGCTTATGCTGGTTTGGGTATTGATGAGTGCAGTGATTATGATGTTGTTAAAGAGGCAATTTTACAGACTGTGAAGGTGGATCCAGAAATTTATAGACAGCGTTTCAGAGACGTTGGAAAGACACATAGTAACACCTATTTGGAAGTTGCCAGAGAGATTGTGCTGAAGTGTGGTAAATGGTTGAAATCTGAGGATGTGACAAGCAAGGAAGATGTGATACAGTTATTGATGTTAGAACATTTTAGAAATACTTTAAAACCAGCACTGAGGTATGAAATAATGAAACTAGACATTAGAAATGTGATTGAGGCTGGACGTAAAGCGGATCAGCTTGCTGTTGCGTATGAGATGAGCAAAGGTGCTGGTAAAGGTAAATTTAACCAGAGCTGGGTTAACAAGTCCACCAACTCTTGGGGTAGTAAACAAGGTACAGCTAACCAAAACAGTTTCAAGAACTCAAATAATTTTCTGAAATCTAATGTTGGACATGTTCAAAGTCAGGCTGTAGAGTCACCTTTGTTTAGGAGTGATAAGGTCAGTAATGCTTCACATCAAAATAAGTCAGGAATCAAATGTTATAAGTGTGGTGATTTTGGACACTTAAGTATAAGTTGTAAGAAAAATCAGGTGCAACCCAAGTGTCTGCATTGTTGTAAAGTAGGTCACAGGAAGTATCAGTGTTATAGTTTGAAGAATTCCAAGGAAGCTGGATTGACTGTAACTGGGAAGGAACATGTAGAACAATTGTTAGCAAATGTATGTACAGGATCCAAGGTGTTACCTGCAGTAGAGTTTAAGCCATTTATCACCAAAGGTCAGATGAAGGTGGGTGAGGGACAAGGAAAGGAGATTGTGATACTGAGAGACACAGGAGCTAACCTGAGTCTTGTACGTAAAGGTATTGCAGAGTGGAGTGATGAGTCCTTTACTGGTGAAAATGTTGTTGTTAGGGGTGTGAGTTCTTCAGAGCTTGAAGTACCAGTACATTGTATGCGGCTTGAGAGTGGATTTGTCAAAGGAAATGTGAAAGTTGGAGTAAGTCAAGGATTGCCTGTGTCAGGAGTGGACATGCTATTAGGGAATGATTTGGCAGGCAATAAAGTTGTCCCTGAGCCTGAAATTGTGGAGAATCCTGAGGTTGACCAGGAAAGTGAAACCGTAGACCCAGAAGTATGTGAGGATGGTGAGAGACTTGAGGAGAGTATGATTTATCCAGCATGTGTAATGACAAGGGCTAGTGCTAAAAGAGCGGAGGAAGATGAGGAGTGTGAGTTAGACCTAAGCTCATCCTGGCTTTGTGAACCTGGAGATGAAGCAGAGCAGGTGAAAGGGAAGGAAGTAGAGACTTTGCCAGACTTTGTTGTGAAAAAGGAGGACTTAATTGATGCACAAAGGAATGATGAAAGTCTGAAGGCGTTGTGGAGTGAGGCTGAGAGAGGAATTCTTGATGGAGATGTGGGATATTATGTGCAAGACCAAATTTTAATGAGGAAATGGAGACCTGCTGATAGCCCAGTATCTGATCATTGGATGATGAAGACCCAAATTGTTGTCCCTAAGAAGTACAGAAGTAAGTTTTTGGAGTTGGCTCATGAAGATAGTTGGTCAGGACATTTTGGTGTAAGAAAGACTTTGAGTAGAGTGACAGCACATTTTTATTGGCCAGGTGTAAAGATGAGTGTAACTAAGCATTGTAAGACTTGTCATACATGTCAGGTTGTTGGTAAACCTAACCAGAATATTGTAAAGGCACCATTGCACCCTATTCCTGTTGTAGATGAACCATTCAGCAGGATATGTATTGATGTTGTAGGTCCTCTACCTCGTTCTAAGCGAGGCAATCAATATTGCTAACTATTATGTGTATGTCAACAAGGTTTCCAGAGGCAATTCCTTTGAGAAGTATCCATGCCAAAGTGATTGTGAGGGAGTTGGTGAAATTTTTCTCATGGGTTGGACTCCCGAGAGTAATTCAGTCAGATCAGGGCAGTAATTTCACTTCAAGGTTGTTTGGTCAGGTGTTGAAAGAGTTGAGGATTAAGCAGCAGTTATCGAGTGCCTATCACCCGCAGTCGCAGGGATGTGTGGAAAGGTTTCACCAAACTCTAAAGAAGACTTTAAAAATATACTGTACTGAAATGGATAAGGATTGGGATGAGGCAGTGCCACTAGCTTTGTTTGCCATAAGAGATGCTGTACAGGAGTCCACTGGCTTCAGTCCATTTGAACTTGTGTATGGACATGAGGTCAGGGGACCTCTGCGTACGTTGAAGGAGAAGTGGTTGGGAAATCATGATGTGCCAAATATGCTGGATTATGTTACTATGTTTAAGGAGAGATTGTTGAGAGCTAGAGAGATTGCCTGTGAGAATTTAAAGGAGTCACAGACTAATATGAAAACCTGGTATGATAAGAAGGCACGAGATAGAAGTTTTCAGCCTGGTGATAAGGTGCTGGTGTTGTTTCCATTGCAGGATAATCCTTTGAAAGCAAAATATTGTGGGCCTTGGGCCATTAAGGAGAAAGTCAGTGATGTAAATTACATAGTCAGAACCCCAGGGAGACGGAAGGGAACTCAATTGTGTCATGTAAATATGATCAAGCCATACTATGGTAGGGAAGAAGTATTGGATGTAAATGATGAAGTAAATTGTGGTAATGTTGTGAAGGTGGAGAAGAGTGATGGTGAAGATGATGACTTGATGAATTGTGAAGGTCAGAGTTTGGAAAATTCAGTCATATTAAATAATTTGGATGAGAGGTTGAAGCATTTAGATAAGGATAAGAAAGGAGAGGTAAAAAGAATTGTTAACAAGTTTAGATCTTTGTTTCCTGATGCTCCTAGAAGAACCCATGTTATTGTGCATGATGTGGAAGTAGAGGATGTAAGGCCAATTAAGCAACATGCATACAGAGTGACTCCACAAAAGAGAGAAATTATGAGGAAGGAAGTAGAGTACATGTTGAAAAATGATTTAATTGAGCCAAGTAATAGTCCATGGAGTTCACCCTGTGTACTTGTACCTAAGGCTGGAGGGAATAGTTACAGATTTTGTACTGACTTTAGAAAAGTGAATACTGTAACTAAGACTGACTCATACCCTATTCCCAGGATTGATGACTGTATTGATCAGTTAGGAAATGCTAAGTATGTGACAAAATTAGATTTGCTTAAGGGTTTCTGGCAAGTTGGATTAACTGAAAGGGCTAAGGAATTGTCAGCATTTGTTACCATGGATGGGTTGTATCAGTATAAAGTTTTGCCATTTGGAATGAAGAACAGTAGCAGTTGTTTTCAGAGATTGGTTAATGCAGTGTTGAGTGGAGTGAAGTTGTACTGTATACATTGATGATATAGTACTGTATTCTGATACATGGGAGGAGCATTTGAAGTTGTTGGATGAAGTATTTAGAAAGTTAGATGATGCAAATCTCACAGTGAATTTAGCAAAGAGTGGTTTTGTGAAGGCTTATGTGGACTATTTAGGATTCAAAGTGGGACAAGGACAAGTGAGGCCATTGGATGCTAAGGTGAGAGATATTCTGAACTTTCCTTCTCCAACAAATAGGAAAGAATTGTTGAGGTTTTTGGGAATGAGTGGGTATTACAGAAGATTTTGTAAGAACTTTTCAGCCGTTGCATTGCCATTGACCAGGTTGTTGTCAAAGAAGGTGAAATTTATGTGGAGTGAGCACTGTGTGGAGGCTTTTAAGAAAATTAAGGATATGCTAGTAAATGCACCCATATTGGTCACTCCTGATTATGATAAGCCATTTAAATTGTATGTGGATGCCAGTGGTGAGGGAATTGGAGGAGTATTAATGCAGGAAGTGGAGCAGGTTGATCATCCTATTGGGTATTTTTCTAAGAAGTTGTTACCATATCAGATGAATTACAGTACTGTGGAGAAGGAGGCTTTGGCATTGATTATGTGTTTGAATCATTTTGAAGTGTATGTGAAGGGTACCATGAGGCCCGTGCAAATTTTCACTGATCATAATCCTCTTGTATTTGTAAATAGGATGAAGAACTCTAACCAGAGGTTAATGAGATGGTGTCTGCTGTTGCAAGAATATAATTTGGTTGTGACTCATGTAAAGGGAAGAGAGAATGTGATAGCAGACGCTCTCTCTCGCGTTCCTGAGAGATGTGAATCCTCTTAAAGGGAGAATTCACATCTTTACTGGAAGGGGGGTGTTACAAGGAGTTATCCCTTATTTCATACAGTACGTTTTCTTTTGTTGTGTATCATGAATGTAATGAATATTATGTTTATTATTGTATAATGTGATTGTATATTGTGTTGGAGTTTATCGTTGGAGAATGTAGGAATGAATTAATATTTGTGAAGTTGTTAAGGGTTAACATGTAAGGTTATGTTGTTGTATTGTGATCCCGTTAGTGAGAGATATGTATGTACGAGGGGAGAGTGCGTGGCTTCTCTCTCTCTTGGTGGCTGGCGGCGTGTGAGGAGCTGATCTGGGTTTCTGCTCGGGTGGGCGTGTTGGAGGAGACACGTGGTGATTTTGGGAGAGCAGTGTGGTCACACAGTGTGAGGTGTTATACAAGGGAAGTGGTGAGATAATTATGTGAATATATTGATGAGTATTACTTGTGGGAGGAGAATATACAGGTGATGGAGAGAGAGAGCGTGGTGTGGGTGGCCACAAGATAGCCTATGGTGCACGTGGTGGTGTACTTGTGATAGTGGAGATTATTATTGTGTGAACCATTGTGGAGTATTTATGTGGTTAATATTATAGAGTAACATGTGAGGGAGAATGGTTAATTATTTTGAGATTATGGTTATTATTGAGTGTCATTTGGTGTTGAGAAGATCATTGTGGGGATATAGCATAAGTGATCTAAGCATATTCTTTATTTTGAGTATCAGAGTGTTTATTTGTAAATATATGTAAATAGTGTAGTAGACTATTTCATTATCATTGATGGTGTGATGGATGATACAGTATTTGTGGTGGAGATATTTCATGTTGCTATCCAGCTGGCTTGGGAATGAGGAGTTGCAGGCCGAACGAATTTCTTGCTGTACTTAACTATTGCAGCGTGCTTGAGGAGTGAGGACAGCTGGGGACGTAACAGAATGTTCTAGAAACCTGTGTATGAGTATGTGTGTATGTGTGTGTATGGTCACTAGGCATTGTTTGTATGCTATCTCACTGACACACTACCTATATCATCCCCTGACTTGCTACTTCCTGTGTATTTTCAACATTTCCTCAGTTACACTTGCAAGATCATTTCCCGTTCCCAGGCTTGCCTGGAGCTCTGTCTATCTATCTACTTATCTATCTATCTATCTATCATGTTTTGTATAATTAATTGTATTTATAATATGGAGTCCTAACAGAGGCGTGTAGATTGGTTTCCCTTCACGAGCAAGGAGCGTGTGAAACACCCCACAGTAGCAGTATTGAGAGAGACTGGTCAAGTAGATGAACTTACGTACCGTGTGTGTTAAGTATGGGTAGGCCTACTGGGTATTTCCGAGGAGTACGGGTCCAGTCGCCCAAACTTTTGGTCTTCCCTAACCGAGGGCGGATGTAGTGCCCGGAAGTGATAATGAGTTGTATCTAGTTTATTTTATATGACCAAAGTTCGGTTAAGTGAGAGAGAGTGGCCGAGGCATGGCTGTTTCCATGCGGATGTTGCCAGAACATAGATTAATTACCTAGTTGCTAACTCACTTTTTTTTCCTACTGTAATTTACTAGTATTAAGTCTCTTTATAATATAACACTCGAGTGAGATGGGAACATGTGCCTTTGTTCACATAATCCAGCATAATGTACGCGTGCGCAAAGTGATGTAAAGCACGATAATTTTCATTATTTTTCAACGTAAGGGTATAAAGTGAGAGGTGATGTTGAGTAATTATTGTAACTAGAGAATGTTATTTTTATGGGTAATCGATTGTAAGGGGAAAGACATCACACTGAGTCTATCTCAAGTCTGTTATAATTAAAATCTTAAATTGTGTACGCCGTCATCCCCCCCTTCCCCTTGCACCATGCAATTTTGGCGTGTCTCACTCGCTCACCGGCCGTGATAGATGGCAGAAGTCGGTACTGTCATCATCCTCCCCCCCCACTCCAAGGAATTCTCGGGTCCTAGTGTGGAGGTCAAAGTACCTGAGTGAGTCCAAGTCCAAGTGTGGAGGTCTAAGCACCAGTGGGTGAGTCAAGGTCCCAAGTGTGGAGGTCAAGGTCGACAGTGGGAGAGGACTGGACCAGTGAAATTTGTGCTCAGAGGGACGATTATGAAGAAACACATTGGACTGGGACAGAGGAGCTAAGTTGTTTGCATTGATATTAGGACCACATAGAGATATATTTTTCGAACAATATGCCAACTTATTCAGGCTTAATTTGTAAAGCAAGTTGCTGGGGAAGATTTCTAATTTTTGATCTTGTTAATACACATTCCCTCCCACTCGAACTTTATTGTTTGTATAACCCTTGAAAACTGGTGGTATAGAGCTTACCTAGTAGTTTACTGAAGTGCAACTTAAAGCATTCTGGGAAACTGCGAAGGTTGGGCTTGGGTTGGCCTAGTTGGAGACTGGCCCCGTCATTTAGGCATGCTACCATCCTTAACTTGACCACTTGAAATATAATAAACGCAACCGAAGAGGCCGCTAATGGATGAGAGTCTCCTTCAATCTGAGTTCCTGACCGTTCCAGCACACAGTGGTCATCAATAGCAACTTGTTTTCTGCCCCTTTTGACCATGTAAAAGTCTGGATTGCAGAGGATGACACCACACTCTAACTGTCCCAGTCAATTGTCAGTCAGTCCGACCCGCACACATTTCCCCAACCATCACTTAACTTTATATTGCAATAACCAGCATTGACACTCAACATTCTTCAATAAGTCTCCGGGGAGGGCGTCTCTCACGGGGCGGTAATTGTTCATCAATCGGATCAGGTTCAAAGACCTCTTCCTGGGGTTCTAAGAGCCACTCTTCATGTCCATAATAGGGCTTCACTTGTCCTGCAGCTCTTTGTACTCTTTTCCCCGTGAACACATTCTCTACCATGTACACACTTCCGTCCATCAACACTTCCATTACACGGTATGGACCATCCCATCTCATAAAAAGTTTTTGACACGTACCAAGTGCCACAGTTTCCTTCTTAATCCACACAAGGGTTCCAACTCCAACCGTCTGATTTTTACGCCTTCAGTTTGCCACGTCTCTATACGGACGCATAATCTTCCGGTGCGTTTCTCAAATGAGAGCACATGCAACAGCCATCTCGTCTTCCTCACTGTCGACAGAGGGCAAGGGTGCACCGACCAGCCTAGGTGGATATCGAGAGAAGGCGGCGAAGTAGGGTTGCAGTCCCGCGGATGTATGGACTGCCTGATTCATGATGATCTGACATAGCTGGAGCATCTGACATGGCTGGAGCAATTGGGGCCACTGGAGAAGATGGCCCTGACATAGGGCAGAGAGGACTGACTTCAGGGTCCGATGCATCTGCTTGGTGATGCCATTCCCTTGGGGATGATAGGGGGTCGTGTAATAGAGGGTGATTTGGTGTCACTGGCAGAATCACTGAAAATCTCTGCTGGTGAACTCACCTCCATTGTCTAGGACGATACTCGACGTGTGCCATAGTCTGTCACATATTGCCCGAGTTTGTCTATGATGTGTGTGGACTGTTTTGTTCTGAGGGGGAAGAACCTAACAAATCGGCTGTAATGGTCCACTACTGTAAAAAAGTAGTGGTAACCCTGTACTCCAGCAACCATATCAGTAAGATCTATCCCAATCCTCTCCAGTGGCTAATTCACTGGAGGCAATTCCTTCCACTGTTGCTGCAATCTAGTGTCCCCTTTGAATCTCTGACAAGTTACACATTTTTTGACATATTCACACATATCAACCTTAAGATATTGCCAGTAATACAGTTCTTCTGCCTTCTTAATAGTTTTCTTTTGTCCTAGATGACCAGTTAACTCACGTGCATGCTGAAGGGCCTGTACGACAAAGGCACGAGGGACTATGAGGCTGTAATGAAGACAATCGTCTGCCTTCTCCCGCACAAAATATAACACTATGTCTATTAGGGCAAACTGATGTAAGGTGGTTTTGGGTAGTTTTTGGTGGGAACTGTACCACCTTTGAGATACTGTGCTAGTTCTCCCCATACAGGTTCTTCTCTTTGACGGGTCTTCATTTGTTCTCGATCTAACCCAAGCCAGGTGGCTTCAGGTGGACGGACTACTACAAGAACTGGGCGTGAAAACTGATCTGCTACAAAATTGTTTTTACCCTTGAGATACTGGATGTCATAGTTATATCCTCGCATTTCTAAGATCCAGCGATTTATTCGAGGCAATTTAGTCTTCTGCTTGAATATACTAGTGAGAGGTTGGTGATCAATAGCTACGGTAAAACAGGTACCCCACAGATAATGATGGAAGTTACAACACGCAAGGATTACAGCTAGGGCCTCTTTATCTGTCGCTGAATATCAAGTCTCACAGGGGTTCAACTATTTAGAGAAATACCTGATCGGCTTGTTGGTACCATCTGATTGAATCTGGCTCAGGACTCCGCCAACATGAGTGCTGCTAGCGTCTGTAGTGAGAATGAACAGTTGTTCTACCCGAGCTCTAACTAAAACATGGGCGTTCATGAGGCAAGACCTGAGATGTTCATAAGATTTCTGGCATTCGTCCGTCCAGGTAAAAGTTACACGAGATTTAGTAAAGTTGATGAGGGGCGCGCAATCTTTGTAAATGATGGAACATGTTTTCTGTAAAACTTGCACATTCCTAGATTTTGCCTTACTTCCTTTACTGTGGTGGGAGGTTTCATCTTTGCGACTGATTCAATATTCTTCAGATCAGGATTGCTTCCTTCGGCAGAAATCTGATGACCTAGGAAGGTAACTTCTTTGAGGCCGAATTTACATTTACTGAGATATAATTTCACTCCATTTTCAGTAAGTAATCGGAAAAGCTGTCTCAGACGGTCTAGTAAAGTTGAGAAGTCTGGAGCCCACAAGATCAAATTGTCTAAGTAATTTCTGACCCACCCTTTCTGTAGGAGGGGAGTTAGTATTGAACTCATTCACCTGGAAAAGATCGCAGGGTAGCAGTTAAGTCCGAATGGGAGTCATCTGAATCTGTATAGTGCGGCCCCGTCACTGAAGGTAGTGAGGTCACGACTTTCTTCATCTAACAGAATTTGGAAATACGCCTCTTGCATGTCAAGAGTGACATAATACTGATGTCCGGCCACTTGTTCTACTAGTTCATCCAATCGTGGGAAGGGGTAGATGTCAGTCGCAAGGAGTTGATTCACATGACGATAATCGAGGCACATACGTTTGCTACCATCCGGGTTATTTACAAATACAATGGGTGACAGCCAGGCTGCAGTAGATCGTTCTATGATTTCTCTGTCCTCCATATCTTTTACCATGTCCACAAGGATCTGTTTTGCTTATTCAGGATAGCGGTACATGGGTCCACGACTGGTTTGAGGATCAGCTACTTTAATATGAGTAGGAGGGCCACTGATAAGTCTTAACTTACTTTTGTCAAAAATGAACAGAGGGTCATGCTTAAGGATTAACTGAGGTAAGTCTTCCTGCTGGGCACTAGTGAGATGTTGCCAGTTTAGTTCTCCAATCAGTTCTTTCAACCTCTGAACACGTGTCCCACTTTGTCTGACTCGATCATTTTCTGGGAGTAGGTCATTGTGAATTTTGGTCACATTAACCCTACCAGAAGGTGGATTATCAATTCTCTCGTATGATCCAATAATTGTGC
This sequence comes from Coenobita brevimanus, assembly GCF_032717465.1. Classification (NCBI taxonomy): domain Eukaryota; kingdom Metazoa; phylum Arthropoda; class Malacostraca; order Decapoda; family Coenobitidae; genus Coenobita; species Coenobita brevimanus. The sequence continues at coordinate 40,903,424 of NC_136993.1, read as the reverse complement.
CCTTACGAAATACCTTCTCCTTAGTCGCATTAGTGAGAGGAAAGTAGATTGAATTCTCAGAACTGATTTTGACCAAATAGGGGTGACTGTTGTGACTGACCCTAGGTTGAGGATAAATGATAAGGTTAGTGCCTTGGTCTTCTCTTACAGGAATGGGCATAAACTTAGACTGATATGGATCTACTTTCATGGTGGTAAGAAGATTGATTTGCGAGAAGTGCTGTGATGGATTGGAAGGTTCGACTGGGTCAGCCTTCACTCTTTCGACTTTGTTCCTTTGTCGGCGAATGTGATTCATAACATAAGAGGTGCCTACCCATACCATGACTCTCCTTACTCCATCCCACATGAGAGGAGCTTGACCTAGTACATCGCAGCCTAGGAGCAGATCCGTAATAATATAAGAATTTGGCACTACTGGGAACCATTGTTTATGGATCTTCTCATCTCCAGCTCCGATTTCTGCCTGCAACATTCCCAAAATTCTCAAAGGGGGCGCCTGCAACTCCATGCAAACAAGGCAGGTTTTGCCGTGTATTTACTTTTCCCCCAGTTCGTTGACAGCTGATTCCTTAATTACAGTGTAGCTACTCCCGGTATCAATTAAAATTTCTACTATCTTTCCATTAATCACTACACTGATGGTGGGGGATGTATGACCATGGGATTAGTTTATCCATGTGCATCAGTATTCTTTGAATCTTTCCACGAGTCCAACTGTGACCACGCGATTAATATATGTGTATCTGTATTCTTTCAACATTAACATATCTTGTAAAGATTAAAATCTCCAGTGATGTAGATCCTCATTATTATCTCGTTTGGGTTTATTCACAGTGAAGAGTAATGTGTCTCAGTTCTTAATGCTTAGTAAATCTTAGATTAAGTTAATCCAAGATCGAGTTTTGTTATCCCCGAAAGTATGGTACAGACGAGATTGAGTGGCCTGCAAAGTGTGCTTAATATCTAATGGCTCACGCACTCTCCGAAAGTTCACGCTACTACGTCTCGCATAAATACTCTAATAAGATCACACTACCCTATATCTCTTGATCTCTAAAATTCTCGAATAAGATCACGCTACGACATTTCCCTTAAACTCGAATAAGATCACGCTACCTCATTTTCTATAATCTCTAATAATCCCAGCATTACACTGATGGTTTTCTTTTATTTCCTTCATTACACTTGGGTCATTTATTGACGACTAAAATATTCCATCATTACACTGGTGGCATTAGTGGTGGTATCAAAAGTTCCTTGCGTTACACTGGTGACTAACTCTCAGTTTTATATTGACGGTGGCCAAATTTCTTGCATTACACTGGTGGCAGCAGTGGGATTATGTAAAACATTCACATCAACACTAGTGGCATTAGTGGTGGTATCAGAAGTTCCTTCCGTTACACTGGTGACTATCTCTCAGCTTCACATTGACGGTAGCCAAATTTCTTGCATTACAATGGCTTTAGCTGAAGTAACATGAGAAGAATGGGTGTAAATCCATGTTATACTACGTATTTTTAGTTTTATTGTGTACTCGCCAACCACTTTGCTAGGGCGACTTATAAGTATTACCTCCAGTTTCTATGGTAATTCCTAAGCTGAATGAATGTCTTAGGAGGCAACAGGCATAAATATTAAGAACCCATCGTACTACTGTCGTGGCTCTAGGCTCCGCTCGACTCCTCCCTGAACTGCAGGCTAAATTTAGTTTTCCTTCAGCTCAATATCCTACTTTTAGGATACGCTACCACAGGAAGATGTCCCACTCTAGCACAGCATCGTACTGAAAAGACCATCTTCCTGCTTTCGTCCTTCTCTACATAGTCATACCACCCGACAATAATTTTCTGTACTGGGAAGACCTTGCAGGGAAAGGTGCAATGAAGGTTATATCTAACTCCTCCAGCTCGAAAAAACTTTCGTAAGCTGGAACAAAGTGAAGAATATTTTCTGGGATGGCCTAAGCATTCTAACGCATTGACAGTTTGCTACTTTCGTTCTATATTAGACGGGTTTTCTCAGCTTGGGGCGGGACCTCTCAACCTGGGAGCGCTAGATACTTTCACTGTCATGGTACTCTTCTCAACTGAATAAATTTGTCTGACAGCAGCAAGAATATAATATAAAAGATGTCACTGGGGCAGTGGTCTACCTCTTTAGTTCTACGTTATGGTGCTGGTGAAGGAACTCCTTTGTGTGTGAGCGCAGACATGTTTGGGTAACTCAGTTGGCCAGTTATATTTACATCCCCCAACTCCATTCCATCCCCGAAAGGAGGATGGTGGGATGTAGATAGCGGACAACTCCAAGGTGCAATCCATCATATTTACATCCAGGTGAGCCTGGGGTTGCAACTACTACTACTGCTGCTATTGAACCAATATGCATTTTATTCATACTGCATGCATACCATTATATCAGCTTACCCTATGACCTTCTTGAACTGAAATGGTTGGATATAGCCTGCATCAAACCCTTTTACTATTTCGGTGTTTTCCTAAGTGAAATAAATGTCTGGAAGTAACAATAGTTTAATATTTTAATGTAATGTTACCACATGAGAGGAGTTGGAAATACAGTCTTGGATCATATTCAAACTTGTTTCTGCTGGAAAGGTAAAGAGAAATATATTTCTCCTGTTTTGTTAGGTGTCTGCATTTTCCTGTGTTTATAAGGAAGGACAACGATCCGTATTCTCGCAGATTAAAGAGGCTTCCTAGCATCTAATATTTTCGGATATAACCGGTTAATATAATTTTGCTAATCATTTATGCACAGTATGGTGACACAAGAATTATTTAAATAACACATAGAGGGTGGTAAGGTACAATAAGCAAACTAAATCGCTTAGGAAGACGTGTTAGGGTGCGTCCACACGCATGTGCTCAAACAGGTGTTAGGAACTTGTAAATAATGAGCAAGCTGCAAGCAAGTTTGGAACAGCAGCAACTAGATCATGTTCGCAACATCGTAAAAGTCTCAGCTGCCTCGTATGGACACACACGGCGCACCACCTTTGCTGCCATTTCGCTCGAAACTGCACTGAAACTTGTATGCATACATCTGTCCAAATGCTGCTGCATAAATGTATATATAAACCTGTTGCCAGCTGTACTGTGAACACATGTTCGTGGACACATGTGGATGCGCCCTTAGGGAGCTTCCTTATCCGACGAAAATAGAGGCCATGGAGCACGAGTGCACAAGGAAGGACAAGAAAAGGAGAATGCACAAGCTACCATGTCCCTTGTTCTTTGCACACAACAGAATATGGCTTACGACGGGTTATTGATATGCGCTCGTTCATGGTCGTAACAACTCTGATTCAGCGTAACGATCTTATTCAACGGGGTGAGCACAGGAGTCGGAGAGTGCTATACAGTTATTAGCCCTCTCATGATCAAGACAACTTTTACTATCCTAGTTCTGCTAATGATTCTGCTAATGTCAGTGCATCATTATAACCTGGGGTATAATACCTTCCATCCGATGACGTAATTTTCTATTATTCTTGCTACTTCCAGATGAGTAACTTTACAGAAACAATTTCTTCTGACGGGATTAAATACTCTGTTACCCCTTTCACAACGAGATTTTCCTCCCTAACTTAAAGACATTCTATTAAAATAGCGGAAATGAAAAATTTAATACAACTACTAAATCCGATGGAAGGGTTGGGTTTATTTCAAAATTCTGGCCATTAAATGCAATTCGGTGGCACTTCCAAACTGACCTGCAAGAGATGAGTATTAGCAGTCGGGGAAGGGGAGGTCGATCACTCAAGGCCAGGCAGGTAGTGTGGCAGGCAAGCAGAGGGACCGCTTATGTATCAGACAGTCCCCGCCTTCCGCCCCTCCCTCGCTCAGCCCACATCCACTGCAGTGAGCATGTGTGGCAACTATAATACGATTTCTTTTAAGTGTGAAAGACCATCATACTACCCTATGAATGTATTAAACGTTCATCCCACTAACTTAAGTACATGTGATGGGCTACTGTACTATCTCATTTATTACACTTTCTCCCCACTGCTGGGCTATTTTGTGCATTAAAGTTCTCCTCACTACTGGACTATCTTGTGTATTCAACGTTCTCTCCACTAACTTCTCCAGTGCGTGTGATAGGCTACTGTATTATGTTTTTAACCTGCTCCCCATTAACTTCTCCAGTTCAAAGACCCCCTCTTAGATGAATAAAATCGCCTGTAGGTAGCTAACTTGAGGGAAGGAAAGTCGTGGAACTGAAGGCGTTAAAACTGCAAGAAGACATTATCTGCGCCTTTTTTTTTTACCGCATTCCATCTAAAGCCTGTCAGTTATATTATGAGTGAGTCATAAGAACTGGAGAAATAACAGGGTTTCATCTATATTACTTTTCTCCACCAAACACAAGATTATATTCTGATGAGTGAGTCATAGGAACCTTTGTTAAGATTAGTACCATTATCACACTCATGGTCATGAGCGCTACAGTACTCTCTTTCCACTTAAAGTCAGACGACCTCACCCAGCACAACCCAGCCCCTTTGAGCCACTGACAAACCCAGCCACTGGCAGACCCAACCCTACCAATGCTGCGAAGTGAAGTCATAATAGTTTGACTAATCTTTAACACACTGACTATAGGGCTGATGCTGAATTTTCACGAGCACCGAAACTCAGAACGATATTGAATCTTCAAGATTAGTAAAGATTAGTCAGTGTTGCTTCAGATGTTATTTTGATATACTGATTTGATACTGACATGATTACCAGCAGCGATAGCGAAGTTGGTATTGTTTTCAGCTTGTCTGTCTATGAAGCTGTCTGTTTGTCTGTATGTCTTTAGCACGATAACTTCGCAACCGCACAACATTTCATCATAAATTTTCACAGGTGTGTAGTAGGAAAATAATAGATCACGAGTTCGAAATTGGTGAAAGTAGGTCAAGGTATGTGTGTCTGTTACCACGATAACTTCGCAACCGCTCAAGATATAACAAAATTTTACAGGTGTGTAGTAAGGATGAAATTCTCCTACGAGTTCAACACTGGTGGATGTGAGTTAAGGTCTGTGTGTCTGTTACCACGATAATTTCGCAACCGCTCAAGATATCATCTCAGGATTTTTGCAGGTGTGTAGTATGGATGAAAATCTTCTTCGATTTCAAAACTGTTGAAAGTATGGCAGGGTCAAGGTCATATTCCGAGCCGCGCTAGATATGTATAGACTCGCGGCAGTTGTGACTCTCCTCTTGGGGGGGACCTCTGTTACTGACTTGGTATTGACTTCTCCATATAGCCTATAAACACAATAAACACGCCATCGTGTCAACTTCCTAAATGAAATACAGGGTCAAGTGGTGAAGTTACAGTTCAGTGTAAACTCACTAAAAATTATCGGCATTCTTTTAACGCGATAAAATCCGACGCACCGAACGAGAGATTGAAAATATACTGAGTTAATCTGCCTGGTTGGAATCCTTGATCTGCTGAGCCTTAAGACCTTATACATAGTGGCACTGGAGGCTTCGTAGCACCGCTTACTAATAAATTTGTTTTGCTATTAGTTATCACTACCTTTTACGTTACATACAGTGTTTGAGTATCAATACAGTTTTCATAAACAATTATAAACGAGGATGTTGATGTGTAATGTAGATCATGTTCAGAATCAACTAAAGTTTAAAACTCCTACTGCTCATTCGAAGCTCAAATTGTCCAAGCTGATGCAGTTTCATAGGTAACACATTCCTCACATTATATGCAAATCGAGAACCGTCTGATGTAAAAGCTTATCCTAAAATAAACGAATATACCAACCAATCACCCCCTGCACGATGTTGTTTTTATAGTCAAACTAGTGGTACACCATTCTGTTTCATAATCCATGCACTCCTACATTCATGCCTTACTGATGTGGTTAATATTATGGCAAAACTACGATACATATTGTATACATTTTACATGAGTTGTTCATGGGGTGTTGCATATACTGGACAGTTAGGCCTATGTATATGACCATCAATCTATTCTTAAACTGCTAATGGTGGTCGTCATTGCATCATAATGTGTAAGGAAATCCTAAAGGTGGTAACCTCGGATGCGATGGGTGCCACGCATACAAATAGCACTTTGATTTGTATATTATCTAGTGGATAATGCTTCACTGTTTTGAGACCTTCCTTCAAGCATTATGTCCTTTGCCATGAGTTATTCGTTATGAAGGACATGAAGCTACAAGAGTTATTATCAGGCTATATCTGGAGACAAAGAGAGAGAGAGAGAGAGAGAGAGAGAGAGAGAGAGAGAGAGAGAGAGAGAGAGAGAGAGAGGGGAATGGAGATATCGGGGGGTGGGATGGAGAGATTGGTGAGAGGGAAAGATGGAGAGTTTGAGGGAAAGAGAATTCGGTGTACCAAGACTTACAATGTATGCACGGCTTCTGTGCAGGTGACAGCTGCAAAGAATATCGAAGCAAGGGGTGCCGATAAAATATTTTTGTAGGTGACGGTACATCAGGCTTCATGTAAGTGGTATGGAAGGCAGAGTTAACATTACATGATATGGTAAAGTGAATCATGTGGACAACTTGATCAGCTGATATCCTGTCTTGGTGACACTCTACATATTCAGCATTGTCAAAATTAGTCAAAACTGAGTTTGAAAGTTCTCGTCAAAACCCGCCTCTACTCTGTCACTCAGTAATTCCGTGACCAAGGGATTTCTATTCAGCCCGAGGGTCTTGCAATGATATGACTTACATGTGTGCAGTCAGGACTAAATTTCGCCTAACATTTAACCTCTCTCTCACCTCCTTGATATTCATTTAGTTTTTCACCTTCTAATAGTATCTCATTTAAAGTCTTATTTCTCTCTTCTTCTTACCTTTCCTTTAGTATTTAATTTGACATTTCACCTCTCTCACATCCTTATGTTTCATTTAGTATTAAATATAGTATTTCACCTCTCTTTGCTCCTTGCCTGTCATTTAGAATATCATTTGGTATTTCACGTCCGTCTTCTCCTTGCCTTTGATTTAGTATTTCATATGGTATTTCACCTCTCTTTCCTCCTTGTCATTCATATATTTCATTTGGTATTTCAATTCTAATTTCTCCTTGCCTTTCATTTAGTATTTGATTTAGTATTTCATCTCTCTCTCCTCCTTGTCTTTCTTATTATTCAAGCTGTGGGAAAACACAGCTCTGACAGATGAACATTTCTACTAATCAAAGGAGATTAAATAGGTTCAGATTTATTATGCAGCTGATGGTTTGAACAAAAGGACACCATTTGAAAGAGCGGCCCAGTTCTGTTAGAATAAATTAGCAGACCTTAGTAAAAAAGGAGACTAAGGAGGAGAGTTACAAGGACGGGGTCTGGAAAAAACAGAAGTGGCTGTCTCCTTGTCCTTAATTGTGGTCCAGTTCCATCAGATTATGTTAACAAAACCTAATAACCAAGGAGACTGAAAAGGGAAGATAAAAGGCTGGAATCTGGAGTAAAACTAAGCCTTCTTCTTCTTGCCAGTATTTAATTCAGTATTGAAGTTGTGACCATTTCCGTTAGGTGAAGTTAACCGACTAGTAACCAAGGAGACTGAAGAGGGAATAACCAACGAGGCTGAAGAGGGAATAACCAAAGAAACTGGAAAAGGAATAAATAAGGAGGCTGAAGAGGAAATTTCCAAGGAGACTAAAGAGGGAAGTTACAAGGTTGGTGTCTGTAATAAAACTGAAGCCTTGTCCCTCTTTTCCCTGCCCGTCATTACCCTACTATCCGCCATGGTAGTGCCATCTACAACCTCCTCCCCAAATATCTTCTGAGGTTTTGCAGCACCTTTTTCATAGTGACTTATTCTACACATTGCATCCCAATATCCTCACAAATAATATGTTAAGACAATGTAAGCCACAGATCTGCGGCCCACCTCGTGGACCTGTGGCCTACTTCACATGACCCAGCTGTGAGGACCTGCGGCCTACCTCATATGAGCGGAAATTACAATAACACGGCAAAAGGATTTTGGAAGTAGCAGCATCATGCATATTTTATGATTCATTTCGGCGACTTATCCCCTATCCCCATCCTCTAGTTGGGTGCCATATATACAATAACACCAGCTACCATAAGCAAAGTTACTCACTGCGTAACCTTAATCATCCCAGAAAGGGAAGCCTTGGTTCAAAGCTGTCTAAAATAATCTACAACCATTTGCAAAGTCACTAGGACATGATGAAAAAGAAACATGGTGGTAAAAAAGCAAGTATTGGTAGTATGCAATGTTCAAATGACAGCGTTATCATGCTAACTGGATACCCACCCTCCACAAGGGTTGGGTATCGGCCACCCCTTCCACAACTAAGTTCTCACAATAATCATGTACACACCATAACAAAGTCTGTCATAATGAGCACTAGATCTTGCTTGCCTTGTGCTGGCCACCTTGTCACTAGAACTCAACAAAGGGCAAACATGACTCCTATGCCCTTCAGGAGCAATCAGTAGGCTATCTAGTGAGGAAGAAGAGATGTCAGGCAGTTTGTAAGGAGTAGGAAAGAGTGAAAGAATAGTGTGAAGGCAAATTGACAGTCACACTGACAGACTAAATATGTAGATAAATATATGTTTTCATTATGCTGATCCCCTTACCTGTCTGGCAAATACAATTAGGGCCCTTCATTGTTCTTGTTAAGTAATTATTATAATGTTCATAGTAAGTAACCAAAAATATTTCATTTAGGCTACTATGTAACTAATTCACAGTCCATCTTTTAGGCAAATAAGTAACTAAAATATTTTTTTTCTCAGGTACAGACACACCTAAAAAAGTAAAGTACAAAGGTGCAGAAATACAAACGGAATAACTCTAGAATAAGTGGAGATAAGTTCGGTATAATATGTTCAGAAAAAAAAAAATCTCATCAGTGTCGGAGTCACTGACTTCTGTCTCCTCTCTCGCCTTGAGAAGAGTGCATGGGAAATGCCTACGACTTTAGGAAAATAATGTGTTTACAGGACACAGAGAACTGTTAGGGGAACAGTAAGGAATAGAAGGCTTGGTAGGAGGGAAATCTCTCTCTCTCTCTCTCTCTCTCTCTCTCTCTCTCTCATAACTGAAGTGGCATTACCAGACTCAGTTTGCTCCCTTCATCCAGAAGGGTAATAGAGGTAGGCATGTTTCAGGTAGGCTGGTGAATATACGGGATATATAGTATATTATAGCACAGATTATATGGTAAAGAATATATATATACAGTATACCTAGAAAAAACAAGAAACATTTACATTGTGGTAATTGTAACTTACAGTTAGTAACAAGGGATAAGAAAATATTAGGCAGATGGCAATCCACATCCCACCCACACCTCCCGCCCTTCAGCAATTTCTCCTCTCTTCTTTCTTTCCCTCCACTCTTTCTCCTTTCCTTCCTCCTCCTATTCCCTCCACTCTGTCATTGGTGATGTGGCTCGACTGTTACGTTTGTGGATGAGGGGTGCGGGGAGTATAGGAGGCACTGGCTATGTGAGTTTGGTGGGGGGTTTTAACCCGTGGGCTGTGACATACCTCATATGGGGGTGTCTTGGAAAGCTGCAACATACCTCTTATGAGCGAGATTTTCAACAATGTACTACAAAGGTTCAAGAAGGATCAGCAGGACAGAAAATTTATGGGGTATTAGGGTCATGGGTAGCTTTTATTCTTAGCCACTATCTTGAGCCCAGGTGCTTAGTAGCACCAGCAACAATGATCCCAAAATACGCACTTCATAACGCATTTCCTGAAATATTTTCACCCTAGGAAAAGCAGTCGTGGGTCGATATCGTTTAGAATAATATAAAATCAAATGCAAGGTCAATAGGAGTCAATGGAGCGGAAGCAAGGTGGTAAATAATTGGTGTAAAAGTAGCTTCCTAAGCTCGAATTGGAGCACGTGGAGCGAGCTGGCAATCCACCTGGCGAGAGAGGCGCAGTGTTGCCACACGTACGATAATTATTGCGTGTTTATGATAATATTGCCTCTGGAACGATGTACGTACCATTTTCTACTATTGTATGGTTTGTACGATAATTTTGGGTTGAAAGCTAGCATGGCAGTAAATTTTGTGGCCACACATTCTAATGTTGAATGTGAAGGAGCATTCAGCAAAGTTACCCTTCTCAAACCCAAGCTAAGAAGTAGGCTAAAAACCAAAATCGAAAATGGAGGTCTTCTTTTATCAGAATGCCTAAAAAATTCACGAGGGTTATGTATCAAATTTACTAACTCTAAAGATATGTTTGCATGCATAGCTAATCATGCACAGTTGTTCCATAGTCTGACAGATGAGGATCTTAACGACAAATGTAATGGTGATCACTGAAAAAAAAAAAAAAAAAATGGTCTTACCGAGTTATCTGCAAGAGTGAGCACATTTCTATGAATTATCTTTTTAAGTTCTATGGACTGCTTTCTGCTGCTATACTCCATTTCACCGAGTCTGGCACCATCAGTGATGTCCTCAACGCCTGTACCATTGATAAACCTCCTCAGCACTGGATGTACCTTTTTGTACTGTCTTTATATAGGTTCTCAAGATAATACAATAGAGGCTCACTTAGTGCAGAGGAATTACATCAACAGTACAGGCTTTGAGGACGTCACTGATGGTGCCAGACTCGGTGAAAATGAGAACAGTTTACCGGACGGCCACAGATAATGTTGAATGACGGCGTAATGACTTGGATTACTTACACTGCATATCATGGTGTGATACCAGTATTTTGTCTTCTTACCTCATTTCACTTATACTTAACCCTGGCTTGGCTTCTAAGAAAGATGCAAGTGTCAGTGGTGGTGTCAAGCATAAATGCCAGTCTATTCCAACAAAGTAAAGCCTCCTTGATCTTGGTTAATTTGTCTGCCACACTACCGCAATGACTAAACCCCCTGATAACCAGATACAGTGGCGTACTAAGGGGGGGCAAGGGGGCGGCCCGCCTGGGGTGACAGCCAGAGGGGGTGCCATTTAGCTGAATAGTAACTTTCTTTCATTTCACTGTTTCAAGGTTTTCAGCATTTCTATCAGAAATTAGATCGAAAGTAAATGGTTCTATGCTGCTTAATTTTCATAAAACCTGAATTCTGAAACTACCGTACAACTATTACGGCGAATTTTCGTTTGCATATTATTCACCCCTGGGAGGCAGGAGGTGCCAATGGATAGGTCTGCCCTGGTTGCCAAATACTCTAGGAACGCCCCTCACTAGGTAAAGCAAACGGAGTATAGAAAGATTGATTTTCTAGTGTAGCACAGAGGCTATTTCTTTTCCTTCTAATATATAGATAGATAGTGTTACGGAACAGAGAAAGATAATGTACACTTTAAGTGAGAATACTAATAATCACTACTGTCCCGTAAAGGTCCAGGTTCAAAACAAAAGAGTTAGGTAAAATTACAAGTTAAAGTTTAATGCTCAAACTAACAACAAAACATTCAGGACTCATAAGGATAATGTAATGGCAAAAAACAGGTTAAATATATGGTTAACTGCAATAGCCTCTATTAACACGAAATTAGCAAGAGTAAATTTATCTAAGTCAGCCCTGTTAAAATGATATACCAGATAATACTCAGTGAATGCAAGGTAAATTATTACAGATACAAAATATTATGAACAATGGCTGACATGAAACTTTACATTAATCACAAAAACCTTACCAGGCCCAAGAATCAACCTTATGCTACACAGTACAAGAAAAAATGCAACAACAATTATACTCAAATTACACACAGCTGCTAGATGTTTGGAGACTTCCTGAGCACTCACAATAATAACAACTGTACAGAGGAGGACAGAGATGTGAACAAAATGAGGAGCAGATCTAAGTGGCAATTAATGTAGAGACTGAGCTCATTATATAGGGGCCGGCAGAGCTTGATACAACTTGTAAGAAGGACGCGCAAATGAAGCCATGGGGACAAAGAGTTGACAATCCCGCTCTGAACAACAGAAAGGACGACTTACTCTACTATAACGGTAGAAGGGGGGACTGAGGCAGAACACGCTCGTGATCAAACATGCAGCATACTGTGCGTTAAAATTACACAAAGGATGATGAAATCATAGGCTATGTAACACCTCCCCACAAAGAAAAAGAAATTTACATAGGAAATTTCTTATTACTCTAAAACAATCTGTCTAAAGTCTAGATAAGCAATCTGCAATAACATTTTCTTTCCCCTTGACATGTTTTATGTCTAATGAATACTCCTGAAGAAGTAGACTCCATCTTGTCAATCTCTGATTTTTATCTTTAAACTTACTAAGGAATTTCAGTGGGTTATGATCGGTATAAATGACTATGGGGTCAAAACCAGAACACAAATAAAATGAAAAATGCTGTAAACACAGAATCAATGCCAAAAGCTCTTTCTCAATAGTTGAGTAGTTCTTTTGAGGTGGAGTGAACTTCTTACTGTAATAAGATACAGGGTGTTCAATACCCTGATCATCCTCTTGCAGCAAAACAGCCCCAGCTCCTGTATCACTTGCATCAACAGCCATCTTAAAAGGCTTAGCGAAATTTGGAGTAGCGAGCACTGGCTGACTTAATAGGAGAGCTTTAAGTTTGTTGAAAGAGGATTCACAGTTATCGGTCCAGACAAATTTAACTCCCTTTTTCAGTAGGTCTGTAAGTGGTGATACAAGAATAGAAAAGTTAAGAACAAATCTCCTGTAATAACCTACCATTCCCAAAAATCTTTGTAGCTCTTTCCTACTTTTAGGTCTGGGAAGATCACTTATAACCTGAACCTTAGCTCCTGGTGGTGCAACATGTCCATCACCAATTACATACCCAAGGTACTGAACTTTAGCTTGACCAAACTCACACTTTGATGAATTAGCTACAAGATTAGCATGAACCAAACGCTCAAGAAATTTACTGACATGGCATAGGTGATCTTTCCAGTTGTCACTGAAGTTTAATACATCATCAATATAAACAACACACCCTGCCAAACCCTCTGTTACAACATTCATGAGCTTCTGAAATGTGACTGGTGCATTCTTCATACCATATGGCATTACAGAACATGCAAAAGTCTTTCCTAGTGTTACAAAACATGAGATCTCCCTAGCACGTTCAGTCATAGGTACTTGCCAGTATCCCTTTAACAAATCAAACTTACTTATGTACCTAGCCTTTCCGATCTTGCCTATGCAATCTTCCACACGAGGGAGAGGGTAAGTGTCTGTTTTGGTTTTCTGATTAACACGTCTGTAGTCGATGCAAAGCCGCTGTGACCCACCTGGTTTAGGGACTAGAGTGACAGGAGAACTCCACTCGCTCTGACAGGGCTCAATCATCTTGTGGTCCAACAGGTACCCAAGCTCCTTCTGGATGAGAGGAACTTTCACTGGGTTCACACGGTAAGGAGGCAATTTAATTGGCTTTGCGTCTCCAACATCGACATCATGCATCAACACAGTGGTTCTTCCTGGAGTGGCACGGAACACTTGCGGGTCCTCCTGCAGTAATGCCGAAAACTCCTGCCTTTCCTCGGGAGGTAGATGAGAAAGCTTAGTCTGGAGATCATTCATGATATCAGGATTCTTCCCCAAACTATCACTCAGGCTCATACTGCATGGGAGAGCTTCACTTGCAGACTCGGGTGGAACAGCTACAGTGCAGACTGGGTTATTTTCGTCCCGCCTGTGATATAACTTTAGCATGTTGATGTGACAAAGTTGCTTGTTCTTTCTACGATCTGGTGTGGCGATGACATAGTTGACATCACTGAGTTTCTTCTCCACGAAATAAGGACCACTAAACTTGGCTTGAAGAGGTTGCCCATGAACCGGTAGCAGAATCAAAACCTGATCTCCTGGCTGAAAGTGGAGTAACCTGGACTTCTTATCATACCAAGTCTTCATCTTCTCTTGAGCAGCTCCTAAATTCTCTCTCGCCAGCTGTAAAGCAGTGGACAGCCGTTCTTTGAACTTCATCACATACTCCAGCAGGTTGACATCATCTTCCTCCGACAGCCAGCATTCCTTGAGTAGCTTAAGGGGTCCTCTTACTTCATGGCCAAACAGTAGTTCAAAAGGTGAGAAGCCCAGTGATTCATTTGGAGATTCTCTTGCAGCAAATACAACGAATGGAAGACCTTTATCCCAGTCTTTCTGATGTTCCAAACAGTATTTCTTGAGCGTAGATTTGAGTGTTTGATGATATCTCTCCAACGCTCCTTGGGTCTGGGAATGGTAAGCTGAAGATGTGATCTGGGTGATGCCCAACTCTTTCAGAGACTGCTTGAAAACGTTTGACATGAAATTACTTCCCCGGTCAGACTGTACCTCCTTGGGCAGACCAAACTTTGTGAAGAACCCTAGCATTTCCTTAACCACGTTCTTTGCTGAGATATTTCTAAGTGGAATGGCTTCAGGATAACGAGTAGCCATATCACTCAGGGTCAACACATAAGAAAATCCTGAAGAAGTCTTAGGAAGAGGGCCCACAATATCCACCAACACACGGGTGAATGGCGCCTCAAAAGGAGGAATGGGAACTAGAGGTGCAACCTTTTCAGTCTGATTACACTTCCCCACAACTTGACAGGTGTGACAAGACTTACAATTCCAGGAAACATCCCTGAAGATACCTGGCCAGTAGAAGTGCTTCAAAATGCGTGCCACAGTCTTCCTCACTCCAAGGTGTCCTGCCAAACTGGAATCATGAGCCACTCTAATGATATCCTGCCTACAAACACGAGGGATGACAACTTGATGTACAACCTCCCATTCACAGTCGGCTGATGCTGTTGGGGGTCTCCACTTCCTCATAAGTACTCCTGACTTTATATAATAACAAGTAGAAGCACCAGCTGACTCTTCCTCACTGCAAGCAGAGTTAGCTTGACCTTTCAACTCAGGGTCAGCAACCTGCAACTCAACCAACTCTTGACGAGACAAATTATCAACACTACGGGGTACTGCCTCATCTGGTGAGTGGTCCAAATTAGCAAGAAAAGTGTCAGCTAGGATAACATCATCATCATCATTATCCTCTAAGTCACCAGTAACTTTAGACTTAGCCCTAGTGACAGCACATGCAGGGAGCACATCAGGGACATCACAATCCTTGGCTGCAGCCACTGGCTAACTAGACAACTGAGGAGCTGGACACACTTGACTTCCACCAATATCATTTCCAAGTAAGAAAGTTACACCTGACATTGGGAGTGTCTCAGCCAACCCAACCATAACAGAACCATTAACAAAACCAGACTCTAAATTCACTCTGCACAGAGGGACAGAGAAGTAATTATTCCCTACACCTTGTAAAATTACCTTTTCATCAGAGGAATTAACATTAGAGCCTAGAACACTGGTCAGCATAAGGGATTGGCAAGCACCTGTATCACGATATATTTTAACTGATTTCCTGTCATTACTGTCCAGAGAACTGACAAAACCTTCAGACAGGAAATTAGCACATGAACTCTTGAGAGTGTCACCCACGTTACTGCTCAAAAGAGGAGCTCCATCATGAGAATTTAAGTTACCCCTCAAGCAGGTTCAGTTAACTCAGTTAAAAGAATTATGGGAACTCTCAAGAGTGGACACTAGACCAATTGACTGAATATTTAAAGACTCCTTTTTGTTCACATCATGCTGTCTCCTGAAACATTTCTCCGTAGTATGATCAAGCTTACTACAATAAGTACATTTACTTTTCTGAAATCTAGAGGTGAAGCTGGTATTTACTTCCTGAGAAACATCATCTTTATTCTCTTTCCTGTTACCTGTACTCTGAGTAGAGGCAACGTACTTACTCTCAGCTTTCCCTTTTTCTTTAGAATATCTCTTGTGAGTGAGAACATATTCATCAGCTAAAACTGCAGCATCAGACAAATTATCTATTCTTCTCTCATCAAGATATAGGCTTACATCTTTATTAACACACCACTTGAAGTCCTCCAGGAAAATCATCTGCTTAAATTTACCAAAATCAGAATTTACATTCTTAGAATTTAACCACTGCTCTAACAGATCTTCTTTGATTTTTGCATACTCAACAT
The DNA here is from genome assembly GCF_032717465.1 of Coenobita brevimanus. NCBI lineage: Eukaryota > Metazoa > Arthropoda > Malacostraca > Decapoda > Coenobitidae > Coenobita > Coenobita brevimanus. The sequence continues at coordinate 40,887,370 of NC_136993.1, read as the reverse complement.
GGGATTGCTTATCTTGCTTGTAAGTTGTCCTAAATTTTACTCTATAGGCTTCAGGAACAAGCTCATAGGCCTTAAGAATCAAGCTCTTAACTACATCATAATTATCAGATTGATCCTGAGGCAAAGATGCATAAGTTACTTGAGCTTTACCGGTGAGAACAGTTTGAAGGAGTACTGGCCAATACTTTTTGGGCCAATTAAAACCTGTAGCTACCCTTTCAAACAACTGAAAATACTTTGTTAAATCAGATTCATTAAAAGGAGGGACAAGTTTAACATTTTTAGCCACATCAAAATCATCAGAGCTAGATGATCCAGTTCCACCTTGTTTCATGCGATACTCATGGTCTGCCTGAATCCTAGCTAGTTCAATTTGTGCCTGAGCCTGTATCTGTGCCTCCTGAATCCGAGCCTGAGATTCAGCCTCCCTTAGCATTTGCTTGAAATTCAGCCTCCTTAACACGAGCCTCCTGCAGGGCTAGCTGTAACTTAGCTATTTCAATCTGCGTTTGCTCATTTGGAGGAGTTACATTAAACAAGCTCTTATTAATCATACCAACAATTTGATCTTTAGAATGATGAGAGTGAACTGCAATTCCCAATTGTTGAGCAACAAGCTTAAGTTCATTCTTTGTTCTGCTTTCTACATCACACACTGTTTGCACATTTGACAAAAAATCTTTGGCTTCATCAAGCGTAGTAATAGTAGACATCACGAATAAATCACAGTCACAAAATATCAAGCAACTATCCTTATGATAATATCCACATGAACATCCTGATATGCAGAGGTCGCTTAAAATTTTATGTTACGGAACAGAGAAAAGATAATGTACACTTTAAGTGAGAATACTAATAATCACTACTGTCCCGTAAAGGTCCAGGTTCAAAACAAAAGATTTAGGAAGGTAAAATTACAAGTTAAAGTTTAATGCTCAAACTAACAACAAAAGCATTCCAGGACTCATAAGGATAATGTAATGGCAAAAAACAGGTTAAAATATATGGTTAACTGCAATAGCCTCTATTAACACCGAAATTAGCAAGAGTAGAATTTATCTAAGTCAGCCCTGTTAAAATGAGATACCAGATAATACTCAGTGAATGCAAAGGTAGAATTATTGCAGATACAAAATATTATGAACAATGGCTGACATGAAACTTTACATGTAATCACAAAAACCTTACCAGGCCCAAGAATCAACCTTATGCTACACAGTACAAGAAAAAAATGCAACAACAGTTATGCTCAAAATCTACACAGCAGCTGCTAGATGGTTTGGAGACTTCCTGAAGGCACTCACAATAATAACAACTGTACAGAGGAGGACAGAGATGTGAACAAAATGAGGAGCAGATCTAAGTGGCAATTAATGTAGAGACTGAGCTCACATTATGATAGGGGCCGGCAGAGCTTGATACAACTTGTAGCAGAAGAGACGGCAGCATAAAATGAAGCCATGGGGACAAAAGGAAGTTGACAATCCCGCTCTGAACAACAGAAAGGACGACTTTTACTATAACAGTAGAAGGGGACTAAAGGCAGAAGAACACGCTCGTGATCAAACATGCAGCATATGTGCGTTAAAATTACACAAAGGATGATGAAATCATAGGCTATGTAACAATAGATACATACATACATACACATACATAGAGATGTAGATTGATAGATAGATAGATAGCTATGAGATACTTATCTATCTATCTATATCTCTATCTATCTATCTCTCTGTACAATATATATATATATATATATATATATATATATATATATATATATATATATATATATATATATATATATATATATATATATATATATATATATATATATATATATATATATAAGTGAGGAGAAAGGTTCTTTTCAGACAAATGTGGAAGTGTGCATGGAAAAGTTTGGAAGGAATGAGAGAGTGTTTTTGATCGGCGATATCAATGGTAAAGTAGGGAATGTTAAGGTGGATGGAATGGACGGAGTTGGTGAGTGAGGGTGTGCCTGCTGAGATAAATGAGAATGGCAGTGCATTAGTGGTCATTTTGTTCTGGGAGGGGGTTAGGTGATAATGCCATTAACCTCTTCAGGCAAAAAATGATCCACAGATATACAATGGTGAGTGATGAGGAAAAGGGTGGGTGGTGAACTGAATGGAAAGCAGTGATTGATTATGTGTGTGTGGATGAAGGATGCGAAGATCTGTAATGGATGCAGAGCTTATAGAGGTTGAGGGGAGTGGACTTTCTGACCACTACTTTGTGGTGGTGGCCAGAATCCAAGATCCAAATAAGATTTAGAAATAGAAGGGAAGGATGGGCAGAAGGAGTATTTGCAAGGAGAGTGAAAAGGATTACAAAGAAGGAGGGAGAAAAAGGCAGAGTATAAGGAGAGAAAGTGGAGGAACAATTGGGCAATCTATATAGGTCATTGGATCCAGATGAGGAGGACGTCAGAAAGGTGCGTCCAGGATATTTACCAAGAAGAAATATATGCAGCATGTGATGTGGTGTGTGGGAGGAAGAAGACGGAGGGGTGCAAGGAGACAGCACTGGTTGGCCTGAAGAGGTGAGACAGGCTGTGGCACAAAAGAAGAAAGCATACTGTACAATGAATGGATGAGAAATAGGGGCGTGGAAGAAGTTGAGAGGCGGAAGAGAGTTAATATGTAGAAAGAAAGTGAGGAGGTGAAAAAGATTCGTAAGAGAGAGTAAGAAGAGAGACTGGATGAAGGGAATTTGGAAGAGGAATTTGAGAGTGTAAAGTGGAGAGGACGGTAAGGAAAATGTTCTGGAAAGAGGTGAAAGGAGGACTTAAGACTGGAGAGTGGAAGTGAGGTTATGCAGGAGGTAGTGAAAGATAAAAATGAGTAGATTACTAGTGAGAGAAGGGAGAAAAAAGTGAACAGATGGAGAGAACACTTTAAGGAATTGTTGAACATAGAGGATGGAAGTAATGCGAGTATAAGTGGCTGGGGAATGGCTGGAAGAAAGGAGGGAGGTAGAGAAGACGAGGAAGAAATCAGTAGGATAGAAGTTGGCTGGAAGCAATGAAGAGAAGTTGCATTGGGAAAGTCCCCACAAGGAAACGATGGAGTGTGTGGTGAAATGCTGAAACATGAGGGAGAGATAGTAGTAGAATGGATGTGGAAGATGTGCAGATTGGCCTGGGGAGGAAGGTAAGAGTCCCGGAGGATTGGAAGTCAGGATGTATAATTATTCCCTTGTACAAAGGAAAAGGGGAAAAAGAAGTCTGTGGTAATCATAGGGGCATTTGTCTTCTTAGTATAATAGGAAAAGTGTATGGTAGGATACTTATTGACAGAGTTAGAGAAAGAACAGAGGAGATTGAGTTGGAGAAGAGACAGGGAGGCTTTAGGAAGGGAAGAGGTTGTGTAGATCAGATATGCCATTCTTAGATCTTTCGTGGAAAAGTTTCTAGAGAAGGGAAAGAAGTTGCATGCGGCTTTCATATATTTGGAGAAAGCATATGACAGATGCGGGTAATGGGATGGGTCTGTTATGATGTGGCAGGGGTAAACCAGTTCTGCTGTCGGGCCCTGCTGTGGATGTCACTGGTTATTGCATTGCAGTTGTTACCCTTGTGCGGTGTGATGCAGAGCATTTGAGGATCATGTCCGTCTCCCCTTTGAGGGCTAAGATGCGAATAGAATGTATGAATGGATGAGTAAATGGAGAGTGAGTCGTCCTGTCTCGGCTACCTCCCCTTTCCTTGCCAGGGGAAGCAGCCTAGGTATATAGATAGATAGATAGAATATGACAGGGATTGGATAGACCTTAGGGGAGGATTGTGGAAGAGAGTATTAAGAATATATGGAGTAGATGGGAAGTTGTTGAATGCTCTGAAGAGTATCTATGATGGTGCTAAAGGCTGCAGTGCATGTGGATGGTGAACTGAGTGAATTTTTTCTCTTTGATGGTTGGGTTGAAACAGGGATGTGTCATGTCTCCATGGTTGTTCAATTTGTACATGGATGGGGGTAATAAAGAGAGGTACAAGGTAAGGGTAGTGGATGTTGGAGTGGCCTAATGGTGAGAGAGGGGTAGTGTTTGGAAACTCCCTGTACTGTTGTTTGCAGATGATACTGTGTTGTTGAGTGAAGACAGAAGGGGAGCTGCCAAGGTTTGGTGGATGAGTTTGGGAGAGTGTGTAAGAAACGGAATGTAAAGGTGAATGTAAGGGAAGAGTAAAGTGATGGTCTTTGAGAGAGGTGAAGTCAGTGAATGTGCAGCGAGGTTGGATGTGGTGAGGAAGATTGGAGAAATGTGAGTATGTTTAAGTACTTGCATGTAGTGCGTGAATGATGAGTAAGGATGGAGGTTTGGAGGGTGGAAGTGCTTCAAAAGGGTACAGCAGGGGGAAAGAAAGGTTGCTGGTTCCTTGAAAGAAGTGATAAGAAACAGGGAAGTGAGCATGGAGAGTGAAAAAGTTACTACATGACAGTATTGTGATACCAACTCTAACAGTATGGTGGTGAAGCTTGGACAGTGTTGGTAGGACACACAAGTCCAAGAGTGAGAGCAGATGGAAATTAGTTATTTAAGAGGAGCCTATGGAGTCACATGAAGGGACAGGCTGACGAATGAGACCATAAAAAGGAGCATTGTGGTGTGGATGTGGATGTGAAAGGAAGTGTTATGAGGAACACGCACTGAGGTGGTTTGGCCATGTGGAGAGGATGGAGGGTGAAAGACTGGACGAAAGAGAGTGTATGCGAAGTGAGGTGGAGGGGGAAAGAGGGAGAGGGAAGGCCAAGGATGAGATGCAGAGGATGGGGTGGAGAGGGATACGAGAGAAGGGGGTGTGAGTTGGAAGCGAGGGCAGTGAAAACTGGCGGGGGAAGGGTGACATGGGAGGCAATTTGTGTGTGGCCACCCCAAACGGGATTGAGGCGTCCGGCATATATATATATATATATATATATATATATATATATATATATATATACACGTGTGTGTCCGACTCTGGACATAGGCATCACAACCTCAACCCAAGGGCCTGTAGTTCTCCTATATACCATACACCACTACATGTCACCACTTCTGGCACTAACACGCACCGTCTATATTGAATAGCACGTGCTAGAGGGCTGTCTGTATACAGGAATGGCGTATTGAGTATTAGTGGGGAGTATTTTTACGACATGTCGGCGGGTCTTTTGGTATGAATCAGTAAAGTCTGATTTTTATGAAATTCAAATCCCTTAAACTGAAATTTCCCTGTCCCAGCTGAGATTTGAACCTGGGTCCGGTAGGACTGCAGGCCCACCTCTCCTACCAATTGAGCCATATATATATATATATATATATATATATATATATATATATATATATACATACATATATATATATATATATATATATATATATATATATATATATATAACAGAACCTGGAAACAGACGAGGAAAAAACAAATGAATAAAAAGGAAAACACAAATGAATAAAAAATAATCCATACATCAGATTACTGGTGTCCTCTGTTCGCATAAAACCCACTGCTGCTAATTCAGTTAGACTTGAACAGCTGTGGGTTAGAAATTTGGAAGGAAACAACTCTGGGGAAGCATAGTTCCAGAGATGCAGCTTCGAGGGGAATGAAAAGAATTCCTGATAGGCAGAAGTTCTGCAAATATGGCTGAAGGTGACCCCCATTCCGATCATGAGCTCTACCAGATGCCCAGAGTAGCACGAGGGAATGAATGGAGGAAGGTGGCACCATGGACGCAAGTTCGTCTGGGCATTTGCCAAAAAAATATCTGTACTAATGTCAATGCAAGGGAGGCAACATGCCTTCTTACTTGTAAGGGGAGGGAGTAGTCATTATTTGTAATGGCAGGGTTGTTAATGAATTCTAACAGCTTTGTTCTGAATTTTGTCTAGTTGTTTTAATGCAACCTCTCCACATCCATTCCACAGAAGGGGTGAGCTTAATATTCAAGAAGCCTGAGAGCGCACATGACTCATTTATATTATAGCCAACTGCTCATCAGCGAAGAAGTTACGGACTCTGTACAGTAATCCCATGTTTCTTTCGAGGCGGTTTAAGCAAGTGATCTAACATGAGAGGTCCAGCTGAGGGGCATTGCTAAGTGAGACGCCAAGAACTTCACTACTTTTGGGAGAGATTGGGAGATTTTAGTGGCACTGAAGGTAATGTACAGAATCTGGCAATACCTGTCTATTAGTAAACTGTATATATTTATTTTTACTAGCATTAAAAGGGACAAGGTTGTGTTTGTGTCCCCATTCGCTGATCGTAGATAGGTCTTGATTTATGTGGAGATGGCTGTACTGAGTTGAGAGGTAGAGATATTAGACTTTGTAAATGGGTGTCTGAATGTGAATGAATTATGTAGTGTTGAGTCATCTGCGTAAATGAATGGATGGGATTGTGGGTGACAGATAAGAGATCATTAATATGTACTAGGAATAGGGTCAATATGGCGCCAGAACTGATCCCTGCAGCATGCCGGCGTTAACTGAGTGGAAATTGGAATATACATCATCTACTTTTACTCTTATTTTCCTGTCACTAAGATACGAGGAAATCAAAGGAACAAAAGGCGTTAGTCCAAAGCAAGGGAGTTTACCTTAATAAAAAGACTTATTATAATAGTATTATTAATATGAGATTTTCATGGTAGGCCCTAATTTTGAGTACAAAATAAAAAGTGATAAAAATACACCTGGGTAATTCGTCAGTACCTTACAAAATTACTGATCTTATAAAGATAATTGGAATGGATAGAGTTTTTTCAGTAAATACACCAAGGTATCGGCGACAATTTTTAAAATACATCAGATTATTAAACACTCCTGGAAATATTGTGGTAGGTGGGGCGCTCACCATCCACTCACTCAATGCAGTGCTGCTCCCTAGGGTGTGTCTGCCCTGTCCTCTCCCTCCATCCTTCTTTTCTTCCATCTTCTTCTGTCATTCTTTCCTTCATTCTTTCCTCGTCTTTCTGTTATATGGGTGACTTTACTCTCCCTCTATCTGTACTTGCACATTCCTTCATTCTTGCCTCTTCCTTCTGCCTGTGGGTGACTGTACACTGAGTGACAAGCCATATGGTTTCCTGTACACCAGGAAACCATTTACTATACTGGGTGGTAACCATATAACCAAATTTTGGTGCCTGGTGGTTTAGTGGGTAATTATTGTGCTCCAATGGGATTCAGCCAGTGAAGGTTTATATCCAAGGGTGAAGTTGGAGTTTATTGCTCATGTAATGCCACTCAGAGGATGAAGTGAGGTTGGTCACTCTCATCTTAAATATCAGGACAAACTGTCTAGACCCGGGCTCCCTACGGCTCCTCATGGGGCAACGTAGGATTGGATGAATGAATGGATGGATGGATAAAAAAAATAAAAAGAATTTAATAGTGTACGATAAATCACTGCAAGAAAAGAACTTGATAATTTTGAATACCCAGTGCGATAATTCCCATTTAAGAAAGTGTGGCACCACTGGAGAGGAGTCTGGTGACAGTGTCGCCCATAGTCTTGGAACTGAAAGTGAAAACACACACCTTCAACCAAAGTCATTTAATCTTAGAAGAAGTATGAGAACGCACCCCTATCGGTTGGGTAGGTCCAAACAAATGGTAAAGCAGGTTGGTAACACTGATTCCAACATTACGTCTCTCAAGTCCGAGCAGTTGAAGCGCGCGTGGTGCCACCATTTGTTTACATCATCTAGTTGAAAACGTGAAGGAGATGGATTCACTCTACAGAGCTGCTCCCATGACCTGAAGCAGAGCGTCAACTTTTGATCCAACCTAATCTAGGTTGACAAACAATGTGTCACTTAATAACAAAAGAACATGACTTTAAAGCATCCAGAAGATGCAAAGAGGGCAGGAAAGAGATGGCCGAGGAATTTTAACGCTGCTGCCCTTGGACTACCCAGGAGTGAAAAACATCTTTGCAAAATGGGGAGAGATTTAACCCGTGGTGTCCCGTCGACGTTCTTTAATGTCCACACGTTTTGTCACTGCCAATCCCGATTGACGATACATAAACGTGAATCAATTGCAAGGTCCCTAATTTGCACAATTTTCAATTTTTGCGACTTGCATTAATTTGGTATCTATACACGTGACACCTTTCCTCTACAAGATGCCAGGCAGGGACAATGCCTTACCCAGCATGACCTCTTCCCCCCCTGCACGCCATTGTCTCAGCAATTCACCTGTTATCAGTGACCTGGCAAGTAAAGCCATGTCATGCCACTGGTACGAAAATTCAAGGCCAGAGTGATTCCTCATTCAATGACAATGTGGAGGACAAAACTTTACATAGCATTAGAGGAAGAAACAGTCAGAAATGATGATCAGGTAATGTGGCAAAAAAAGGTCAGGTATGGTGATGAGTTAGTGAGTGAAACAATGCTCATAATGCCTATATTACTGCTTGAAAACCAATATACTCTCGTACTACATATAAATTCGTACCAAATAAATAAATACCGTTTATGAGTGGTGTGAAATAGTTATCCTCCCATAGAACTCGTTTTCTTTGGTGCCAGCCTGTTAGAAAACCCAGTAAGGTAAGGAGGTACTCCTACCTGTATCGAGTATTTTAAACCTCAGGTGAGCTATTGCTCTATGAATTTTCGATGTTTCTCACCAAAAGCGGATGTTTGAGCCAAAAAAAAAAAAAAATCCAAAAATGGTCGGGATTGGGGGGAGTCAGTGGTGGAAAAGTGGTCGGGATGGGGCGGGTTAACCCATCACGTCCCGAGGTTTTCCGCACCTCCGACATCCCCCAGTCCCGAGGTATTTTCGATTTTTTTTTTAGCTAAAACAGCTGCTCGCTTTTGCGAGAAGATATCGAAAATTCATAGAGAAATACGCTCACCTGAGGTTTAAAGTGCCCAATCCAGGTAGGAAGTTCCTCCTTACCTGAAATGGGTTTTCTAGCATGCTGGCACCAAAGAAAAGCAGTTCTATGGGAGGAGTAACTATTTTTATCCACTCATAAACAGTATTGTCAGACTATTTATTTACTTGATACGAATGTAGCTATGTAGTATGACAATATATTGGTTTTCAAGCAGTAATAAAGGCATTTATAAGCACATTGTTTCACTCACTAACTAATCACCATACCTGACCTATTTTTGCCACACTACTATGATTCATTATTTCTATGGCTGTTTTCTTCTTCTAATGCTATGTAAACCTTTGTCCTCCACATTGTCAGCATCGACCAGGGAATCACTCTGGCCCTGAATAACTTTACTAGCAGCCAGGTCACTGTGTAACTTGAGGTCCTTTGCCAAGACAATGGCGTGAGGGGGAGGAGAGGAAGTTATGCAGTGTAAGGCATTGTCCCTGCTTGGTGCATCTTGTACAGGGAATAGAGGGAAGGTGTCCCGTGTATACATAAAAAAAATCACGTGCGAAAATTGAAAATTGTGCAAATTAGGTACCTTGCAATTGCACGACGTACTGGTACGTCACGCCGGGACTGGCAAATGCAAATCGTGCATTTGACAGTATCCATACGTCGTCGGAACCAGGGCAGGTTAAAGCAAGGTATGAATTACAATATATTGTGCAGTCATTTATACAGCTGTTCTCAGAATTCATTGTTAATGCAGGATGTGTAGCATTGATTAGAATAATAATACCATTACTGATTATAAAAGTTCCATAGTGGTCTGGGTGTTTGATAGCTACTAGAATATTGTCATTGCACAAAAAATGCTTGTATACCCTTATAAGATTTTAGGCCTAAACTTTAAGAATATACTTGTAGATATTGCATATTTGTGGTAACAGCTATAATACCCAAGTATAATGTTAGCATATTTTACATAAGAGAAAATATTAAAATATTACTATGGTGAAAGTATATAGCTGCCAATTCAGGTTTGCTTAGCATGACTGAACAATAAACCCTTAAGCTCATTTTTCATGCCAAAAATGTTCGTGTTGATAACGAGCGGTAATAATTAGTATTCTACTTTTTAGGGCATAAGAAGCAGCATGCCATCAAAAGAGGTAGATGATGAGAACTGGTGGTGGTCCCCCTCCATCACAGGAAAACGCAGAAACATCTCAAGTGATAAGCATTGTCAGTTGTGATCAAGATGACCCTGGCAATGAATTTGGCCCGCGGATATTGCTAGATGTCAGCACTTCAAATAATTTTACCTTGTTTAACCCATTTTATTCCAAGTTTTCAGTGTGAAGATTTTCAGGGCATTTTCATAATATTATGGTAAAAAGTTTGAAAGATGATCATCTGATAAAACATCATTAAATGTTAAAAGTTGTCATTAAAAATCCCTGCATTTTCTGTAGCTTAAGCTGAAAATATGCTGTCCTCAAATGAGGATACGAAAGCATCTTTTAAAGAACAAGATCTTCTCAAATAGAAAACACTGATACTAAACTAATACCCTCCCCTTATCAATGGGTAGATACAAAAATCATGCAAGATTAAAAAAAAATAAAAAGGCCGAGGAAGAGATGCAATATATTTCCACAGGTAACTCGAAAGAATATTCCACAAGCCCTTTTTTAGATTCAAAGCAAAACATTCAATAAAATGTTACATTGTATTTGGCACATGTTCTTGGCTTAACGATATCTGTACCTGTGACAACCATCACCCACTCACTTGATGTAGTGCTGCCTACTCCTTTTTTCACCATTATCATCCTTTTTTTCTGTGTCTGTCCTCCTCTCTTTCTGTTTCCCCCATCTGTCCTGTCAGTTTTCATTACTCTGCTACTTTCATCTTTTTCATGTGGCTTCACATTAAATGACAAGCCTAATCGTCATTCTGTATACCAAGAAACAGTTTGCATTTACAACACTGGGTGCTTAGCGTACAGCCAACCCATGTGTGTGTCCCTATATGTCAACAGGATTGGATTGGTGGAGGTTAGGGCCTCTCCCTATAAAACAACTAACTCAAAAGACAAAATGGTCACCCCTTACGGGATCATGGCTTTTGACAACAGATATAGATAGATAAACTTTTAGGTTGACTTCCATTTTCCTCATCTCTTCCTTGTGGAATTAAAAGTAAGATATTATGTTCTGTTACATTAAAAAAAAAATGATCTGATAAAGAAAAGAATTGTTCATTAAGTTTTTATAGTAACTAGTATACTGATAAGAGTAAATAGTGGTCTGTAACATAAATGCTGAAATTTAGGCAGCTATTATAATAATAAGGGGAAGGTCTACAAATCATGATTTTTGAGTGATGTAAGTCAAAATCTTTAAGAAAATTTAGTTTTTTGTTTTTTATGGATATTTTCAGCAGATTAATATAATAATAATACTGTGCAGAAGTGTCCTCACCTGTGTATTTATGGGTTAGAATAGAGGATTTTTAGTAATCTTTGTAATTCATTGACAGCCGAGCTGGTAAGACTCATATTTTGTATGATTATTCTGCATTGTAATATATATGGAAATCCTTTTTGCAGTTGTGTCTAACGAGTGGGGACATGAACTTTTACTTTAGAAGATGCACAGGAAGTTCACAGTACCAGACAGCTCTCCAAGGCCATCCAGTTCCTGCAACTTGTCGGACAACCTGCTGAGACTCAGGTTGACCAACAATTGCCTACACACCAACTGCATCAGCTGATCATGAGACACCTCCATTTTTCTTCTAGCATTAATGAATCAAGGCTAAGGAAACGACTAAGATTAAACAAATTTGAGAATGAACGTGGACAGTGTTACAAGTTCTCATGGTAGATATGCACAAAAAAAAAAAAAAAAAAACACACAAAATAATAATAAAAAGTGCGGCAAGCTCCAATTGGAGTCACCGTTGCCCAGATCCACTGGTGGTTTCCACGCATATTCTCTCCTGCTGCCTCTGGGGTTGCCAGTGTTGTCCCGAGCATAAGACCACTCTTTTGGAGGTCTCCATGGTGGATGGAGGGTGGGGGAATGAAGTTTACGTTGTATATATGAATTCTTTAAATAAAAATGAAGCTCATGTTGGCAACCCAGCATCCAGTCCCCCGACCATTAATTGGACTTCACCTCACTTAATGCCACTCTGGAGCCTTTCCAAGCCCCTGACGGATATCTTCCTCTGCCCCAGGGATCAGATGGGACTGGGGAGGTGGTCATGTCGGTTTAGTGGGGCTTTCTGGGGCTAGGCCTAAAAAGAGTCTGTGCTGGCGAAACATATGTAAAATATATTGTTTTTTAAATCATCTGCTGGAAAGTTAGTCATAGATACTGGTATTTTTCATCTCCACCGGGCCATAGTGTCTACATGTGGGAGGGAACCAAAAATCTCAACACGGGGGATGGAGAGCATTCTGGTTGAGGTGTCCTCCTCAGAAGATAGCTTCTGCCTAATGGCTGTGACGTCCATCTCTGGTTCTGATGTCTGTTGTATCCCACATGTTACACATTTAACCCAAGGCGTCCTGTCAACGTCTGTATACACGCACAGGATAGGCCCTACCACCACACCCGCCCTCCCACTGCCTCCCGGACTTTCCCTACACCTCACAGAGGCGCCACTTCCTCAGCACCATCCTCCTCAACCAAACCATCCTGGACCTCCAGTGCCACTGTCATGTATGCAGCCAGTCCAGAGTGAGAGAAACCACTATGAGAATGACACGAGGTACTGGAGTAGTGGCAGATTGCAGTCTAAGGGTTGTGCATTGAGCCATGTTTCAAAGAATCACCACACCTTAGTGCATACTGATACTGCATGTGCTTGCGATAATATGATGCTCACTATAATAGTAAGGCCTGTACATATGCAATATGAAGCTCAGTATAATAGAAAGGCATGTAAAATATGTGATAACAGTTATATAAAGTGGAAATGGGTGTAATGTTAGTGGAAATGTATTATATAGAATTGAAAAATAAGGAATATAAGTTGAGAACAACAGTCATAGCGATTTGCTCACTAGGTAAATATGTGCTAATATTAAGCTTATTATAATCGTAAGGCCCTGAAAATATGTGATAACAGTGGAAAAGTATTATGT
>NC_136993.1:40560427-40874251 GCF_032717465.1 Coenobita brevimanus | reverse complement strand
CCCACCTTGTACAAAATTGGGAATGACCACCCCAAATCTAACACCAGCATCTGATTTCGAACCATGCATATAAACAGGAACAATGCCACTATGGACATTTTTCTTTTTTTACATATCCAACTCTGGGCAAAGGCTTCAGGGCCTATTCCCAAGTCCCAGTAGTCCTCTTACATCTCCACATGTCACCACTTCGGCGCTAACCCACCATCTGTGTATAAACAGGAACAGTGCCACTATGAAGAGCCATATATATATATATATATATATATATATATATATATATATATATATATATATATATATATATATACAATATTTTATGTATCAGACTCTGGGCAAAGGCTTCAGGAACTATTCCCAAGTCCCAGTAGTCCTCCTACATATCCACATGTCACCACTTCGGCGCTAACACTCACCATCCATGTTGAATACATGCTAGGGCTGTTTCATGCAGGACTTGTGTACTGGTATGTTCCAAAAACAACAGTATGACAAAGGGATTGAGAAAGGACAGAGGACTTGGAGCCTATAAAATGCCTGCAGAAATGCACATGTGGGAGCAACCACAGAACAATCCTCAGAACCTGGACAGGGCAGACAGGCCATACGGAAAGACTAAAGTCCTCCATAATCTGCCTAAGCCTATACCCAAAAGGGCATGGAGCAGGTGGATGTGAATCATAATAATTTAACCTGCCCCATCTCAGCAGATTTTCGATTTTTTTTTTTTTTTATAAAACCTCTGCTTTTTATCAGAAATATCGACAATTCTAAGAGAAATTGCTCACCTGAGCCTAAAAATGCTGGTACAGGTAACGATACCCTCTCCTGGGTGTGTTTTCTTTAGGGCCTGGCTCCAGAGAAAATGTGTTCTATGAGAGGGGTAACTGTTCCAAGCCACTCATAATAGGTAGTAATTTATTTATTTATTTGGTACGAATTTATGTGTAGTACAAGAGTATACTGGTTTTCACACAGTAATATAGGTAATATAAACATTGTTTCACTCACCAAACCTCAACATACCGCATCTTTTTGGCGACATTACCAGATCATCATTTCTGACAGTTTCTTCCTCTTATGCTATGGAAACTTTGTCCTCCACATTGTTATCAATGGGCGAATCCTCTGGCCTTGAATTTCATACCGTGACACATGTCGTTACTGACCAGGTCACTGGTAACAGGTGAGTTGCCAAGACAGTGGAATGTGGGGGGGGAGTCACGTGGGGTAAAGCACTTCCACACCTGGCATCGGATAGAGGAAAGTGTCCCGTGTATACTTACCTAAAAATCAGGCGCAAAATTTGAAAAATGTGCAAATGACGGACCTTGCAATTGTGGCACATTTATAAATGTCAACAGGAGTCATAGTGACAAAATGTTTGGGCGCCTGTTTACGTCGATGAGAGTCGGCAGGTTAAAAATGAGTGCTTAGATACATAATCTGTTGTGAGCAAGTCTGGCATGTGTCTGAAGAGGTACCAGCAACAAATGATGAAGGAACTGCATTGCGAATCCAGCCTCCGCCAACAAGCTAGGGATATGGGAGGACCTAAAAGCCCCTGTAGCAAGTTGCAAACCAGCATGACGTACAGGATCAAGAATCTTAACCCAAGGTGTCCCGTTGACGTACGGATACGTCACCACGTTTTGTCATGGTGACACCCAATGATGTATCCATATGTTTTGCAATTGCGAGGTCCATCATTTGCACATTTTTCAAGTTTCACTGGTGATTTTTGGTAGGCATATGTGGGAGACCTTCTTCTACCTGCTGTCAGGTAGGGATGCTGCCTGGCCCCACCTGACCCCCCTCCCTCCCCACACGCCATTTTCTTGGCAACTCACCTGTTAGCAGTGACCTGGCCAGTAAAGACATGTGGCGCCTCGGTCTCTCCAATAAAGAAATTTAAGGCAAAAGTGATTCCTGAGGTGGAGGACAGGAAGAAACAAGCCAGAGGAAGAAACAAGCAAAAGTAATTAGGCGATAACATCATAAAGGAAGGTGCCTTATGTTGATGTGTTTGGTGAGTGAACAGTGCTTATATCGCCTATATTATTGTGTGAAAACCAATATACTCTTGTACTACATATAAATTCGTACCAATTAAATAAATATTTACCTATTATGAGTGGTTTGGAATAGTTACTCCTCCCATAGAAAACATCTCTGGAGCCTGGCCTGAGAGAACATGGTGAGGGTACTGTTACCTGTACTGGCATTTTTAAACTCAACTGAGCATTTTCTCCCTGAATTTTTGATGTTTCTCATAAAAAGCAGAGGTTTTAGCCAAAAAAAAAGAAAAGCTTCGAAAATCTGCCGGGATTGTGGGGGGGTGGGGGCAGGCATTGGTAAAAAATTTGCTGGGATGCAGCAGGTTAGGTCAAGCACAGTAGCAGAGGAATAAACCTCCCAACCATAGGTAAGTTTAGATCCCTGTAACGCCTGATATAGGTGTAGGAGAGTCTTATGATCAGCATCCCACTGGGCATGGGACAAAACCTTTGACAAAATCATAGCCCGCACACAAGACACCTTTATGTGTTGCATGTGTGGAACCCAGGTCATCCAGCAGTCAAACATTAGACCAAGAAACTTGGTTTCCTCCACACACTGGAGCCAGCACCCTCTAAGAAATAAGTCGGGGCCTGGGTGAACTCCCCTAATCCTACAAAGTGCAGAACCACAGTTTTAATTAAAGAAACACGAAAACGTCTTTGGTCTGCCCAGTCGGCGACCCTGTCCAATGCCATCAACATTCGCCTCTCGACCACCGACATGCAGGATCTAGCAAACCAGATTGCCAAGTTATTCACATAAAGGGAGGATGATACTCCCCCAAGCAATGTGTCTATTATTACATTAAAGGCAACTGCAAATAAAAGGACACTTAATACTGTACCTTGTGGAACACCCTCCTCCTGAGCCCAAGGAGCAGTGACCTGAAACCTGCAGTTTGACAAGAAGTCCTGGAGCAACACAGGCAGACAGCCACGCAACCCAGAGCTGCGATGCCTATTCATGATGCCATGCCGCCACGTCATATCATATGCTTTCTCCAGGTCAAAGAAGACAGCAAGAAGATGTTGCTTGGAGGCAGAAGCCTCACAGATAGCTGATTCAAGTCTAAGGAGGTTGTCAGATGTACACCTCATCTCGAAAAACCCAGTCTGTGAAGAAGAGAAGAACCCATTCTTCTCTAAAAACCAAGCCAGCTTCACACTAACCATCTTCTCAAACAGTTTACACACACAAGATGTCAAGCAAATACTCATAGAATGGTCATTACTAGGTCTAGGAAATGGGAGGGCTGTACCCAGTTTACAAGTAGTGGGCAGAATACCTTCATTCGAAATCCTATTGTAAAGGTCTAACAAAAACAGGAGAGATTCATCAGGTAAGTGGCGAATCATGGCATAAGGTATGTCATCCGGACCAGGAGCAGAATCACGACACTGTCGGGGAGCAGCTCGTAATTCACGAGAAGTAAAGCATATGTTATAGGTTTCTTCACCCCTAGAATGAAAGCAAAGACGGAGCTTCTCCTGTTGCTGCCAGTAACAACTGGATGTCTGCGAAGGATCCTTACGGGAGACATTGTAAAAGAGTTCTGCCATAGCAGTTTTCACATCCAAAGTGTTAGACACAGAAGCACCGTGAACAGTCGACACCGGGGAAAGAGAAGGCGTATGCATACCCATTATTTTCCTCACCTTCTTCCATACCAATGGTAGAGGAGTAGACGAGGAAACAGTCAGACTTATAACCTTCAAACGTTGTGGCGAGAGTTCTTCAGAATTCACCAATAGCAAGCTCGAGCTTTCTTGTACTCAGTTGGTATTACTGTTCGTCCTATATCATCTGCCAGGTGCTTTACAGACACTTTAAGCCAGGGCACACTCTTCACTCCACCAAGGCACAGATCTCCTGCAGAACCTGCCAGACATTCACAGGACAGAAGAAATCTCAGCCTGGAAAACAGTAGATTGGAAGTACTGTTCTGCATCATCCACATTCTCAAACTCACAAACACAGAATTTAGGCCTACAGTGTTCCTCAAACTCTGCCCAGTCAGCCTTATCTAAACACCATCGAGGAATGTGTTCCACAGGCAAAGAACTGCACGTTTTGACTACAATTGGGAAATGGTCACTACAACACAAGTCACACAGTGTCACACACGAAAAATCCAACGAGCAATCTGGAGAGGCCAACGTAAGATCAATAACTGAATGAGAACCAGTCTGTACATGAAAATGCTTAGGGTCACCTGTATTCAGAAGAACCAAATCCATATCCTCAATCAAAGATGCTAGAAGATCACCTCTGGGGTTAGAATATGTATCATCCCAAAAAACATGACGCCCATTAAGATAACTGAGAAGAGCAAACGGTCGAGGACACTGATTGATAAGGCGGTCAAGGTCGGCACGTGAGACAGGCACAGATGAAGGTAAATAAATGTAACAAAATTTATATCTTCTCCCTAAGTGTAACTGAACAGCCACAACCTGAAGCGGGGATCTTACAGAAAAGGAAGTGAATGGAACATCTGTCCAGCACAGAATAGCACAATAACCTTGATTAGTACAGCCTATTAACCCGAGACATCCCGTCGACGTATGGGTACGTTCCAACATTTTGCATTTGCCAGTCCTGTCGACATACTGGTACGTTTTGCAATTGCCAGGTCCCTACTTTGCACAATTTTCAATTTTTGCACGTGATTTTTTGTACGTATACACGGGACACCTTCCTCTATTCCTCTACAAGATGCCAAGCACGGACAATGCCTTACACCACATAACCTCCCCCCCCCCACACGCCATTGTCTCGGCAATTCACCTGTTACCAGTGACCTGGCCAATAAAGACATTCAGGGCCAGAGTGATTCCCCAATCGATGACAATGTGGAGGACAAAGTTTACGTAGCATTAGAGGAAGAAACAGTCAGAAATGATGATCAAGTAATGTGGCAAAAGAAGGTCAGGAGTGGTGATGAGTTAGTGAGTGAAACAATGCTTATAATGCCTATATTACTGTTTGAAAACCAATATACTCTCATACTACATATAAATTCGTACCAAATAAATAAATAAATACCGTTTAGGAGTAGTGTGGAATACTTATCCTGCCATAGACCTCGTTTTCTTTGCAGCTAGAGTGATAGAAAACCCTGTAAGGTAAGGAGGTACTCCCACCTGTATCGAGTATTTTAAACCTCAGGTGAGCGATTTCTCTATGAATTTTCGATGTTTCTCACCAAAAGCGGAGGTTTTAGCCAAAAAAAAAAATTTCCAAAAATGGTCGGGACTGGGGGGTGTCGGAGGTGCGAAAGTGGTCGGGACATGACAGGTTAAAGGAGGTTAGGGGAACACTGTGTAGCCTCTAGGAGCAGAAAGAGGCCTATCTCCGACCATAGTCTTTTGAAGGCAAGCACAGAAAGGGTGAAACTCAGATATAAGCAACTGAAGTTCCTCCCAGTTAGCTCTAACACCATGACAGTTCCACTGTAAAGCAACATTTATTGGACCAGGCATGGCTGATTACCAGGAAACTGTAGAAAGAGGAACAGTGGACCCACCCGAACAAGAAACAGATGATGGAGGCCGTACAGGGTGTTTAGAAAGATGGATTTGTTTATCATCAGTTACTGGGTTAGCTGTAGGAGCCAAAGTAACAAGATTTGGTGCTGCAGCATTGTCATAGGTAATGGCAAAGGATGCACCAACCCTCATGCCAGCCAACACCAGCACGTCCACCGGAGAAGAAGCCCCAGAAGCAGCAGTGTTAGGCTATCCCTGACCGGTGTCTTTGGCAGAGAGTTTGCTTAGGGGATCCTCTGCCAAAACCCCGACTCTGATGATCCCCTACTATGTTTTGATGCACCAGAAGAACCATGTTGGATAGATGTTCTCTAGGCTTAGAAGCCTGAGGAATACGCGACCTAGATGGCTAGACTTAGCACCTGCAGGTCGCTACTTTGTATGATGGGCAGAATTGGAGACAAGGACTGGAGAAGACTCTGGAGTTAAGGGTTGGCAAGACTCTAGAGAGTCATCACAAAAAGGGGCCAGAGAAGACTCTGCATTTGGAGGATGGCAAGACTCGTGACATGTACCACAAACAGAGCATGGAGAAGACATACAATTGAGGGTTTGGAAGACTCTTGAGATTCATCACATGCAGGTCGAACCGGAACTATGGCCGAAGAGGATGGCTCAAGGACAGAACCACCATCAGACACAAAAGCACGTGCTGTTGAATGCGACTTGGATGTTGTATCCCTAGAGGAGACGCTTGGACTCAATCTGGAGAGTGCAGTGACATATGAAACACCTTGGTGAACAAACATAGATCGTACACAATCCTAAGCCTTAGGAAAACTCAGCCTTTCCTTGGCACATAGGGACAAAACTTCCTTCTCATATCTGTATTGATCACGTGAATTAGATGATGCTGCATGGCTACCACAACAGTTAACACAAGACTCAAGACCAACGCAATCCTTCCTTTCATGAATGTCCATTCCGCATGAAACACACACTAAAAGCAGGCCAAGGGCTAGATTCCGGGAGGACCGACCAATGTGACCATAATGTTGGCAGCAAAAACATCTCCTTGGCATAGGAACATACTCGAAAACGATACCAAAGAGCAGACAAAATCTCAAGAACATGGAGAAGGTCAAATGTCAGCATGGGAACTAGGTCACCACCCATCTTCTTAATTCTCTCCACTTTTACAACCTGTTGATCAACAAGCTCTCTTGTAGATCGTGCATCATCATACATCATCAAATCTCTGGCATAAGTGACACCTCTAGAGGAATTTAATGAAGCATAAGGAGAACAGGATACTGGCTGATCCCCCCAAAAGGTCAAGGATAACATACGTCTAGTCATATCTGCATCAGGCACGTCAACCAGCAAGCTACCATCAGCCTGAGGTACAACCTTAGGGGACTTACCACAAACTCTTATCAACACTCTATGCATAACAAACTCGTCACGTTTTCTCAAATCCACGAGTAGGATGGATGGACAGTATGAAGAGAGCATTGGATGCGAGAGGGATGTCTGTTGAGCAAGGAAGAGTGGCTGCACGTGATATGAATTATTGTAGAAACTGAGAATAAATAAATTATGATGCAGCCCTGAGGGGTTATTCTCTGGCATTTGGTCTGATCAGCATTTGGTCAGGTATGGGTAAGGAGGTGGTTCCATTATTGTGTGGCAGGGGTAAACCAGCTCTGCTGTCAGGCCCTGCTCCAGATGTCGCTGATTGCACAGCACAGCTGACCCTTGTGTGGTGTGGTGCAGTGAGGATCTGTCCCTTCTTCCCTTGGGGCTAACATGAAAATGAATGTGCGTGTGTGGATGAGTACATTGAGAGTGTGTCGTCCTGTCTTGGCTACCTCCCTTTCTTTGGGGGAAGCAGCCTAGGTATATAGATAGTACATAGGTAGATAGATAGTTATGGGAGCTTTGTGTGGATCTGTTGGTCCTTTACATATTCTGTAAGCTTTGGGAAAATTAGTTGTCTTTAATCAGTCATGTTCTTTGTTCGTTATTTCCAGCATATAAGCCACCTGACAAGGCGATTTTATTTAGTTATGGAGGTACTGTTAAATGGCAGAAGGTTTATTGAGTCTGTAATATCACCCTGATCCCGGGAATGCTCCCCTAAATACAATATTGTCGTCATTAGGCAGCAAGGATATACTAAAACAAGACATCCTCAAACTGAAAATTAAAGTCCTTGAAATGCCCCAAAATGTCACCACTTGGCCACTCACTCCCACCCTCCCCTATAGTATGCATGAAATGTCTCATTCAGGACTGGTGTGGTGGTATTTCAACCATGGGATTCGATCTCGAATTCTTCAACTACTACCTGCCTTCAAATGCCCCAAAATGTCACCACTTGGCCACTCACTCCAACCCTCCCCTATGGTATGCATGAAGTGTCTCATTCAGGACTGGTGTGGTGGTATTTCAACCATGGGATTCGATCTCGAATTCTTCAACTACTTCCAGAGGGTGGTGTGAAAGTATACTATTTGGAGTGACTTTGCGGGATCTAGAATCACTGGAGAATCATAAATATTAATATTTTTACACAAAATTTACAAGAAACTGGAAAGGAAGGAAAAAAAGTGGGTGAATCGCCTGACAGGTGACTCCCAGGGTATAAAAATTACAAGGAACTTAGTGAAGACAATTTTTGTATGTCTCAAACAAATGGGTGCAATGTAAGTACAGTACTTGATGTAGTGATGTTAGGTTAGGTGTGATAGTGTTGACTGGGCGGATAGAGGGTGTGGAAGAGGGATGATGTGGATAGGAGTGCATGACGAGAATGCCAGTATAATAAGATGGCTTCCTTTAAGGTGTTAGGTCTCTCTTGAGGAATTCCATAAGCTACAGACAACCAAAAGTAAAGAGGGAGTTAATGCAGTGCCAACGACTGACTGCCGTCGATGGAAGATTGCCAAAGGGCTAACAACAACCGGTAAGGATCATGGTATGAGTAAGAGTATACTCAAAGCTAAATCAGGACCCATAAACAAGTCCTTGATGCCTGAATGCCCACCAACAGAATGAGCATGATAATGATTTGGCATTGTTCTAAAATGTCCTTAGCGAGTGTCCACATGTATTCTGGAATAAATGATGGCAGCATGGAAACAATACAGTAACGAACAAACTGCAAACCTGCTCAGAACATCAGCGTCCAGATCATGTTGGCAGCATTATGATGGAGCCTCAACTGCTTCGTATAGACACACTTATTGCACCATCTCTGCTCCCAGTAAATTTGAACCTGCACTGAAACATACTTGCATATATCTGTCCAATTTCTGTTGTATACATGTATCCAAATGTGTTGCCAGCTGTGTTGTTAGCACATGTTCGAGGACACGTGTGAGCGCGCCCTTACATGGACTGGCTCTGTGAAAAACCTGCCTCTGAACTTGGTCTGAACAGACAGTTGAATTGATGAGGTGAAAGTTTAACAGTTCCTGGGCAGCTGTAAGAGCAGATGATTTTTACTGATAAAGCAAGGAACGGGCAAGGTGATGCTGTTTCCATGCGAGAGTAGAAGGTTGGAAAGTTTGACAGAACCCATTCTAGTTTTCATGTGTTATAGCAACTCCCTTGTCTTCTCCACTGCAGGGGTTGTCACTGTCACTGGATGCGGCAGTGAGCTGAACTGTCTCCCATAGTGTCAAAGAGTCAAAATAATGGCACTTCAGGACGTGGAATGACATATGGCAGTGTTTGCTATCCTTGTCTAATCCATCATCCCTGTACGTCATGAGGAAAAACAGACTTATCAGCTATGTCTCACACAGACCTGAAGAATTTACTCTTCACAGTCAGGGTATAATTATTGATGATACAGGCATTGACCTACTGCATTTATTGTGAAAATGATTTAACCTCACCAGAATAACACAGCATCAGGAAATCTAATAATACTAATCAAGAAGTTCTAATACCATGAAGGAAATAAAAACAGACTCACCAAAATCCCATAGCCTCAGAGATGGTTTCAAACAGCGTGGCCACGGGATCCACACCAATGATCCTCTTGCCCCCAGGCGCCTCAGGGCCGTGCACCGCTGTTGTCTTGGTTGACCGAAACAACAACACTCGAGCCACACGTAGGGTCGGCCTCCCAGTCATACTGTTAAGAAAAGCGATATCGTACTTACCATGGGAATGAAAAACACTGAAAAAGACAGGAACATTTAACCATTTATTCTTTTCTGAGGAACTCTGGGTAAAATGTCACAGACCAAAACAGGAAGATTTTACCCGTGTAAAACTTAACCTTATCTCTTTTCTGTGAAACTTTTGGAAAATCACGAATCAAGATACGATAATCTCATCCAAAGAGAGGAAAACATCCAAACAAATATTACGTGTGAGAACTACACTGACATTTTACATGTGAAACTTATCAGGGCAATAATAACTGAGGGAAAAAATAACACTGTCAGAATCTCTTTCAAAGTAATACATATCGGAAAAAAAAAATCGCTGACATGAAAGTCTTGCTAATCTCTCTTACCTCTAGCAATTATTATAGAAAAGCCACTCATAAAGATTCTTAATTCATATATATATGTATAATTTCTCAATGAGATAACTAAGCAATACATTTAAACTATACTGATATCTCTGACCTGTCAAAACTTATCTGCGAAAAAAAACAATGATAGTGTTATGAAAAACTGACCAACATCTGTTATGTATAAAACTTATAAGGAACCACAGTTGAGCCATCATTGCTATTATCACTACATAGCACTGATACTTATTTACATATTTTTTTCTGGCAAACGGCACACGATCGTAATAACATACAGCAAACCCCTACATTAGAATGATGTATATGTAAGCCTTACTTATGGATCCCATTCAGACTAGCGTTATACCGCGATAAACTACTGGGAAACCCTGGATCTGATTGTGACATGGTAAGACCTGGCCAGTATTTCATACATGCAACTCCTGTACGAGAAGAATAAGTAAGAATGCTCACAATAGCAATTAAAATCACATGCCAGTTATAACTTGGATTTGTTTCGCTTTTTCATGTAGGCTTCTCGTCATTTTTGTTTAATTCAAGGTAACTGATGATGGCAGTCATAATCTCTGTTAAGACTTTTTGAACTGGAAATCTACCAAACCTTCACTGGCCTCATTAAAAAAAAAAAATGCATTTCTGAACGTAACATTAACTGAAGATGATGAGGTAAGTTTTGTACTGACTGACCTCTTTTGTAATCACTTGCAGTGATATAAAAAACAAAAACATATCTTACGTGTGAAATTTATCAGGGAAGAGTGATGTGTGTGAAGTGAGTGTAAGGCCATTTGAAGCAGACCAGACCCCAACCAGCTGTGGTTTGGCTTCAGAGGGTAAATATGGCAGTTCCACATAGACACTACACCTGGCAACATCAGTAAAGGATTAGGGCTTGTGGTTATGGTAGGAGATTTCGTGGTGGCACATGAGATTTCTGTGTCTGATTTGTAGTGGCAAATGAGTAAATTAGGTGGAAGGAAAATATGAATAAGATTGTTTATAGCCTGTTGCTTGATGGGGCACATTCATTTAGGTTAGTATAATGCTGGTCATGACGTAAAATAATGAGCTGTAATACCACATAGTAAACACTCTCATGGCTTCTCTTAACTTTGTTTTTGGTGTATCTTTAAAGTGGAGTAGCATGGAGTTGGTCATGGCAAGAGTATGGCGGAGGTTCTGGAGATGAAGGAACTGCACGCGGGTGAGGACTAGAAGCCTTGTTGACCAAACGAAGAGTCGACCTTCCATGGACCACTCGGCGAAGGCAGTGAGGAAGTCTGGGTCGTCGCTCACCACCATCACCGTCATGGCCCTTGATGCCTGTCGCAGCTGGAAACGTTATGCCAAATATTTTTGAATGATCTTTCCATCCTAAAGAAAGGTACAACATATTGAGTATTTGCTGTTGGGCTGTATGAGGTGACAGACTCAATAAATAATGGCTTCCAGTAACAAATTTAGTGTTCGAGAGATAATGATTGCATAATCAGGAAGAAAGGAAAGAGCATCATATTACATTTACGAGGCACTGCTCTGAGACAGACCAGAGCAAGTTTGAGAATGCGGTCCCTTAGAGTGCCACTGGCAACACTTTGACCGAGCTAGAAGTGTGATGCACTGAAAGAAGAAATTGAAACTTGCCCCTAGATGTCCAATACATTTCTGTGATATGAGCAATGACCTGAAAGTGGCCTGACCTCGAGATGATCCGTGAGGAAGAAAGATTTTAACTGTACAATCGGTGTACCTATTCAGCGTGTCCCACCATTTCTAGTATATGATTGCATACCTGCATTGAGGCTAATGCCAGAGGTCCCCATTAACAGAGAAGACATTGGGATCTTAAAGATTGTGCTAAAGTGCAGTACTAGTCTGTTCTGATGTGTCTGTGCTCTCTTCATCAGCTCTAGAGATGGTTGATCTGAGAGTGTTTCTTTGTTCTGGTAATTTCCACCGAGTATGAAAGACTGGTTTGGTTCAGTGTTTAACCCTTGGTTAGTCCTGTGGGGTATTCAAACGTGGTTAGTCTGGTAGGGTGTTACAACACCCAAAAACAAAAATACATGTAGTGTTAACAACATGTAAAATATATTCATACTGCCACTTCAGCATATCTCCGCAATCACTAATGAAAAGATTGAATGCTTTGTAGGTGGTGTTTATTAATTTATAATAATAAAATATAATAAATTATAATATCAATAAAAACTAACACTTGGACTCATGTCATTTGTCAGGTAAACATGCACAGGAAAATACATTTTGTGATTTTTAAAATCAGTATAATTATAAACAATATGCAAAAATAAGATAAAAAACCAATCTACTGTATATCACATTATGATCCAAATGGTTAGTTTGATGGGGTGACTGGACACCCCAGGGGGAGGGAGGGAAAGTGCCCCTCTCTCTCACTACAGCAGAGGCAGACTATACACCAATCCACATACTTCCTCCCTGCACTGAATCGGGAGAATACTGGAACGGAGAGAAATATTCTAATTACCGGCTAGGAAGTATGAGCTTAAAAAAAAAAAAAAATGGGGGTGCCAAAACACCCCACCTGACTAACGAAGGGTTAAGGGGGTACCAATAGAAATTGGGGAAAATTAGATTGAGCGATGGCCAAGTCTCTTCCCATAATTATATATACTTCAGTTTCCTCGGGCCCTGCGGCAAATAATTCAAAGTTAATGCATTATGCTTAAAGTCTAAAGATTTTTAAGAAAAGGATATGAGGGAGAAGTGACTACAAAGGTTACTGTCGACGACGTTGCAAAACAAACTAGCCATCAGGTAAAGCCTGACAGTTGCAAACAAGAAACACATAAAAATGTCTGAATGTATGACCTACCCTGTGAGCCTGACCGATCATCCTGAAGATGTGATTCTGCGTCACGTTAGTGTCCTGGGCGTCCACACCCACCTCTAACACACTTAGACGGCAGAACGTGCCCAGCTCAGCCACATCCCTTAGCTGTTAATAGACGTTGTTATTTATCTACGTCAATTATGTATTTTTCCACTTATTGTATATTTGTTACCAATTCGACAGTTTATTTAGTTGAAATAATTCAGCCCAAAATAGAATTTTTGGAAATATAAGCATGTGATATAGACATCATTAACTCCTTACAAGAGGAGTGCTACCTGTAGTTGGAAAGTATCGCACTAAGGCAGCAAAAAATTCAGTAAACTATTTCATCTTCTCGTAGGTTTTAAAATAAAGAAACTATAATGATAGCTAGATTACCTACAATGGGACGTGTCTTCATTATTACGATAATGAATTCATCAGGTTGTGGGGCAGCTTCTAATAAAGCATTCACAACGTCGGCTTCCACTCCTCTGGCGCTCTCATCTATATTAAAAGAAGAAATGCTTTTAAAAAAAGGTACATCTTCCTAGTTTCGAGGATAATTTGCGTTTTTTGTTACTGCCATTAAGTCATAAATGAAGTACACTGCCGTTTAAACTAGTACTATTCCCTTATTAAATTGCTACGATAATTATAGTCAATATATTTATATTACATGTTTTAATGTGCTGATATACATTTGAATACATTATTGGGCCATACAAAAGAGTAAGATTACTGAACACTAACATGAATTCATTTTAGTATCCAGGATATGTCAATGTTTGGCAAAGAACCATAGCAAAACGAGTGTCATAGGCACAACATAACCTACTTTTAAGAGACATTAGTCCACCAGCAACCACCACAAGTACCACAAGTAGCAGAACGCGAAAAGCTACCTGAAGTGTTGCATCATTCATCTCTGAAAAAGTTCGTGGAAGAAGGTAAAACTTTACTTGTTAAATTATTGGATATTCACGAAACTGTGTGATTCAACATGTCATTAATGTACAATTGGCTGTACCTTTTTCTGGTAAGTCAGGCATGACGATGATGAAGCTAATCAGCCGCCTGACTAGCCAGAGATATGCAGGAGCCCCTAGGAACCATGTACAGCAGGACCACCATGCCAACATCACCAAAGAGGAACTCGTAAGGAACACTGAAGGTTTGGCTGCCTGTAGCGACAACCGCCGGTTCTGAATACTTGAGGCATCTTATATCAAGGAGCTTAACCCATCCATGAACTTCCAAGCCCAAGATTTACAAGCATTACCAAGCATGAGGAGATCTGCAGCAAGCCAGAACACATGCCCAACTGATGACGTCAGCAGCCACCAGAACCCAACAGCCACTCGGAGTGCGGCAACCTAATGCAAACCTCAACTCTAACTCACCAACCAAGAATATAAGGATCCTCACCGACCACTGGTAACCATTCCTACTAGGACTACTGTACAACCCTGCAAATAATTACATAAAAAATGTGATGTGAAGAGCTTTGAGAAAACTGATAATTTTGGAAATAGAAGTAGTGGAAGAGTCGCCTAGGAAAGCTGATTGCTGGTGGAGTGTAGATGAGCAATCAGGAAAAATGACTGACATTAATTGCGCAGTTACAGGGTGACCATAGGGGCTGAGGGTCATGACTCAATAATTGACCATGAGTGAGGCAGGCATGACCTAAGCGAAGATGAGAAAGGAGACTCTCCCATAGATGACCGGGGTGGACTGATGTGTTCCAAAGAAAAACTAAGGCCGTTTTCACACGAGGCCACCGGTGGGCGCCACTGGTGGCCCAGTGTGAAGGGGCTGGCAACTAGTGTAGCTGTATGAAAGCTCCGATTTGAAAAAATGCTTTACAGCGAGTGGCAGCAACTGCCAGGGACACTAGTTGCGCGTGCGAGCCACCGCCGGGAGCTGGTTGCCGGCCGGGCAACCGCAGTGGCCTCGTATGAAAGGCTCCATTGAAAACTATGGGAGGCAACTAATTGCGGCCACTTGTGGTGGCCACCGGTGGCCTCGTGTGAAAGCGGCCTAAAGGTTTAACACCATGGAATTTTTGTGAATCTGCAGGTTCCACAAGAATTACCAGCGTTCACGGAAGAGACGAGTCTAAAGAGGAAAAAAATCAAGGATTTGGGTGGAAAGAGATCCAGGAAAACAGATTAGCAGAACATGCTATCAAGTCAGCTTGTTCATTGCCTATAATCCCGGTATGGTTCGGAACCCAGCAGATGTGAACTGTTACTTTCCAGAGAGAAAGGCTGAACAACCACTCCTGAATTTGAGTGATTAGAGTATGAGAAGAAGGCATGGTGTGTAAGGAAGTGAGCGCACTGAGAGAATCGAAGAAGATAAACAAAGGTGGAAGAAGAAAACCTAGGAAAAGAATTCAGAGCAACAAGTATAGCATAGAATTCTGCAGTAAGAGTACCTGCAGCAGAATGAAAAGTACTTATGAATGAGAAGTATGGGAACACTACAACATGCCTGATGCCATGGCAAAGTTTGGAGCCATCAGTAAAGATATGCATGGCAGAAGAGTAACAGGACATATGTTTTAGAAAAAGTGGGTGAAGAGATTCTGGAGGATGAAGAAGCTTAGAAGAACGGAGAAATGAAACCAGACCAAAGCAAGAGGCAGAAGCCAAGGTGGGAAGGACACTGGATGAAGTGGAAGAACAGGAGGAAAAGTGAAATCAGTAGACTGACCAATAATGGGGCCTGAAGAGGGAAAGTTAGACGGAGATGGGAGACAGAGAAGAGCGATGGAGAAGGCTGGTAGGACGGTGAAAGTTATTTATAGGAAACTGAAAGAGACGTGCATAGGGCCTACCTGTAATATTGTAAAGAGAACGACAATAAGAGAGGAGGAGAATGCCTGGTTCCACACATCAACTGTAGTGGGAGCTGACTGAAAAATAGCAGTAACTAAAAGAAGACCAGCATGATGAAGGGAATCTACCTTTGAAAAAGTTTGAGTGAAGGCAAAAGAACGGTCTTGGCAACAATAATCGACATGTAGAATGATGGCAGAGAGAAGTTGAAGAATTGTGACATGATCAGCACCCCATGACCCCATGACAAACGAGACAGTGTTTACAGCATCTGAAGACGGTGAAGAAGACTTGAGGGTAGAAATACGAGTATGAACAATCCAATTTAACTGGGAACGAAAGAAGAGGCAAAGAAAAGTGGTAGAGGAGTGGTAGGGTAGAGAGTTGGTAAAGAGAAGATTGTGGCATGGTTTGCAAGTGAGTAAACAGTACTGTACATGATGACTTAGAGGTAGAAAAACAAAAACCGTGAGTAGTAGCCCATGTATAGACATCGTCAGTGACGAACTGAAGAATGGACTGGAGCAGAGGCAGGTCTGAATCTTCAGCTTAAATAGCAAAATCATCTAAAATACAAAGACGCCCAAACAGAAGAGGGCAGAAAAAAGACAATACCATTTATAGCTATTAGAAAAAGGAAAGTACTAAGGACACAGCCCTGGAGAGACACCTTCACATTGGGGAGATGTACGGGAAAGGTGGTCTCTCAGATGAACGAGAAAGATTTGGAGGGAGAGAAATTTTTGACGAAAAACATTTGTTACCATGCACACCAAGGGAACTTAGACAACGTAGAATCTGCATACTGTACTGGTGGCATTTTCTAAATAAAAAAGACAGCAATGACCTACTGACTGAGTGAAAAACCAGAGCGGATAAAGTTTTTGAGTCTAAGGGGAGGATGTAAGGTTCTGTGTGCTTTGTGATACCAAGTTGAATGGGGAAAGAAAACAGTGGGATTCAGGGTGCCACAAGAGTCGAATATTGACCATCTGCTCAAGAAGTTTTCATAAATAACTAGTCAGGGCTGTGGGATGATAATCTTTAGCATGGTGAACGGGTATACCAGACAAAAGAAACGGGAGGATGATCACTATACTCCACACAGGAGGAAAGAAACCTTCAGTTCAAATTTATTATAAATAGCAAAGAGAAAGGACAGGGCTTGTTGGGAAAGATGTTTTAACATACTATAATGAACACCATCAAGGCCTTCACTTGTACTTTTACAGGATTTAAGTGAAGTCGACTCAGCCAAAGCCCAGGTACCGATATTAAGAACTGGAGGATGAGATGGAATATGTTTGCCCGATATACTACGAAGTCGGGAGTAGACTGTAGCACCAGTCGAGCAGGGCAATACTCCAAAGGTGGATGGAAAGCTGATGATGGAGAGCTGGAGCTCCCGTTTCATCAGCCCTCGGGACTACATTAGTTCCTGACCATCCCCTTTTGCTGAAATTTTTTCAGTGTTCCAGTAACACAGAGAGTAGGCCAGCATGCTCTCCAATATAAGTTTCTCTAACTGTCAGCACCAATCTACATGCACAGTACACACTACACTTCCTTTTCAAAAAAAAAAAAAAAATGACACAGAATAACCAGGTCTTGGAGTCCCAAGGGGGTTGGGAGGACCATAAATACTCTCATCAGCCCCTCTCCTGGTGACAACTCAGCGAGATGCCCAGAACCACTGTCAGACTCACATCTTCATTTCTGCAACATTCGTGGCCTTTCCTCTAACTTTCTGTCGAGCACCACCTCTCCTCCTCTAAACCTCACTTTCTCTTCCTGACAGAGACTCAGCTGTCTGAGGCAACTGACAGCAAACCCTTTTCTTTTTCCTCCTACTTTCTCTATACTCATTTCAAAGTCAAAGGTGGATGTTGTGTATATGTATGCAACAACTTTTCTTGCTCTTGTGTTCCTGAACTTGATTCTTATGAATTCTCTACTCTCTGGCTTCGGGTTTCCTGTCACTTTCTGACTAACTGTATCTGTGACTCTTATCTCCTAATTCTACTTAGTATGAAAACTTCTTTGACTATCTTCTACGATAGAACACATTCTATCCATTTCTCCTTTCTCTGAAATCTCCATACTAGAAGATTTCAGTGTTCACCACCACCTTTGGCTCTCCTTTCCCTTCACTGATCCACCTGGTGAACAAGCCTACATCCTTTCTATCCTTAATGACCTAGGGCACTTTGTAAAACACCCTACCCGTATCCCTGAACGCCTTGGAGAGAGCTACAACATACTTGACCTCTCCCATACAACTATACCTTCACCTTATGCTGTTAATCTTCCCTCTCTGTTGGTCTCCTCCAACCACAACCTTATTACATTTACCTGTCTTATCGCTCAGGTTCGGCCAGTGGACCCCCCAAAAAAAACTTCTACTATGGCACTTTGGTGCTGCAGACTGGGGGTCCCTAAGGCACTACTTCTTTGATTTTCCCTGGAATGATTATTATTTCCGTGGCCGGGGGCCATCTGAGTGTGCTTTGCACATTACGGAGGTTATTCTCTCGGGCATGGAAACATACATTCCCTTCTCGTATCCTTTGACTAATGCAAGAAAGCCTTGGTTTAATCACGCTTGTTCTAATGCTACTGACAACAAGGACAGGGCCTATAAAAGGTAACAGACCCACCCACTCCTGAATCACATATTGTTTATGTTTCTGCCTGGAATCGTGCTAGGCCTGTTCTTCACTCTGCTAAAAATAATTTCATCCGTACTAAATGCTCTCAGCTCTCCAGCTCGAATTCTTCCCGCTCCTTCTGGCACCCTGCCAAAAACCTTTCTAACAACTTTACCCCATCATCCTTCCCTCCTCTTTTGTACTTTGATGGCTCTGTATCTATTTCTTCTACTGATAAAGCAGATCTCTTTGCTCAGACTTTCTCCTCCAATTCCACCTAAGACGATTCCGGGGCTGTTCCTCCATCACTTCCCCCCTCTGACTTCCTTATGGCTGACATTAAAATTTCTTCAGCTGATGTATTTTTTTTCCATCACTGGCCTCAATACTAACAAGGCATATGGGCCTGATGGAGCCCCTTCTGTTGTCCTCAAGAACTGTGCTTCTGTGTGTACACCCTGCATAGGTAAACTCTTTTGCCTTTATCTTTCAACTTGTACCTTTCTTTCTTACTGGAAGTTTGCTCTCATTCAGCCAGTCCCAAAGAAGGGTGACCATTCACAACCCTCTAACTATCGTCCAATTGCTTTAACATTCTATGTCTCAAAAGTTTTCGAGTCAATTCTTAACAGAAAAATTTTAAAACATCTTTCCTATCACAACCTTCTTTCTGATCATCAGTATGGGTTCCATCAGGGACTCTCCACTGGTGATCTTCTCACCTGCATTTCACACTCCTGGTCATCCCTCTTTCGGGACTTTGGCGAAAGCCTTCCCATTGCACTTGACATCTCAAAAGCTTTCTGTGGAGTCTGGCATAAATCTTTCATTTCCAAACTTTCAGCTTACGGTTTCTATCCTTCTATCTGTGCCTTCATTTATAGCTTCCTTTCTGGTCGCTCTACAGCTGCTGTTGTAGACGGCCATCATTCTTCTCCTAGAGCTATCAACAGTGGCATTCCTCAGGGCTCTGTCCTATCACTAGCTCTCTTCCTTTTTTTCATCAATGATCTTCTGAGCTGAACATCTAACCCTATCCACTCGTACGCTGAGGATACCACCCTTCACTTTTCCATTCGGTTCGTGCAACGTTCATCTCAGTAGTTACTTCAACAAACAAGGGATGAGGCTATGGCACGCCTAATGTCTGACTTGGCCATATCTCCGACTGGGGTAAAAATAATCTTGTTGTTCTTAATACATCAAAAACTCAGTTTTTACACCTATCTACCCAACATAATCTTCCACAGGAGTACCCACTAACATTTAATAATATCCATCTCTATCCTGCATCGTCCTTGAACATGCTTGGTGTTTCATTCACACGGGACTTATATTGGAAAGATCATAATTATTACATCTCTTGCAAAATCTGCTTCCAAGAGATTAGTTGTGCTAAGCCAAATCCGTACCTTTACCCCTGCACAGTTGTTGACTTTATATACGGGTTTTATTCGCCCCTGTGTAGGACAACTCTCATGTGTGGGGAGACTCCCCACATACAGATCTTCTCAATAGGGTGGAATCAAACGCTTTTTGTCTCATTAACTCTCCTTCTCTTACTGGCTTCCTTCAACCTCTGTCTCTTCGCCGCAGTTGCATCTTTATCTCTCTTCTATCGCTACTTCAATGGTCACTGCTCCTCTGAACTGTCTGTTTGCATCCCTCCACCTCTACGATGGGTGCACAGCATCCATCTATTAAAAACTCTCATCCCTTTTCTGTCCAACTCTCTGATGGAAGATTAAACCGTTACTCCCAGTCCTTCATTTATGCAACAGGTCAACTCTGGAACTCTCTCCCTCTGTCTGTATTTCCTGCTACCTATGATCTC
Source organism: Coenobita brevimanus (assembly GCF_032717465.1). NCBI lineage: Eukaryota > Metazoa > Arthropoda > Malacostraca > Decapoda > Coenobitidae > Coenobita > Coenobita brevimanus. The sequence continues at coordinate 40,853,962 of NC_136993.1, read as the reverse complement.
CAGTTTTTCAAACGCAGTGTGTCCAGGCATCTCGAAATGAACGAATCTTGAATTTGGCTCTCTCTTTTTTTTTTTTTTTTCCTGGAAGGAACAGTGTGCAGGCTCCTGGCCTTTGGTTCCTTCTTTCTTGCATAAAACAAGGAAAAACACTGCCGCAACACGTGAATTTTCAAAAATAGAAGAAACATTGACCCTCCAACTAGAATGTTTTGTCAAGCTATGACAAGTCTTTGATCGCCTTCAGATGGCAGGTCAAAATATTAAACTCAGTAAATGTTATTCACTACATAAGAAAATTAGATTTCTTGAACACGTGGTTGATTCTGAAGGAATTCATACCACGGTTGATAAAGTTAATGCAGTCTCACTCTTCCCAGAACCTACTAGTACTGATGACATAAGGAAATTTCTTGGTCTGACTGGCCATTATCAGCGATTTGTCAAAGGGTATCCACAAATCGTCGCTACTCTGGCAAATTTAATTAAAAAAAAAAAAAGATGGACCTTTTGTACTTGCTAAGAAACACTTTCTTCTGTGTACCGATGGATCTTGAGTAGTAATTAGTGTGGTATTAATGCAATTTGATAAGGCAAAAAGGAAACGTGTAACAGCCTTGGCTGGTCGTGCCCTAAACGCCACAGAACGCAATTACAGTGTTACTGATTGGGAAGCCTTAGCAGTTGTTTGGTCTCTCAGACATTACAGAGATAAAATATGTGGTTAACCAGTGCATATCCAAACTGGTCATTTCTTTTTTGTGATTTATTCAAAGGAAGAAGTCTTTCAGGTGGACTTGCTGGATGGTCAATTATTATCCAAGACATTAATTCAACCTTTCATATGTTGCTGGTAAATCATATGTAGTTGCCAATGCTCTCCCACGACTCGTTACTTCGGCAGTATCACCATGTCAACCCAGTGAAACTCCTTACACAACTCTAGCCTCAGATGCTGTCTGTAATTCTCAGCGCACAGACCCTCTGTAATCTAAGGTAATTTCTTAGAATCGGGATACACTTTAACCTTACCTACTCTGCCAGTGCCAATAGAAGATTTCATGTTAGACAGTGGTAATTTGTATAGGAAGACATCACTTACAGTTAAAGACATACGTAATAGAGAAGTCCACCAATTTGTGTTCCCTACTGATCTAATACCTGCGATGCTCCACATCATTCATGACATTCCACATACATAATATTCAGGGTAAAGATTGATGTTTGAGACAAGCATGCCTCCCATACTATTGGCTTACTATGCGAACGTACATCACCATACACTGTGACTCTTCAGTTCCTGCAATCATCTCAAAGGATCAATCCGGACTACCTGGCTCACTCTTTCAATATCCAGTTCCATCACGTCCATGGGAAACTCCATCGACTTGCTTAAATTGCCTTTTTCCAGAATCCGGTGCAGAGTATTTGTTTGTAGCAGTCTATCATTTCCCGCGTTATTGTATCCTCATGGCTTTCCAAGATAAGATCGCAAAGAGTGTCGGATGTGCCTTTATAAACTGTCATTTGTCCATTCACTACCCCGACTACTGTTATTACTGATAATGGTACAGAGATTACCAATAGTCTCCTTGTTGAAATTTGTAAACAGTATAACAACAACTGCAATGTCTTACCCAATCATCCAGCTTCCAGTGGCCATGTTGAATGGCAGAACAGAGAAGTTTGGGATTGTTTGAGGCACCTAGGTTCTCAATGTACATGTTGGGATGAATGGATACCCCAAGTTGCAGCTTCTGTCAATAGTTCCATCAAAGCATCCATTGGGGAACCTCCATTCTTTGTCTTATTTGGGTTCATTAAAGACTTGCCTTATTCCACGATGTCATCAAAGCCTGGCCAACTTTGTAATTTGGATGCATGAAAGTAAAAATATCAGACTTTCAGAAAATACATCAGTATGTAAAAGCAAATCTGGTTTTATCTCAGGAGAATATGGTACAATGCCGGCATTACCTATCAGCATCAATGTCAGAGATCTGTTATTTGCTCATTCGTTTACATGTATCTCTAAATTACATTAACCCGTGGCGTGCCGTTGACGTACTTCCACGTCCTCACGTTTTGTCACTGCCAATCCCGTTGACGTGCTTCAACGTCCTGCAATTGCAAGGTTCATAATTTCCACAATTTTCAAAATTCGCGCGAGATTTTCAATTCGCCCACTTACCCAAGCCTCCCCTACCTGCCGTCAGGCGGGCAGTGTCCCAGACCCCGCATGACCTGCGCTTGCCCTTGTCTCGGTCACTCACCTGTTAGCAGTGACCCAGGTCAGACATGGCGCGTAAAGGTCTCTCAGATGACGAAATACAATCCGTCCTGGATGCCTTCACTGGAGATAGTGATTCTCCACTTGATGATGATGTGGTGGATCGAGATTATGTGCAGCCTGAGGAGGAAATAACAAGCAGTGATGAGGAGGTCCCTTCGCCCCGGAAAAAAGCGGTATGTCACGTAACGTAAGGCAAGGGAAGGCCAGCCTGCACCCAAAACACCTGCATGGACCTCTCTCCATCCCCTAGAGAGAGATTCTGATGAGGACGAGGATGAGGATGATGACGATGACGGCGGCTTAGGACGTGATGTTGCCTCATGGTTGGGGAAGGAAAAAATCTCACCCCGAGGATCAGAAGGTGGGGTGAGAAGGCAAATAAAGTATGGCCTAGTGTTTTGTCTGGGGAAGGCGAAAGTGGTGTGATGGGAGTGCGGGGTGAAAGGGAAAGTGGTGTGAGGGAGGCAGCACGAGCACGTGGTGCACATAGGCCTAGGGGAGAGGAGGTGGAGCCACTCCCCAGCACGTCTTTTGCCATACAATATTCCCAAACTTCCTCCACACAGCCCCAGGATGTGGGGAAAGGAAGGAAAGGGAAGGGAAAGGGTAAAGGAAAAAGGAGAGGGAAGAGAAGTGCGAGTGATGAAAGGCGCCGCTCTCCACCTCCCCCACCACCACCAATGTTGCGTTGTGCCTTCAGCCATGTTTCAGAGAGTACCATAAATTCCTACACTACTGAAACTGTGTGGGATGGCGATATGACACTCAGTATAATGGTAAGGCCAGTCAGTATGTGCTAAGTCTTATATAAACTTGAAACGGGTGTAATGTTTGCAGGAAAGTAATGTATAAGTTGAGAAATAGTGGAAGTTGAACGAAGTGATATGAAAACTACACCCACTGTATAAATCTGCGAAAATATGACGCTCAGTATAACACTCTGGTCAGTAAATATGTGATAGCAAGAATATAAAGTGGAAACGGGTGTAATGTTAGCATAAATAAAATGTATAAGTTGAAAAATAGTGTAAGTTGTAATATTTGATGTCACGAGTACACCCACTGTGTAAATCTGCGAAAATATTACGCTCAGTAGAACATTCTGGTCAGTAAGTATGTGATAGGAATTATATAAAGTGGAAAAGGTTGTAATGTTAGTAGTAAGGTAATTTATAAGTTGAATACTAGTGTAAGATGAAACAAATGATATCGCGATAACACTCACTGTGTAAGTACGCGATAATATGACGCTCAGTAGAATCGTAAGGTCTGAAATTATGTGATATCAATTATATCAAGTGTAAACATGTGCAATGTTAGTGGAGAATTATTATATAAGTACATAAATAGGTTGTAAGTTGAAATAGTAGTCATAGCGACTTCATCGTTTGTTATTATGCGCTATTATTACGCTAAATATTTACGTAAGGCTTGAAACTATCTCAAAACAGTTCTCTAAAGTTGAAAAGTGTATAATGTTATTAGGAAAGTATTATGTAAGTAGAAAAACACAATACGAGTTGAAACAACAGTCACAGCAAGTTCACTCACTACGTAAATAACCGCTAACATTACGCTAAATGTTATCGAAAGGCCTGTGAATACGTAAAAACAGTTCAATAAAATGTAAAATGGTATAATGTTATTGTAGAAGTATTATGTAAGTAGAAAAAATGATATGTATCATGATTCTGGAATGTTAGCGATTCATCGTGACCAGTCTGCCCGCTTTTGCTCGTTTCGCACGATGGTACAATGCTTATTTCAGCTCTATTTTTGTATAAAATCCAATTTACTCTTTTATCACATGTTTATATGTTTGTAATAAATACATATCTACTTAGTTTCATTGGTTTCCCAGACTTATAATACTATAGAAAACATTAGAGGCTCAGACCACCTACAGAGAACACGGTGCCAGGTGTGACCAAGGCATACCTGTTTAGGGCAATTATGGACCCCGGGGAACAATTTCTTCGTGACTGACCATTGTTTCTGACCAAAAGCGAAAGTTTTAGCAAAAAAAATTTGGGTCGAAAAATGGTCGGGACTGGGGGTTACCAGTGGTGAGAAAGTGGTCGGGACGGGGCGGGTTAAAAATTTACAGGCCAACACCACGTGATAACTCGGAAGGGCAGTAAATTTGAAGTCCAGGAACTATCCATTAGATATACCAGGTGGGTGCATGCAGACAACCACCAGCGCGCCCTGAAGGGTCTGGTGTTGGAAGAGTCACTTGGAGAAGGTCCATCTTCTATTCAATCCATTCCTTATTCTGACACCCCTGCAAACACCTCTTATTCTCCTCCTATCAATGAATTCACTCAAAACTGCGCTCTGCACACAAGCTTCATGCATAAAAATTATCACCTCTTCACTGTCATCCTCAACTTAAATTTATTATACAGATAAAGATGTTGTTGGCCTATCTTCTGGCAGTGCTGACCCTCATAGGATCTGGGTTGGATGAAGACAATGGTGTTGTGAAACCTGGGGTTCTGATTGGCTCGGAGGCATAGTAATAGTGACTGAAGATGTAGTTTCTTTGTGCTACAACTTTGAGCCGCTGGGTGCCGTAGGCATCACCCTGTCCCACTTTGCACACCAGCTGGATGAAATACAGGCTCTTCTGTCGATCATCGAGGAGAAACACAGTCCGGACACTTATTGGTACCCTCTCTATTTGCCTATTCGTTAAAAAAACGAGTATGTTCTTTTCATGTTTTCCCACCCAAATGACATTTTTCTTAATCAAACACCTGTAGGCCGTTCACGTGTGAAGTGTGGTCTCTGGTCTCGGGGGAGAAATTCTGGTTGGTCTTTTTGGCTTAGTGACTATTCATTACCTCTCTGAATTCAAATAAAACCTTGCTGAGGTGGCTGATGCCCTTGAGTCTCAATACAGGGTGCTTCAGGTTCAACACTATGCTGCAAAAGATCACGTCACACATAACTGATGTCACAAAAACACTATATCACTTGTCAGACGATCTACAGACACAGATTTCAAAGGGTTAATATTGTAACGGAGTTGCTATATGTCAGACTGCTCCTGGACAACCTACAACTTTCTCTGGACTATCTTCTCTCCATGGTCACAACTTTCGTTCGTATTCTTATTGATGCTGCCGGAGGTCGTGTCACTTTAGACCTAGTACCTATCTCCGATCTTTGTTCTGCGTTGGTATGGGCTCACTCTACCTTTGACTTATCTACGATGGTTTCCCTCTCCTCTTTAGGTTTCTGCTACCCAGTACCTGAAGCTACCTTCCTCACTAAAGATATTGTTGTTCATATCCCCTTCTGTTCTTCCATCATGTTTGATCTCTTCCATATCATCCCTTTCTCTTCCTTGATCAATAATTCCCTGTTGCAGATTTCTGTTTCCTCTTAATATTTCCTCCTATCACATAGTCATGTTTCCATTGCTTTTACTTCCTCTAATGATCTCAGTAAGTGTGCTGTGAGAAAGGTGTGTGAAAAGTATATAGCGAATGGTAAGGATGTGTTTTGGGCATTCATGGATTTAGAGAAAGCGTATGATAGAAGTGATACAGAGGCTTTGTGGACTGTTTTAAGATGTATGGACTTGATGGTAGGTTGCTTAAAAGAGTGAAAAGCTTTTATGTAGTTAGTAAAGCGTGTGCAAGAGTGGGAAATACTGTGACTGACTGGTTTCCCATGAGAGTGGGGCTGCGGCAGGGATGTGTGATGTCGCCTTGGTTGTTTAAAATTTCTATGGATGGTGTTGTTAAGGAGATGAATGCAAGAGTGTTAGGTGGAGGTCTGAGTCTGGTGAATCTTGATGGTAGGGGATGGAATCTAAAGCAGCTGATGTTTGCTGATGATACTGGACTGGTGGCTGCTTCAGAGGAGGGATAGAGAAAGTTGGTAGAGGAGTTTAGGAGGGTGTGTAAAAGGAGGAAATTGAAAGTAAAATAGAATAAGATTAAAGTGATGAAGCATACGAGGTTGGTAGATGGTAGGAGGATGAATATAATTGTGAATGGTAAGTTGCTTGAGGAGGTAGAGTGTTTTAACCCTTTAACCGCGGGCATTGTTTTGCCCTGACTGTCTTCTCCCGCGGGGGTTTCAGCCAATTGTAAACAAACCTTTAAACCTTAATAACTCTGCACAGAATAAAGTTAGAGAAAAAAATAAGGTACCATTAGAAAGTACTAACCTTCAGCTTTCCATTGATGTAGGTTTCATGACTTTGTTGACTTTCACAGGACGGGCAGTGCCGTTAAAAGTGAGGGGTGTAAAGTCACTATTTTACGCCCCACACACCAGTACCAAGTGCCAACCACTCTCTGATAATAGTACTATAAACATATATGAACACTGCACATACGATAAACACCCACTCTGTGTTCACTGAGGTAGGTAAAAGGCACTGTAATTGCCCGCACTTCACTGCGGCATCACCCGCTCACTGACGTTTGGTTAGCGGTGATGTTTTCATTATTTCTAACTTCTAATACTATTTTACATATAATCTTGGCAATATACATTATATTTACACACTGCACTTATTACTATACTGCGTCACTGTCGCATCACAGAATTACACAAGTGCCGCAGAATTACACAAGTGCCGCAGATTCTCTTAATACAATATCACTTATTATACTGGCCAATATTTACATTTTTTTCTAGGCAAAATATCCCTTATTACTACATTATCCATTATACAATTATTGGTAAAGCACGTCATTGTCGCATCACTGTATATCACTGTCACTTTCAGTATTTACTCAGAGAGTGGTACTCAGCAAAGCACGGAGTCACACAGAGAGCGACTTGGCATTCCTGGCACTGGTGTGTGCTCATTTTTCTCGTCCAAGGACTCCGTGTGGTGTTATGACATACTCTGCAGCAGCCCTGTGACAACCTGCCGCCTGCGGTAAGAGGCAATTTCACAAGCTGGTGCCGGCTCATGTAATTGCGGCACTCAAGACGGTCAGGTTGTGTGTTAGAGTGTCCCCTCAGGATCAATGCCATCACCTGACCAAATCGTGCAAGCAGCTGCTGCACGACAGTCTTGGAGAACTGTCTCAGGGATGGTTGCCTTATGCCCCCAATTTGTGTCTTGTAGAGGAGGAAGGCGTTGAGCATGCACATATCGAGCATGTGCAGGCAAGCCTTCCTGTACCATCGGGTGTTTCTCCTGAGACAGTCTATTTCGCCAATCATCATATCAGACTTATCAACAAGTCTCATGTTGACATTGTAATCAATGACGGCATCGGGCTTCATGATTGGCTCTCCCGTCCTGTAGCTGACCTTCCCAGTTCTCTGCAATTCCCCCTTGTGGATGGTGCTGATCATATTCACAACCTTCTTGTCATGCCACCTGATCGCCAGAAGCTTGTCTGACTTCTTCAGGTGCATATCTCCCTTGGATGAGGATGATGCTTTTGGGAAACTTGGCCACTCTTTCCTATAGCCCCGTACAGTGCCAACAATGCCAATGCCATGTTCAGCCAGGTATTTGGAAAATTTCGGTGCTGTGTAATAATTGTCTGTGTACAGCACATGATTCCCACCAAAATACCTTTCCATCAGCACTTTTACAATGGAGCCAGAGAAGCCAAGGGGGTCTTTTCTGTTCACGTCCATTGTGCTTGCAGAGTATATCACGAAATCAAGGATTATACCCCGTCTCACAGTCACACAGCACAAAAAACTTTATCCCAAAGTGGTGGCGTTTGCTGGGGATGAACTGCATGAATTTGAGACGTCCTCTGAACAATACCAGGGATTCATCTATGACGACTTTTTGCATAGGACGGAAAAATCGCATAAATCGATCCCTAATCCTGTTGAGAAAATCCCTCACTTTCCACAAAGGGTCAGTTTGGGACGGGTTTCCATTGTCAGCGAAGTGCAGGTATCCCAGCAGCTGTCGGAACCGATCTCGTGACATATACTTCCCGAATGTTGGGATAGAAGTAATGTCATCCACGAGCCAGTACTCCTCCAACTCATGTCTTTTGATATGGGGCATCAAGAACATCGGTGCAAAGAACACATACAGCTCTCTGATCCCGACAGGCAACCACGACACTTGTTTGGTGAGCCAATAGGTCCCAGCCCTTTTGCTGCACACTGAGCTGCATACCTATTGGTCTCATCGCTGATAAACTGCACGATTTTGTCATCCTTGAGGGCCAGGAAGTAGTCAACAAAATCATCTCCTGTGTTGCATGGAAAGGCAGGCTGTATTCCCGCATTTGTCATGTCAAACGGTGGATTGTGTGGCTGAAAATCTGCACCATCAGACCAAACAAATGCATCAACTTTCCCTGTGCGTAGTTCAGTGGAAGTGGCAGGTCGCATTGCACTCGTTTCCCCGTGAGAAGGAGCTGAGGTTGAGGCAATGGGTGAGGCAATGGGTGAGGCAGGAGGTGAGGCAGGAGGCGAGCGGGAGGGGGATGAGTGCGGGGGTGGTGTGTGGGGTGGTGGTGAGGGTGAGGGAGCTGGACGGGGGGCAGGCAGGGGGGTTACTGACCTGGTGTGTGGTGAAATCTGACCCTTTCTTCCCCGCTTATCACCTCGCTTATCACCCAGCTTTGCTCTCCAACTGCCATGCATCCCCTTTGTTCTAGGCCTGCCTGCCCTGCTTACCCTGCCTGCACGGCCTGCATGGCCTGCCTTCCCTCGCTGTGCAGGCTCTGGGAATTCATATTCCTCAGATGATGTAGACTGAGGAGAGGGCACGGCAGAAGATGAAGAAGATGTGAGGGCAATAGGGCTAGGGGAACGGGAAAGTGGTGGGAAATGCTTGCTAGGGCCTGGTGTAGGAGACGTAAGTCTGCGCTTCACTCCCTTCCCACGTGCAACACCAGTTTTCCCCATAGGCGCCTTCCCTTTCCCAGAGTAAGTTGGGGGCAGTGGGGGGGAAACTACACGCTCACTTTCATCACTGTCACTGTCAATGCTAAAGGGTTCACCACCAATCACTGCAAAATCGTCACTACTTGCTGTAAGTGTATCACTCTCACTGCCACAATCCAGAGTTGTACTTACAGTTTTGTCCAGCTCTGTTCTAATTTCTGGAGTGCTCAACCCCTTCTGCCTTGCCGTTGGCAGTTCCTTCCTCGGTGTAGAGGTCGAAGGCACACTAGCATTAATAATTTGCGAGGAGGAAGCGAGCGACGATGAGTCGGGACGGAGCACCATTATCACGCACAGAGCTGGACAGATACCGAGTGATGCATGTCAGGGCAGGGGTGGGGGGGGCCCCCTCGGGGTGGGAGGAGGGAGGTGTGGGATGGCTGGCGTGAAAGAACTCGACAGCTACTCTTGTGTGAGACAAATTACGCACAGGAAAAACGCGCGGTGTTCAAAATATTCACGAACATTCCAGAATGACACCCGCGGTTTGGTCCAGTTTTGTCGATGTCATTCTGGAATGACACCCGCGGTTAAAGGGTTAAGTATTTAGGGTCACATGTTGCTGTGGATGGAAGAATAGTGAAGTTTAGAATAAATGGAGTAGGAAAGGTGCTGGGAGGAATGAAAAAAGTGTTTAGATGTCATTCACTTAGAATGGATGTAAAGAGAAGGCTGTATGAGGGTGTTGTGGTACCGACTGCGATATATGAGCCTGAAACATGGAATATGGGTGTAGCAGAGAGGAAAAGTTTGATTGTAATGGAGATGAGGTGTCTGAGGAGCTTGTGTGGAGTGACGCGCATGGATCAAGTAAGAAATGATTAAGTGCGAAGGAAAACTGGAGTTGTGCGGGAGATGGCTGATCGAGTTGAACAGAGGGTATTGTGATGGTTTGGGCTTATGGAGAGAATGGATAATGAGCGATTGGTGAAAAAGATAACCAGACCTGATGTGAGAGCTGTAAGGCTGAGAGGAAGACCACGAGTAGGATCGATGGACAATGTGAAGAGAGCATTGCATGAGTGAGGGACGGCTGTTGAGCAAGGAAGTGTGGCTGTGCATGACAGAAATGACTGGAGAGAAATTGTGAACGAATAAATGATGATGCAGCCCTGAGAGAATATTCTCCTGTGGACCCTCCAGGGAAACGTCGTCTGTGGCATTTTGGAGCCGCGGACTGGGAGGCCCTCAGGCAGTACTTCTTTGATTTTCCCTGGAATGATTATTGCTTCCATGGCCAGGAGCCATCTGAGTGTGCCTTGCGCATTACGGAGGTATTCTCTCGGGCATGGAAGCATACATTCCTTTCTCATATCCTCTGACTAACGCAAGAAAGCCTTGGTTTAATCACGCTTGTTCTAATGCTGTCCACAACAAGGAGAGGGCCTACAAAAGGTACCGGAGCCAACCCACCCCTGAATCACATCATCTTTACGTTTCTGCCCGGAATCGTGCTAAGTCTGTTCTTCGCTCTACTAAAAATAATTTCATCCATACTAAATGCTCTCAACTCTCCAACTCGAATTCTTCCTGCTCCTTCTGGCACCTTGCCAAAAATCTTTCTAACAACTTTACCTCATCATCCTTCCCTCCTCTTTTCTACTCTGATGGTTCTGTAGCTATTTCTTCTACTGATAAAGCAGATCTCTTTGCACAGACTTTCTCCTCCAGTTCCACCTTAGACCATTCCGGTGCTGTTCCTCCATCACTTCCCCCCTCTGACTTCCTCATGGCTGACATTAAAATTTCTTCAGTTGATGTATTTTCTGCCATCACTGGCCTCAGTACTAACAAGGCATATGGGCCTGATGGGGTCCCTCCTGTTGTTCTCAAGAACTGTGCTTCTGTGCTTCCACCCTGCCTAGGCAAACTCTTTCGCCTTTGTCTGTCAACTTGTACCTTTCCTTCTTGCTGGAAGTTTGCTCTCATTCAGCCAGTCCCAAAGAAGGGTGACCACTCCCAACCCTCCAATTATCATCCAATTGCTTTAACGTCCTGTATTTCAAAAGTTTTCGAGTCAATTCTCAATAGAAAAATTTTAAGGCATCTTTCCTATCACAACTTTCTTTCCGATCGTCAGTACGGGTTCCGTCAGGGACGCTCCACTGGCGATCTTCTCACCTACCTTTCAGACTCCTGGTCATCCTCCTTTCGGGACTTTGGCGAAAGCTTTGCCATTGCACTTGACATCTCAAAGGCTTTCGATCGAGTCTGGCATAAATCTTTAATTTCCAAACTGCCCTCCTACAGTTTCTATCCTTCTATCTGTGCCTTCATCGCTAGCTTCCTTTCTGGTCGTTCTATAGCCGCTGTTATAGGCGGCCATCATTCTTCTCCTAGATCCATCAACAGTGGTGTTCCTCAGGGCTCTGTAGTATCACCAACTCTCTTCCTTTTATTCATCAATGATCTTCTAAGCTGTACGGTACATCTAACCCTATCCACTCATACGCCGATGACTCCGCCCTTCACCTTTCCATTCGGTTCCCGCAACGCCCATCTCAACAGTTACTTCAACAAACAAGGGATGAGGCTATGGCACACCTAATCTCTGACTTGGCTCGTATCTCTGACTGGGGTAAAAATAATATGGTTGTTTTTAATGCATCTAAGACTCAGTTCTTACACCTATCAACCTAACAAAATCTTCCACAGGTATACCCACTAATGTTTAATAATATTCAGCTTAATCCTGCATCATCCTTGAACATGCTTGGGTTTCATTTACTTGGGACTTATCTTGGAAAGATCATATTACATCTCTTGTAAAATCTGCTTCCAAGAGATTGGGTGTGCTAAGCCGACTCCGCTCTTTCTTTACCCCTGCACAATTGTTGATTCTATACAGGGGTTTTATTCGCCCCTGTGTGGAGTACAACTCTCATGTGTGGGGAGGCTCCCCACATATAGCTCTTCTCAATAGGGTGGAGTCAAAGGCTTTTTGTCTCATTAACTCCCCTCCTGTTACTGACTCCCTTCAACCTCTGTCTCTTCGCTGCACTGTTGCATCTTTATCTCTTTTCTATCGCTACTTTAATGGTCACTGCTCCTCTGAACTGTCTGCTTGCATTCCTCCACCTCTACGACGGGCGCATAGCACTCGTCTGGCAGCAAACTCTCATCCCTTTTCTGTCCAACTTTCTAATGCAAGAGTTAACCGTTACTCCCAGTCTTTCATTTACGCAACAAGTCAGCTCTGGAACTGTCTCCCTCTGTCTGTATTTCCTGCTGCCTTTGATCTCCAGTCTTTCAAACGCAGTGTGTCCAGGCATCTCAAAATGATCGGATCTTGAATTTGGCTCTCTATTGTATTTTGTTTTTCTCTTGGAGGGAACTGTTTGCGGGCTCATGGCCTTTGGTTCCTTCTTCCTCGCATAGAAAAAAAAAAAAATTTGGTCTGATCAGTTGAACAGGTCAAGTGTGGCTAAGGGGATGGGTCCATTATGATGTGGCAGGGGTAAACCAGCTCTGCTGTCGGCCCCTGGTGTGCATGTTGCTGATTGCACTGCGCAGTTGACCCTCGTGTGGTGTTCTGCAGTGAGGATCTGTCCCTTCTCCCCTTTGGGCTAAGATGTGAATGAATGTGTTTGAGTGTATAAGTAAATTGGGAGTGTGTCGTCCTGTCTCGGCTACCTCCCCCTCCTTGAGGGAAGCAACCTAGGTAGATAGATAGATAGATAGCACCGCTCCCTGCAAATCCGCTTTAGTTCATTTTTCCGTACAGTCTGTCTGTTCCTTCATTCCGGTCCCCAAACGTCCAGTGCACCATGCTCGTCTTGATCATGTCCAATACTTCTTTTTCAGTACCTCACTTTCTGGTAGTATCATCTGTCCTGGCGCTCTGCTCGGTACTTGCAAGTAGTCACTATAAAGCTCCTAATTATTGTGCTGTTAGAATCTGTAGTTACTCACTCTGCACGTTATCACTATGCAGTTCGCTCCCACAAATATGAAATTTTTCATTCTATCAATGTGATCTTCCACCTCCTTTCTGACAATCTATCCCTCACATCTGAAAACTTATATGTGTTGGATTGTCTCAGTCAGAGTTATTTTGTCATGAATCAGTTTTCATTGGCCTTCGATCTCTCGTGGGTACATCCAGTATTTGTTTCCCCCCATAGTTGTTTCTTTTATCGGATTTCTTAATACTATTTGTACAGTTCACTGCTGTGTCAGACGAATGGAAAAGAAACCACACGAGATACGGGTGCCCACAGGAATAGTACCGCCACCAAAGTACGTTGAAACTGGTCGTACCTAATGCCATTCGATGTGAGTGGTTGAAATGCAAAGAACATGTAACCTACTACTGAAGAGGAGAAAAGCTGTGCCAGGTGGTGGAAACAAAATGATATGATGATAAATGGAAACTAAATGAGATGATGATGATGAATGGAAACTAAGTTATATGATGATATATGGAAACTAAATGATATGATGATATATGGAAATTAAATGATATGATGATATATGGAAACTAAATTATATGACGATATATGGAAACTAAATGATGATATATGGAAACTAAATAACATGATGATAAATGAAAATTTACAATGATAAAGGAAGGAACCCCATGTTATAGGGAAGAACTCATAATGTTTTTCATTCATTCATTGCCAGACTCCATGTATCCCAAACAGGGTGGCCAAGGGCTTAGAGTTAATTGTTTTACAGGGAGGGGCACTAATCCTCCACCAACCCCACTTGACACGTAGGGATGCCAACAGCATCTGGTGTTCCCAGGCGGTCACCCATCCAAGTACTAACCAGACCCAACGTTGCTTAATAATGTGCAGTGTTATATTGTCTGAAAACGTGGGAACAATTAAACAACAGTGTGAACATTACCAACTGTTGTGTCATCACTGTCACAGGTGTAGTTGAACTCCACGATGTTTCTCTGATGGTGTTCTTGCGGAGAGGACTTCATTGACGATGTAATTTTGAAAGTGCTGAATATACTACTAATTCTTTCATTTGGTGTAGAACTTATATGCTGTGCTTATTGTTATCATTATTAATATCGCCTTTTTTTATAGATAGAGAGAGAGAGAGAGAGAGAGAGAGAGAGAGAGAGAGATTATATTTATATATATATATATATATATATATATATATATATATATATATATATATATATATATAAATACAGTATATACAGTATATATATATATATATATATATATATATATATATATATATATATATATATAATATATATATATATAATATAGATAGATAAATAGATAGATAAGGCTCCACCGAATATAAAGAATAAGGTGGCATAAAAATTACATCTGACCAGAAACTATGTGGCAGGGAGGTGAAATTATTTGCCACAATCCTCCCAACCAAACATGAGTTCTGTTGCAAATTATTTGACTGGCGTTTCTGTTGGATCATCGTCTACTAAAGGTCCAACCGCACTGCCTCCTGTGCTTACGGGCAGTGTGCCACCGAAAGTGAGTAGGCACTGTGTTGGAAAATTAGACTCTTGGATGTTAAACAAACAAAAATCGATGAAGATCTATGCATACAATGTAAGAAGCCTCGCAGAAAATTACAAACTTGATAACCTGATGACTGAACTGGAAAACATTAGTTGGGATATTGTAGGTGTGAGTGAGATCCACAGAAAAGAAGAAAAAGTAATTCAGCTCGAAGCCAGCAAACACCTATTTTACTACAGATGAAAGGAAAATGAAAGAGTTAGTGGTGTAGGATTTCTAATTAACAGAAATCTTGCAGACAACATTGTTAAATTCAGCAGTGTATCTGACAGAGCAGCATTTGTTGTCTTTAGACTGTGCAAAAAATATACCCTGAAAGTAATATAAGTATGTGCACCAACTTCTCAAAGCCCAGATGAAGAAATAGAAACATTCTGTGATGACATCTCCCAGATTATGGAAGAAGAAAAGACAAAATATACTATACTCATGGGAGACTTCAATGCAAAAGTTGGGAAGTCGATAAATGGAGAAGCATGTATGGGAAAATTTGGAATGGGAGAAAGGAATGAAAGAGGAGAAATGCAGGTAAATTTTGCTGAAATGTTTAACATTAGAATAATGAACATATTCTTCCACAAAAGAACAGGAAGAAAGTGGACCTGGAGAAGCCCAAATGCAGAAACAAAGAATGAAATCGATTTCATTATGGCAGGGAAGAATAACACGATCACAAATGTCACAGTTATCAACAAAGTAAATATAGGTAGTGATCATAGAATGGTGGGTTGCACAGCCAGATTCAATTTCAGAAATGAAAGGAAGAAGATGATTAAAGATAAAAAGATATGCCCAATAATAGTAAACGAAAACAAAGCAGCCTTTCAGTTGGAAATAAGGAACAGATTTCAGGCTCTAAGTAATGCTGAATGTGACACTGATGAGCTGAATGACAGACTAACAAAAGTGCTAAGAGAATCAGCGGAGGTAGTAGGAAAACCTAAAACAACCAAAGCCAAGAAGTATTCTTAAAAGACACTTGAGCTTATGAAAAAACGAAATGAAATGAAAGTAAAGACAAAAAAGACGAAATAGAACGAGCAGAATTAAATAAGCTTATCAACAAAAGACAAAGGGAAGAAAAAAGAAAGAGAAACATGGATCAGATCAAAGAAACCATCAAAAATGGAAAAAGTCTGAAACAGGTCCGAAGTAAAATGGCACTAGGAAGGCAACTAATGACATCACTGAAAGAAAAAAACGGTGAAATCGTTAAATGCAGAGATAAGATGGTGAAGAGAGTTGAAGAATTTTACAAAGAACTGTATGCATCAAAGACAGTAGTACCAATAGCTAACTTTTCAGTTGACACAAGTGAAATACCTGAGGTAACACCAGACGAAGTAAATATTTGTCTTAAAAATATGAAAAGAGGGAAGGCTCCGGGAGAAGATGGAATAGTAACAGATTTACTTTTGGATGCCGGAGTAGAATTACAAAATAGGCTTGCTCACTTATTTACCCACTGCATAAAACAGAAGAAAATTCCCAAAACATGGTGTAATGCAATAGTTATTTTACTCTACAAAAAAGGTGACTCAAAAGATCTTAGTAACTATCGACCCATTAGCTTATTATCATTTACAAACTCTTCATGAAAGTCCTTACGAACAGAATAACAACAATTTTGGAGGAAAACCAACCTCGTGAACAGGCAAGATTCCGAAGCGGGTATTCGACCATTGATCATCTACATACAATGAACCAGGTAACTGATAAAACTACAGAATATAATAAACCACTTTGCTTAGGTTTTGTTGATTACGAAAAGGCTTTCGACTCAGTGGAGCACATAGCAATTATAAATTCATTGCGAGAACAAGGAGTGAATGAGAACATCGTAAACCTGCTCGAAAACATATATAAAGAGGGAACCGCTACAGTTAAATTACATAAGGACTCAGAAAAAATTAAGATTGAGAAGGGCGTGCGTCAGGGAGATGCAATTTCACCAAAATTATTTACAGCATGCCTAGAAAGTATTTTCAGAAAGCTAGACTGGGAAAACAAAGGAGTGAACATTTGATGGAGAAAAGCTAAACCATTTAAGATTTACAGATGAAATTGTCCTTATCTCAGAAACAGCAGAGACATTGCAAGAAATGTTAAATGACCTGAACAGAGAAAGTCTGAAAGTAGGGCTGAAGATGAACCGAAGTAAAACTAAAGTAATGTTTAATCCTCAAACACCAAAGAGTGTCATCAGAATAAGCGATGAAATTCTTGAAGAAGTTAAGGAGTACAACTACTTGGGACAAATACTAAAATTAACGAAACATCATGATAGCGAAATAAAAAGACGCATTACAATTGGATGGAAAGCTTTCGGTAAACATAGAGATGTTATGAAAAGTAGCTTGCCAGTTTGTATGAAACGAAGAGTATATAACGAATGCATAATTCCAGCTATGACGTATGGTTGTGAGACCTGGAAACTTACAAAATCAATGAAAAATAAATTAATCCGCTCTCAGAGAGCAATGGAAAGGTCAGTGTTGGGAATATCTCTGAGAGCCAGGAAAAGATCAACTTGGGTGAGAGAGCAGACTAAAGTCAAAGATATTGTTAGGGTTATAAAGGAACAGAATTTGAGGTGGGCAGGCCATAAAGCAAGAAGAAGGGATAACCGATGGAGCAAGAGGCTTACTGACTGGACACCAAGAGAATGTAAGCGTAGCAGAAAAAGGCCAAACAAGAGATGGAGAGATGAGATAGAGAAATATGCAGGGAAAACGTGGCAAAGATTGGCTCAGTCAAGGAATTCGTGGAAAAGGTTGGGGGAGGCCTTTGTTCAGCAGTGGACTAGGTATGGCTGATGATGATGATGATATATATATATATATATATATATATATATATATGTCTGTCTATATCTATCTATATTTATCTATCTATCTATCTATAGCTATCTGTATCTATCAGTCTATATCTATAGGTATCTATCTATATTTATCTATCTGTATCTATATCCATCTATATCTATCTATCTATCTATCTATATATATATATGTATGTACATCATCATCATCATCATCATCATCATCATCCGGACCTCCTTTCCCACCCTAGGGCAGGGTAAGGAAGAGCAATGTCCAAATAGCCCAAATTTGCCCAATTCAATGGCCAAGCTTCCATTCACTCATCATTCAAGCCCCCGGAATCCTGGCTCTATTGAATATGCCAAAAACATTCACCACGTTGTGTTGCTTCACATAAATGTATCCAGTAGAGTCAATCCGAACGCTGCCACGTTAAAAAGAGGTGCCAAATCCCTGGTCATGCACTTCTCCTCACAACATTCATCCAGCCAGCTCGATCTCATGTCAGTACCCTAGCCTCACCAACTTCCAAAACTCTCTTCCTCACACAGTCATCCACCATATCTCTCCACCTTCTTGGGCTACCTCGCGTCCTCCCTCCTTCAGATTCGCTCAGATATACCTTTTTCACCTCTCTGCTGTTATCCATTCTGTACACATGACCATACCATCTCATTACACTCTCTTCGATTCTGGTGTCCACAGACTTCCTCACTCCACATCCTACACTAATCACATTATTTCGTATCCTATCCACCCTCTATACTCCACATACATTCCTTAGCAGTCCCATCTCCACTGCTATTACTATTGACTTTTCATTTTCATGCCACACCATAGTCTCACATCCATATGTTAAAGTTGGCACTCAAGCTTCTATTTCTTATCAAGGCCTTCATTGCACCAGCTACTTTTCTTCCTTGTGTCACTCTACTTTCAACTTCTTTTGCACATTTTCCTGCCTTTTCTATCACTGTACCCAGGTATTTGAACTCTCTCGCCGATTCTAGTCACTCTCTATTCACAGTAACATCGCACTGGGAGTCACCTTCACTCTCTTAATAACCATCATTTTACTCTTTTCTGCATTTACTCTCAAGGCACGACGCTCACAGACATCAGCAAAACTGCACTAGCCTACCAGGTTCTTGTCCAGTATCTGCAAGCATTACTGCATCATCAGCATACAACACATTTAAAGTATTCCATCCATCACCATTCATTTCCAAAGCCATCCCCCTCTCCATTACTCATATTTTTACTTCCCTCATCACCCCATCCATATATATATTGAACAGCCATGGAGACATCACACAGCCTTGTCACACACCCACACCGATCATGAACCATTCACTTAGATGCCCAATAACCCTTAAACATGCTTCAGTACCAACATAACTCTTGACGGCACCTAGCAGCTTACCTTCTACTGCACACTGTATATGCGCAGAACTTTCCACAAACCTTCTCTGTCCACTTTGTCATATGCTTTTTCCAGATCCATGAATGCCATAAACACCTTATGGTCTTCTCACAAGCCTTCTCTGCTATCTGTTTCACAGCAAATATTTGATCCACACATCCTGTGCCACTCCCAAAGCCACCCTGTTCATCACTCACTAGGACTTCCGATATCTCTCTTACTTTCTCTATAATAATTCTTCCATATACCTTCCCTACCACATTCAGTAAACTTATGCCACGATAACTCTTGCACTCACTTTGCTTACCTTTATTTTTGTACAGGGGTACTATCACAGCCTTTTTCCACTGTGGTGGCACAGTTTCACTCATCCATGCCTTCTTACATAACACCAACAAGCACTTCATTCCACTCTCTCCACTACACTTAATCATCTCTGCATACAACTTATCAACCCCAGCTGCTTTCCCATTTTCAGCCACTTCACAGCACTCTTCATCTGTGGGAGTGTCATGTCTCCTGGAACTTCATTCCTTCTCTGCACAGCCCCCAAAGCATTCATGTTTACAGCCGTTCTCTCTCTCTATTCCCATTCATCAGGCTTTCAAAATATTCTTTCCATCTGGTGTTTACATCAGCCCCATATGTCAATAATGTACCACCTATATCCTTCACACCATCACATTTCTTTCCGCTTTCACTTCTTCTTATCCGCACCTCTTTCCAGAAGAACTTCCTATTTTCAGAGTAGTATGCATTCATTTTTCTTCATAGATCATCATTTACCTCCTTTTTCCTCTTCACCAGTCTCTTTACGTGCTCCTTGAACTCAATATATTCAGTTCTTACTTCAACTGAACCCATGTCCTGCAACCAGTTTAGCCACTTCCTATTTTCCTTCACCGCTCTCTTAACCTCATCATCTCACCAATCCGTACCTTTCTTCATTGTTACTCATGGCACACTACACACCACTCTAACATTCCCAACTAAGCAATCCCTATATGCACTCGACAGCCTGTCCAGATCGATTTCATTCCAATTTATTAATTCTAACTGCTCTACTTTCGTCCTTTAATCATCTGCCATTTCTTTGAAACTCAGCTTCTCAACTTTCAGTCTTTCTCCCTGACTGCTCCTCCCTCTCCTGATCCACCTCACGTTCCTCAGCTTGATCTTGCATACCACAGTCATATGATCTGACAGACCTCCACATCGTCCTCTCACGGCCCTTGTATCAGCAACCATTCCCATCATTGACCTCTCTACGAGTACGTAATCAATCAGGCTTCTTTCAGCACGATCCCTGTTCACTCTGGACCATGTATATTTATGTGCATCTTTGTGTTTGAAATATGAGTTACAAATGCACAACCTCTTCTCCTGACACATATCCATTAGTTGCTTCCCATTATCATTTTCTCCTGATACTCCATAACAACCGATTATATCATCCACAGGCCCAGTGTCTACTCCTCCATTTATATCCCCCATTGTGATCACTTTATAACTCCTGGGTTATTTATTCCACTACTTCATCCATCTCGTCCCAAAACCTGTCTTTCTTTCTCTCACTACTGTCCTCACGCGGTGCATACGCTACAGTTACTGACACTTTCACCTTCTCAGACATGAACTTGACATATATACACCTCGAGCTGACACATTTGTAGTCTCTCATTCCACTATGCTACACCTCATTCATCAACAAAGCAACTCCTTCCTTGCATCTTCCTTGCCCATTCATTCCCGATCTTACACATATCACACCTTCCCACTCCTCCACTTCACACCCTTTCATATTCGTTTCACACAATGCCATCACAGTATATCTCACACTCTTAAACACATTCACCATTTCCACCCTCTTCCTCTCCTTATTCACACCTCTCGCATTCCACATGGCCATGTGAGTCTGTCCATTTGGTTGGGGCCATGGTCAGGTATTGGGCCCTCTGAAGCTCTCTGAAACAACTGCCATGATTAAGTGATTTTGGATAGGGGAATCTAGGGGACACGTAACCCTGCCAGAAACCCCGGTTATATGGTTACCACCCAGCATGGTAAATGATTTCCTGGGTACAGGAAATACAGGAAACCAGTTAGCGTGTCACTCAGTGTGAAGACCATATGGCATATCTACACTGAGTGAGTGGATGATGGGCGCCACCCTTCCACCATATATATATATATATATATATATATATATATATATATCATCAGCCGTTTGAGTATCCATTGCAGGACCGGCCTATCCCGACCGAAGTCGGGACGATACAGCCAATGTATCTCTACCAAGTGGTTTAGGCTGTCTGGTTAAGATTGTATGTAGGGTGAGAAGTGCTTGTAAGTGTAATTGTAGTGTTGGAGTGGCTTTGGATGTGTGTGTAGTCTGTGAAGCAAGTGTAATCGGCCCGCGGAAGCCTACTGGGTGCAAGCATACTTTACAGTAAGCGACACTGGTTCAACCACAGCACCCCTTGTCTCCGCCAATGCAGTAAGTGGCCGGGTGAACACTCCCAAAGTTTATTTCCCTGGCGGGGCGCGAACCCTGGTCCACCCGTGTACGAAACGCACACTACCACTGTACCACAGAGGCTATATATATATATATATATATATATATATATATATATATATATATATATATATATATATATATATATATTTATATATATATATATATATATATATATATATATATATATATATATATATATATATATATATATATATATATATATACATATATATATATATCCATCCATCCATCATCCAATCCTACATTGCCCCATGAAGAGCGTAGGTGCCCGGGGCTAGGCAGTTGGTCTCGACATTTAAGATGAGTGACCAGCCTCACTCATCCCTGAGTGGCATTACATGAGCAATCAACCCCAATCACCCCTTGGATATAAACCTTCACCGGCTCAATCCGACTGGAGTGCAATAAATACCCACTAAACCACCAGGTGCTAAAATTTGGCTATATGGTTACCACCCAGCATAGTGAATGGTTTCCTGGTGTACAGGAAACCATTTGGCTTGTCACTCAGTGTAGATTCACCCACAGGCAGAAGGAAAAGGAAAGAATGAAGGAAATAAAGACAGAAGAGGGAGTGTAAAGTCACCCATAGGCAGAGGGACAAGGAAAGAAAGAAGGAAAGAAAGACAGAAGAGGATGGAAGGAAATAAGGATTGAAGAGAGGAAAGGGAAGACACCCAAGAGCAGCACTACATCGAGTGAGTGGATGGTGAGCGCCCACACCTACCACTAAAATATATATATATATATATATATATATATATATATATATATATATATATATATATATATATATATATATATATATATATATATATATATATATATATATATATATATATATATAATTTATTTATTCATTTGATAGTTTACCAATGATTTCTATATAAAGTAGTTATGAATACCAACTTTTATTATATCAGCTTCTAATCATCACATTTTAGAATTTTATCATGGTCATGTATTGTAAATACTGTGTTACCTTATTTTATTGGATCCAACTATTTACATACTCGCATTATATCTTTTTATTAAACTCTCCTTTCGGGACTCTGGTGAAAGCTTTGCCATTGGACTTGACATCTCAAAGGCTTTGGATCGAGTCTGGCATAAAATTTTAATTTCCAAACTGCCCTCCTACGGTTTCTATCCTTCGATCTGTGCCTTCTTCTCTAGCTCCCTTTCTAGTTGTTCTGTTGCTGCTGTTGTAAACAGCAACTGTCCTTCTCCAAGAGCTATCGATAGCGGTGTTCCTCAGGGCTCTGTCCAATCATCATATCACTTCCTTTTAATCATCTGTGGCCTATTAAGCTATACATCTAACCCTATCCACTCATATCCTAATGACTCCACCCTTCACCTTTCCATTCATTTTCTGCAGCCTTCATCTCAGCAGTTACATCAGTGAACAAGGGATGAAGCTATGGCACACCTAATGTCTGATTTGGCTCATATCTCTGATTGAGGTAAAAGTATACTTGTTTTTAATGAATCAAAAACTCAGTTCTTACATCGATCAACCCGACCAAATCTTCAGCAGGAGTGTTCTCTTATGTTTAACAATATCCAACTCAATCCTGCATCATCTTTAAGCGTACATAAGGTTTCGTTCTTTCGATATTTATCTTGGAAAATTTGCATCCAAGAGAATTGGTGTGCTAAACCGACTCCGTGCCTTCTCTACCCCTGCACGTTTGTTAACTTTATACACGGGTTTTATTCACCCCTATGTAGAGTGCAAGTCTCATGTGTGGGGAGGCTCACTAAATACAGCTCTTCTTAACATGGTGGAGTCACAGGCTTTTGTCTCATAAACAATCCTTCTCTAACTGGCTTCATTCAACTGACTCTTTGCCACACTGTTGCATCTTTATCTCTTTTCTCATGCTACTTCAATGGTCACTGCTCGTCTAAACTGTCTACCATAGTCGCGGCGCACGTCTCTGAGGTTGTCATTATCGTACCCTGGCAACCTACCATTCAGAAATGCGTCCGATTTTGTATCATATTAAATACGAATCATATTATTTTGCACGAATATATTATACACGAATATTATTATACACGAATCACATGCGTCTCATATTATACACGAAATCAGATGCACTTTTGAATGGTAAGTTGCCAAGGCATGATAGTAACAACCTCATAGTTGCGCGCCGCGATTATAGTATCCCTTCACTGCTACAGAGGGTGCATAGCAACCATCTAGCAACAAACCCTCATCCTTTTTCTGTCTAGCTATCTAATGCAAAAGTTAACAGTTACTCTTAGTCATTCATGTATGCAACAGGTCAACTCTGGAACTGTCTCTCTTTGTCGGTATTACCTACTGCCTATGATCTCCAGTCTTTCAAACACAGTGTGTCCAGGCATCTCGAAATGAACGGATTGCAAATTTGGCTCTCTGTTAGCTTGTTTTTTTTTTTTTCTTGAAGGGAACAATTCTCAGGGTCCTGGCCTTTGGTTCCTTCTTCCTTGCATAAAAAAATAAAAAGGGAGAGGGAATGAGTACGGTGGTCAAAGTGAGTAGGGATGCCAGTGTTAAGGATATAAAGAGTTCTTCAGAAGAAACTGTTCTACTAAATGTCCTTTAGTGGTGATTACAGAGCCATCCCACTGGGAATGCCGACAAATGAAGTCACCAATAAGATCAATCAGATGAAGGAGCACGGGAAAGTTTGGAAATTCAAGAGGGACAGAAGGAGGGAAATAGAGAGTTCTACAAGTGATCCATTAAAGAAGAAAGACAGGAGCAAACGTATGAGGGACAGGAGAAGAAACAGAGAGGTTCAAAGAGAACATCATTGCAGGTAGGGAGAGCAGTCATTAAAAGGAGAGGATCCAAGAAAAGGACAGCCAGGATCAGGAACCGGGGAAGAACAAACTAAGGTTTCTTAAAGGGAGAAAAGAAAAGGATTATAGGAGGATATAAGGCAATGACGATCCGTAAGTTGAGTACAAAAGCCTATAACATTCCACCAAAGAATACCATGACCCAGGAAAGAATCAAGTCAGGGAGGGGTGCAGACATTCTTTACAGTGGTGAGGGAGAAAGTATCCAGGAGACATGGGTTAATCAAGAACAGAAGAGAGTGGGACAGGTAGGGAGGGTGTAGTGATGATAGAGGAGGCGGGTGGCTGGACAAAGAAGGAGAGGGAAACAGAATAGGAGGGAGGAGGCGGCTCAGGAGAGTAACAGGAATGGGAAGGGTAGTGGCTCAGAAGTGGTAGATGGAATGGGAGTAGGAGGGAGTGGGGAAGAGAGGGGAGAATTCATTTCTGCAATGGCAAGGATAGGCAAGGAAGATGTATGGACAAGGTCAATGAGAAAAATTTGCAGTTATTCTGCATCCACAGGAGGAGACAAAGGTTGAATGAGAACTGATTGTAGAGCATTATGGCGTTGTTGTTTAGAGGAGTGGTAGAACTAGAGTGGCTGGGCAAGAGAGGAGAGAGACCAGGAATAAGAGATGGATAAGACATTATGGCACGTTTACGTTTCCTAGCACGGAATGAAGAACGTGAAGAACAAGAACGGGAATATAGTGAATGGGAAGGAGGTGGGGTAGAGGGAGCAAAATAACGAGAGAGGGAAAAGAGGAAGAATAAGGAGGAAGAGAGACAAGAGCAGTGAAAGAATTGGAGATGGGTACAGAAATGGACACACTGGAAGAGCTGGAGACTCTGACATAAGAGTAGGTTGGGCCATACGTGCATCAAAGATGCCAGGGGACTGACTTAAGTGTCTTGCTTCTCATCAGGCTTTTCAAAGGGTAACACCGTTTTTTCAACGGATGTGTGACTCTTCGGTTTCAGAGATGTAAACAGGGCACTTTCTGTAGGAAGCTGTATGACGATCCCCACAGTTAGGACAGTACTGGATTGTCAGAGTACATGTGGATAATGAGTGGCCTACTTTTGACCAGATGGAAACTCAGATGGCTTCTTCTTTTATTCCCGATTATTACATAACATTGCAGAATGCAGAAAATGGAAGAGGTGAGATAAAAAGCAATGCTTTTCGAAACGACTAATCATATTATGCATAATCTTTAATTATGGGATCCATACGCAGTCTTCGCCGAAAAAGAGCAAAATATGGCGACAAATACAGATACTGCTGGCTTGTAATATCCATAGGTGCGGTAAGAGGTTTTTCTGGAAGTCCAGATGTATCAATTATCCCAGCTAACTCGTTAGTCTTATTTCCGTTGCCCCAGTCAATGAGTGCCTTGATTTGCTTTCCAGTATACATCTGCAGCCCCAGTCAAAGTTCTAAATATTGTATGTGTTATGCGAGTTGACGAATTTGACTCTGTATCCAGAGCCCTGCATGACCACTTGTTCCCCTTGTTCCACTTGTCTGGGTGTCTAAAATTCTTGTGCCTGAGTCTGCTTCTCTTAGATCGCAGGTCACCATCCGTCTGCCATCGTCTAATCCATCTAGCTACGGTTGTGGAGCTGGTGCCTGTCATCTCTGCTATGGCCTGGAGCGACCACCCGCCCACCCGCATCCATATAAACCTCGCTCGCTCGGCCAGACCAGTTTGCCGTAACCAACGACGCCGATGGTACACTTCCATACCCTGTGCGATTTTGAAATATTTAAATCCCGTTTCTTTCTCTCTTTCTTTCCTTTTTATTTTTTGAGTCCCTAACCTGATTCCTGTTTATACCAGTAGATACAAGAACTTAACCAAATTTCCTCGTAACCCTTTTCCATTCTAAGGAGCAGTAATATATTAAGGCTGCCAGAAGACAATTTTGCTTAGGTGGGGAAATTTTAGTAGTCACAGGATTCATTAAAAGTTAACAAGATAGGGTTCAAAAAGGGTTTGTAAATGTTAACAAAATCTCTTAAATGCCAGATGTGATTCGGATCTCAACTAGAACATTCACTTGGTACAGGAAAGGAAACAAGTGCTACAATTTAGGTGCAGATCAATGAAATTTCGAGACCACAGTTCATTAGGGATGTCGTTGGTACTAGCACTGTCATCTAGCGTCATTCTTCCTCGTCTCATATGATTCCATTAGGTCTAGTACAGTACTCGTGTGCTTAATAGGTTAATGAATGCCATATGTTCCTCCTCCAGCTTGAAAACTTTGATAAACAGGATTAGAATAAAACTGTCTTTATAAAAACTGTCAATATACGATACTTAACCCTTCAGTACTGTACCGCCTTCTTTAACTGCACTCTTGCTTCCTCCAGGCAGTTTTCTTCAGCCTGAAAAATGCCACTAGTTCTGAAGGGGTGAATGAAAGCTGTATCAAACCCCTTTCAATTCGACAACTATTTCCTAAGCTGAATAACGCCTTATGGAGGTAGCAAAGCTGAACTAAAAGACTTCATCATATTAAATGAGTTTATATGCACCTCATCTATTTTATTTTCCACCACCGTATAAACTTTTGCCTCATACGTCCTGTTCTTTGTATTCCTGCTATCAACAGATCATCTGATTCTGTGATAGAATTTTTTTTTTTTTTTTTTTTTGAGCTGTTCTGTAGAGATAGTTGCCCTTAGTAGAATATGATCATATGGGGAATTTAAGCATAATAATAATATAAAAAATCAAATGACATTCTTGGCGTTAAGGGTTTAAATTCTTTACTTTTATGATGTCTTTTCATACTCTCTATCTCCAGGTAGGTGACTGCACTCATATCTTGTTACATTCTGATGGTTTTACACTTAGTTACGGTTTTTGTCGGTGTTACCCAGTGAACTACATACTACATTGGCAGATAACTGTGTATCCAAATAGATGTCTGGTGGTTTAGTGGGTTAAGGCATCACAGATATGTGATTTATAAGGGATTGTATACGGTGTGTGGTTAGGGTTCATTGCTCGCAGTACTGGTCAAATGTGATCAAATGATCACTCATCTAGCCCCTGCTCCCAAGCAGGTAATGAGGACTGATGAGTAGCTATTTGACTTGGCCAGATGCCCGTCCTCTTGTAGCTAATTTCAAGCTGCACTGTAATAAAAAAGAGAAGTGACTAGGATCGTATTCCGGTGTTGTTACAACTCAGAATTCGAGATGGGAGGATGGCAAATTTAGGGCAAAATATAGTTTTAAAAAAAGTATAGTTACCGTACAGCCTTCATTAAACTTCACAGGTCGTGAGACTCTCGACTTCCTGGAAGCTGTAGATTGCAGGATAGAATGGTTAATGACGAGAGATGACAGTTACTCATCTGAATATTTTTTTTCTAAAATACTCAAATTTGGTGTTGTCTGTTATTTCCTATCTATCTATCTATTGCCAGACGCCTCAATCCCGTTCGGGGTGGCCACAAACAAATCGCCTCCACGTCTCCCTGTCCCCCGCCATTTCACTGCCCTGCTCCTAACTCACACACCCCTCTCTCATATACCTCTCCACCCCATCCCTCCATCTCATTATTATTTCCACCAGACAGATTATATATATATATATATATATATATATATATATATATATATATATATATATATATATTTTTTTGTCTGACTGCATAGATGTCAGGGCAAGCTATCTACATGCATTCCACGTTCCTTTGAATGGTGACACTTTGGCACCAGTACCTAGTGCCCATAATAAATACCTGCTAGGTTTGTTTCATTCAGGGCTTTGATGGTTAGTTATTATTATTATTTTTTTTAATATAAATGATATGACAGTGGGTCTTGAGGAAGGAGAGCGAACTCTGTTTTGACGCAGATCACTCTATCAAAGTCTTAACCACCTCTGCCTGGAATCTATTTTGCATTGTGTTAAACATATCACTTATAATTTGAACACGACCTCCTGCGACTATTTTAATTATTATTATTATTATTTTTTATGTTAACAAAGTTCTCGTATATATCCTCCTGTGTATGTAAGTCTTTGCACCTTTTTTTTTTTTTTTGTCATTCTCTGCACATGCCAAGGCCACTTCAATACAGGTGGTTTTCTTTGTTCCTTAAAGTGAAATTTTTAATTATGCATCTTCTTAACCCCTTCAGTCTCACTATGCATATTCCCCTCCCCAAGCGAGTGTATTCAAAATCGGTAGGACACAGTATGTTGCTAAAAGTGTAAATGAAGGTCATATCTATCCCCAGCAATTTGAAATGTCCATTGCAAGGTAAAAAAAAATGCGAGACACGAATTAAATATAAAATGATTAACCTTTTTAAAGTGGCAAAATTTCTGATCTTTTGCTAGTCAATGGGCCTCTCCCCCTCACTCCTATAATGATCATATCCATTTCTCTTTCTCCATTCCCTCACATGTGCTGACTGCATTATTATATTGTTTTCCTGTTCTTCAGTTTGGACATTTCGTTCTTACTGAAGCCCAGAATTTTTTTGTCGATATTAATACTTTCTGTTAGCAATATTGACCCTCTTAGGCTCTTGCACTTACTTTTAAATGAAAAGAAAAACATGGTATGGTGTAGTGCCATAATTTTATTTATTAGTATAAGCTAGTATTGTAGTATAATCTTAAGTAATGTTATAAAGATAGTCTGTACAGTTCATTTAACTGTTAAATCTTATATTTAAGTCTAGTCTTAGATAATATTCATAATGTGAACATGATGCTGATATTGATAGTACTAAGTATTAATGTGAATAATGGACCAACGGGTGCCACCAGTGTAATGCAAGAAATTTAGCCACCGTCAATATGAAGCTGAGGGTTAGTCACCAGTGTAACGCAAGGAACTTTTGATACCACCACTAATGCCACTAGTGTTGATGTGAATGTTTATACATAATCCCACCGCTGACACCATTGTAATGCAAGAAATTTGGCCACCATCAATATAAAACTGAGAGTTAGTCACCAGTGTAATGCAAGGAACTTTTGATACCACCACTAATGCCACCAGTGTAATGATGGAATATTTTAGTCGTTAATAAATGACCCCAGTGTAATGAAGGAATTAATCAGAAAAACGTCAGTGTAATGCTGGAAATATTAGAGATTACGGAAAATGAGGTAGTGTGATCTTATTAGCGTTTAAGGGAAATGTGGTAGCGTGATCTTATTTGAGAATTTTAGAGATCAAGAGAAATAGGTTAGCATGATCTTATTAGTGTATTTATGGGAGACGTGGTAGCATGAACTTTTGGAAAGTGCGTGAGCCGTTAGATATTAACCACACTTTGTGGGCCACTCAATCTCGTCTGTACCATACCTTGGAGGATAACAAAACTCGAACTTGGATTAACTTAACCTAAGATTTACTAAGCATTAAGAACTGAGACACATTACTCGTCACTGTGAATACACCCAAACGAGATGATAATGAGGATCTACATCACTGGAGATTTTAATCTTTACAAGCTAAGTTAATGTTGAAAGAATGCAGATACACATATATTAATCCTGTGGTCACAGCTGGACTCGTGGAAAGATTCAAAGAATACTGATGCACATGGATAAACTAATCCCGTGTTCACAGTTGGACTCGCGGGAAGAATTGAAGAATACTGATACACGAATATATTAATCCCATGGTCACAGTTAGACTTGCAGGAAGAGTCGAAGAATACTAAGACACTCTCTTAAGATTAAACTCGTATAACTCCAGAATTATATACAGTAAAGTCAGAAATATTATAGGATCAGTGATCAAATAAATTGTAATCAAAATGGGCTGTAAACAAAATGGACCTGCCGATATAGTCGTTATTTAGGCTACATGAACTAAGTAAAAAAAAGGGGAGGGGGTGTGAGTGTGTGAGGTGTTTTGGCAGTAGCTTGAAATGGATGATCTGCAATGTTGAAGAGGACCAGCAGTCTCAATTAATCAGTACAAGAGGGATCAGGGGAAAATATGACTTATTTAACTTTAGAATATGAGGACTTATTACACGAGGGAGAAAACAAAAGGGGGGGGGGGAGATGAGAGCCCGACGCTAATCTGCAATGTTGAAGAGAAGCGGCGGTCTGGTGGTTGTCACCGCCTCGTGCCTTTTTATACTAAACCAAGACAGTGTCCAGGAATCGGGTAAAACTTTAACTAATTACTTTGTAATATTTTTAACTCTCTAGCATCTTTAACCCGCCGCATGCCAACTATTTTTAGCCCTCTGGGTCACCCAAGTGCCAGCCATTTTTCACCTTTTTTTTTTTTTGGCTAAAATGATAGATTTTGATGTGGAAACAATGAATTTCACCATTAAAATGCTTACTGAGGATCAGAAATGAGTTTTTTTGAGTCCTGCATACTTGTGTACAGGTACAGTCATACTCTCACGCTCACCACATACGTGAGAGAAAGCCGTTTTCTATGTAAGGTATACACAGGTATAGCAATGTTCAGTACACTTTTCTAATCACTTATTACTTCAGCATCTATCGCAATTTGTGTCTCTTTCTCACTGTGAATGCATTATTTTACACTTACTTGAAAATAGGTACAACCTGACTTCATTATGTACAGTAGTGGCACTTACAAGAAGGTATTTACAACTTGACTTCACTATATAGTCCTTACACTTAAAAGAAAATATTTACAACTTACACTTACATGAAAATATTTACAAAAGTGCCTTCACTATGTAGAGCACTGGGTGAGGCACACAGGCAGAGTGAGTCAGAGCGATTGTGAGGGGGAGAGCAAGTGAGTGTATGGCCTTGACAGCCTTGGGAATGGTAGAGGAACTGTTACCTTACATGCCTGCCAATTTTAACCCGTGAATCTTGAAAAATGAAGTCACAGTGAAGTTTTTTATTTTAGACTGTTTTAAAATGACACGGGCACTGGCCGCGGCATTATGTCAGATCGTTTTAAAACAACACTGGCACTAGCCGCGGCATTATGTCAGACCGTTTTAAAACGGCACTGGCACGCAGCAGGTTAAAGAATGTGAGTGATACATTTGCATTTGATATACGTAGCAAAATGATTTACTATCTATCTATCTATCTATTGCCAGAAGCCTCAATCCCGTTTGGAGTGGCCACAAACAAATCGCCTCCACGTCGTCCTGTCCCCTGCCATTTCACTGCCCTGCTCCCAACTCACACCCCCCTCTCTCATATACCTCTCCACCCCATCCCTCCATCTCATCCTCGGCCTCCCCCTCCCTCTTCCCCCCTCCACCTCACTCATATACACTCTCTTCGTCAGTCTTTCACCCTCCATCCTCTCCACATGGCCAAACCACCTCAGTGTGTTCCTCATAACACTTCCTATCACATCCACATCCACACCACAACGCTTCTTTATATCCTCATTCGTCAGCCTGTCTCTCCATGTGACTCCACAGGCTCCTCTTAAATAACTCATTTCCACTGCTCTCACTCTTGACTTGTGTCCTTCCAACACTGTCCAAGCTTCACTTCCATACGTTAGAGTTGGTAACACAATACTGTAATGCAGGAACTTTTTCACTTCCATGCTCACTTCCCTGTTTCTTATCACTGCTTTCAAAGAACCAGCAACCTTTCTTCCCTGCTGAACCCTTTCAAGCACTTCACCCTCCAAACCTCCATCCTTACTCATCACACTACCCAAGTACTTAAACGTACTCACATTATCCAATTCCTCACCATCCATCCTCGCTGTACATTCACTGACTTCACCTCTCTCAAAGACCATCACTTTACTCTTCCCTACATTCACCTTTAGATTCCGTTTCTTACACACTCTCCCAAACTCATCCACCAAGCCTTGCAGCTCCCCTTCGTCTTCACTCAACAACACAGTATCATCTGCAAACAACAGTACAGGGAGTTTCCAAACACTATCCTCTCTCACCGGGGCCACTCCAACATCCACTATCCTACCTTGTACTTCTTTTATTACCCCATCCATGAACAGATTGAACAACCATGGAGACATGACACATCCCTGTTTCAACTCAACCTCCAAAGAGAAAAATTCACGTAGTTCACCATCAACACGCACTGCAGCTTTAGCAACATCATACATACTCTTCACAGCATTCAACAACTTTCCATCTACTCCATATATTCTTAATACTTTCCACAATCCTTGTCTATCCACCCTGTCAAATGCTTTCTCCAAATCCATGAAAGCCACATACAACTTCTTTCCCTTCTCTAGAAACTTTTCCACTAAAGATCTAAGAATGAATATCTGATCTACACAACCTCTTCCCTTCCTAAAGCCTCCCTGTTCTTCTCCAACTAATTCCTCTGTTCTTTCTCTAACTCTGTCAATATGTATCCTACCATACACTTTTACTATTATACTAAGTAGACACATGCCCCTATGATTACCACACACTTCTTTTTCCCTTTTTCCTTTGTACAAGGGAATAATTATACCTGACTTCCAATCCTCCGGGACTCTACCTTCCTCCCAGGCCAATCTGCACATCTTCCACATCTATTCTACTACTATCTCTCCCCCATGCTTCAGCATTTCACCACACTCTCCATCAATTCCTGGAGATTTCCCCGATTTAACTATCTTCATTGCTTCCACAACTTCTATCCTACTGATTTCTTCCTATCTTCTCACCTCCCTCCTTCTCCCAGCCATTACCCAGCCACTTATACTCGCATTACTTCCATCCTGTATGTTCAACAATTCCTTAAAATATTCTCTCCATCTGCTCACTTTTTCTCCCTTCTCCACTAGTAATCTACCATTTTTATCTTTCACTCCCCTGCTAACCTCACTTCCATCCTGTCTTACTATGTTCACCTCTTTCCAGGACATCTTCTTACACTCCCTCCACTTTACACTCAAATTCCTTTCAAATTCCTCATCCACTCTCTTCTTACTCTCTCTTACTAATCTTTTCACCTCTCTCTTTCTTTCTACATATAACTCTCTCTTCTGCCTCTCACCTTCTTCCACGCCCCTATTTCTCATCCATTCATTGTATGCTTTCTTCTTTTATGCCATAGCCTGTCTCACCTCTTCACTCCACCACGCTGTTCCTTGCACCCCCCTCCGTCTTCTCTTCCTCCCACACACCACATCACATGCTGCACATATTTCTTCTGTAAATATCCTGCACACACCTTCCACATCCCCCATCTGCTCCAATTCATATTAACCCAATCGTTCCTCCACTTCTCTCTTATACTCTGCCTTTTTCTCATCCTCTTGTAACCTTTCCACTCTCCTTGCACCTACTCCTTCCTCTCGTCTTTCCCTTCTTCTATTTCTCCATCTTGTTTGCATCCTAATTCTGTCCACCACCAAGTAGTGGTCAGAAAGTCCATTCCCCCAACCTCTATAAGCTCTTGCATCCATTACACATCTTCGCATTCTTTCATCCACACACACTTAATCAATCATTCCCTTCCTTTCATTCAGTTCACCACCCACCCTTCTCATCATTTGCCATGTATACCTGTGGATCATTTTATGCCTGAAGAGGGTATTGGCTATCACCAACCCTCTCCCAGCACAAATGTCCACTAACGCACTGCCATTCTCATCGTGACTGACGATGTTGAAATTTTTGTGATAAGCTTACAAGAACTACTATCATAACGAAGCCAAATGAATTAGGAATTCAGAGAGTTTTATTACTCGCGTCGAATTATATGCCTACGTGACTATAAACACGTTTCAATAACATGAATTTCGCGCTTCACAAACGACTATCTTCAATATTCTTACTTTAGACATTTTCAAATCACCACTGCTTAGTACAAAAGGGGAAATCTATTAACTTCGGCAAGTAAATCACTAGATTGGAATAAAAAAGGAAGATATTCGCAATTTTTGATCTCTGCTAAAGTTTGCGGTTACACGTCTTCGTTGGCAAGCAGCTGGTTGATTATTCACATTAATACTTGACTTAGTACTACCAATATCCGAATCATGTTCACATTATGAATATTAACTAAGACTAGACTTAAATATAAGATTTAATGGTTAAATGAACTGTATAGACTATATTTATAATATTACCTAAGATTATACTTACAAT
Organism: Coenobita brevimanus; assembly: GCF_032717465.1. Lineage (NCBI taxonomy): Eukaryota > Metazoa > Arthropoda > Malacostraca > Decapoda > Coenobitidae > Coenobita > Coenobita brevimanus. The sequence goes on along the minus strand of NC_136993.1, from coordinate 40,819,559 downwards.
ACTAGCTTATACTAATATTTAAAATTATGGCACTACATGAGTCCTTCCTCCGGAAAAAAATAACATCGAAAATCAAACATTCAATTCATTCATCTGCATTTCCTAGGGACGTGTGTGCAGACGGCACGGACTTAACAAATTTGACTGTGAACCTACCTTTATGAACAAAGATTTCCCTGACTCTTCCTCCTATAAGTGGTACCTGTCGGTCCACAAGTAAAATCACGTACCCTAGGGGGTTGCTACTCTGTCACTGTACTCTCGAAATCCAGCGGAGATGTGTGCCCCATCCAACCTCCTGACTGGGTGGAAACATGGTCGTCTCACCTGGACTGACCCATACTCTCACTGCCAGGATCGTCCCAGGGGCACTTCCCATTCACACCGCATACAGACTAATCGCATTCACACTCTCATTCATTCATTCTTATGCTTCCAGCACTCCACCTAGCAATTGATGAGCGCCTGTCAGGTCCTGAAGTCACTGTTTCACCCTAGACCGTGTTGACTGTAACTTGAGGGGTAGGCGCGCACTGACCCCCGAATTAAGACACCCTAATTTTCCACTGAACTGGGCTGTGCCCATAACCCAAACTCCTGTGAACTCTTGATGAATGAAACTTATCTTAAACTCTTGTAGTGCCTGGAAGTGATAATGAGCTGTATCTAGTTTATTTTATATGACCAAAAGTTCGCTTAAGTGAGAAAGAGTGGCCGAGGCATGGCTGTTTCCATGCGGACGTTGCCAGAACGTAGATTAAGTTACCTAATTGCTAAGTCACTTTTTTATTCCTACTGTAATTTACTAGTATTAAGTATCTTTATAATATAACACTCGAGTGAGATGAGAACATGTGCCTTTGTTCACATAATCCAGAATAATGTACGTGTGCGCAAAGTGATGTAAAGTATGATAATTTTCATTATTTTTCGATGTAAGGGTATAAAGTGAGAGGTGATGTTGAGTAATTATTGTAACTAGAGAATGTTATTTTTATGGGTAATCGATTGTAAGGGGAAAGACATCACACTGAGTCTATCTCGAGTCTGTTATAATTAAAATCTTAAATTGCGTATGCTGTCATCCCCCCCTTCCCCTTGCGCCATGCAATTTTGGCGTGTCTCACTTGCTCACTGGCCGTGATAGATGGCAGAAGTCGGTACTGTCATCATCCTCCCCCCCCACTCCAAGGAATTCTCGGGTCCTAGTGTGGAGGTCAAAGTACCTGAGTGAGTCAAAGTCCAAGTGTGAAGGTTTAAGCACCAGTGGATGAGTCAAGGTCCCAAGTGTGGAGGTCAAGGTCGACAGTGGGAGAGGACTGGACCAGTGAAATTTGTGCTCAGAGGGACGATTATGAAGAAACACATTGGACTGGGACAGAGTAGCTAAGTTGTTTGCATTTGATATTAGGTCCACATAGAGATAAATTTTTCGAACAATATGCCAACTTATTCAGACTTAATTTGTAAAGCAAGTTGCTGGGGAAGATTTCTAATTTTTGATCTTGTTAATACACATTCCCTCCCACTCGAACTTTATTGTTTGTATAACCCTTGAGAACTGATGGTATAGAGCTTACCTAGTAGTTTACTGAAGTGCAACTTAAAGCATTCTGGGAAACTGCGAAGGTTGGGCTTGGGTTGACCTAGTTGCGACCATTCTTAACTTGACCACTTGAAATATAATAAACGCAACCGAAGAGGCCACTAATGGGTGAGAGTCTCCATCAATCTGAGTTCCTGACCATTCCAGCACACAGTGGTCATCAAGAGTGACTTGTTTTCTGTCCCTTTTGACCATGTAAAAGTCTGGATCGCAGAGGATGACACCACAAGTGGTGGCAGCGGTGGGATAACCTATTAATGTGAGGGTAATTTAACTTGAAATTAAGGTAATAGCTCATCCCCCAGTTCTCAAAGGTATATGTACTTAATATTATGTGTAGAATTACAAGGTATGTGTATTTGTAGTGTGTACTATTTTAGTGTTGCAGTTGAGCATTCACCTCCTGGGGTTCGTTCGTTCGTTTGAAGATTTCCTGCACGTATACTGCAGGCCGGGCCATTTATTAGCCCGGTCAGAGGTGTATGGGCTTATTAAAAATAGTAAGTGGGGAGGACAGGACCTGGGGATTGCCCAGCACACACGTCCTGTCCCCTGGCGGGCTTTGTGGTGTGTGTGTTCTGGGGTTGCTCAAGTTGGAGTTGGGGCATTTTCGTAGTTGAGCATTCACCTCCTGGGGTTGCTCACGTTTGTATAATTCATGATGGAGTCCCGTGTTGAAAAATTGATTGACATTGAAACTGAAATGCCTGAGGAAGTAGAGGTGAAACAGGAACCATCCATAATTGATGAGTGTTTTGAGCATATTAGAGCATTTGAGGACATGTTAGGCCCACCCGGACTCACCCCAATCAAGGTTGGAGGTCCATCACAGTATACGTAGATGATGGGTGTATGGTGTATATATTGTATATACTCATTTTTTTCTCTCTCTCTGAACACGTCTTGTCCTTGCCTTAACTGGCTGGGAACATGGAGTCAGGTATGCCCTTCCAGGTCTCTCCGGACTGTACCTGCGTATTTACCTTTTCTACCAGTACCTATGATGTAATTTTGAATTAATAGGGTTGAGTAGTTGTTGAGAGTATGTCCAGCTTTTGGAGAGATGAGGCGTGGAAGCTGCGTGTTGTCAAATCGAGTGCACCTTGGTGTATAGACCGCCGTTCTTGCCTTACCCCGATTCTTTTTTATCTTTAGGTTAGATTGTTAGGCTTAGGGATAATGAGATCTCACAGTTAGGTCTTTAATTTTTTTTCTCCAGAGTTAGGGAACTGTACATGTGAGGGGCAGTTCTACATGAAGGTCTCCACCTGGAGGTTTCATACTTGCTTTGAGAACCTCGAGCACTGAGTGTATGTAAAACCCAAACTGCAGTATAGGATTGCTCAGAGAGAGAGGGAAAGTTTCCAGTTTCTCTATAGGGCTTGGAAAAGTTGAACTATGGGGCTCTCGCATGTTAGGAGAAGTAGGTAGGTTTCGCTCAGTCTCTCTGGACAGAACGCAGTGGAGCGACTCGTGTTACTCTTGACCTAGCACAAAGTTTCTCCTGGTAGCAGGACATTCTCCTTATGAGTAATATGCCTGGTGAGTGGCATACATCGTCAGTTGCATATAGTGAGTGAGGAGAAAATTTACTCGTGGTAGAGGATTTTTTTTGTGGACATGATTGCTGCCGACTGTTCTCGAGCATGGAGCTTATGTAATATCCCACAGTCGCAGTATAGGACACGTTGGCTGGTGTTTTGGAGGTGTAACTCTCGATTCTTGTAGTATGATTTAATGATGAATACAGGGAGTTTATCTTGGTTCATTATCTTCAGAGAAAATCGTAAATTGAGCAGTGTATGTATTACAGAGACTGAATACACTAAGTCTAGTTGGACCCCACTTCTTGTTCACACTCTCCACTACCTGTCGGTTCTATAGCTAGCCTCCTTCTGAGCTCTGCTTCCTAAATTTTGGTGTAGCAGGGGTCGTGTCACGTGTGTTACACTGTTGTTGGAATTGTTACGAGGAGTTATCCCTTATTTCATACAGTACGTTTTCTTTTGTTGTGTATCATGAATGTAATGAATATTATGTTTATTATTGTATAATGTGATTGTATATTGTGTTGGAGTTTATCTTTGGAGACTGTAGAAATGAATTAATATTTGTGAAGTTGTTAAGGGTTAACATGTAAGGTTATGTTGTTGTATTGTGATCCCGTTAGTGAGAGATATGTATGTACGAGGGGAGAGTGCGTGGCTTCTCTCTCTCTTGGTGGCTGGCGGCGTGTGAGGAGCTGATCTGGGTTTCTGCTCGGGTGGGCGTGTTGGAGGAGACACGTGGTGATTTTGGGAGAGCAGTGTGGTCACACAGTGTGAGGTGTTATACAAGGGAAGTGGTGAGATAATTATGTGAATATATTGATGAGTATTACTTGTGGGAGGAGAATATACAGGTGATGGAGAGAGAGAGCGTGGTGTGGGTGGCCACAAGATAGCCTATGGTGCACGTGGTGGTGTACTTGTGATAGTGGAGATTATTATTGTGTGAACCATTGTGGAGTATTTATGTGGTTAATATTATAGAGTAACATGTGAGGGAGAATGGTTAATTATTTTGAGATTATGGTTATTATTGAGTGTCATTTGGTGTTGAGAAGATCATTGTGGGGATATAGCATAAGTGATCTAAGCATATTCTTTATTTTGAGTATCAGAGTGTTTATTTGTAAATATATGTAAATAGTGTAGTAGACTATTTCATTATCATTGATGGTGTGATGGATGATACAGTATTTGTGGTGGAGATATTTCATGTTGCTATCCAGCTGGCCCGGGAATGAGGAGTTGCAGGCCGAACGAATTTCTTGCTGTACTTAACTATTGCAGCGTGCTTGAGGAGTGAGGACAGCTGGGGACGTAACAGAATGTTCTAGAAACCTGTGTATGAGTATGTGTGTATGCGTGTGTATGGTCACTAGGCATTGTTTGTATGCTATCTCACTGACACACTACCTATATCATCCCCTGACTTGCTACTTCCTGTGTATTTTCAACATTTCCTCAGTTACACTTGCAAGATCATTTCCCGTTCCCAGGCTTGCCTGGAGCTCTGTCTATCTATCTACTTATCTATCTATCTATCTATCATGTTTTGTATAATTAATTGTATTTATAATATGGAGTCCTAACAGAGGCGTGTAGATTGGTTTCCCTTCACGAGCAAGGAGCGTGTGAAACACCCCACAGTAGCAGTATTGAGAGAGACTGGTCAAGTAGATGAACTTACGTACCGTGTGTGTTAAGTATGGGTAGGCCTACTGGGTATTTCCGAGGAGTACGGGTCCAGTCGCCCAAACTTTTGGTCTTCCCTAACCGAGGGCGGATGTAGTGCCCGGAAGTGATAATGAGTTGTATCTAGTTTATTTTATATGACCAAAGTTCGGTTAAGTGAGAGAGAGTGGCCGAGGCATGGCTGTTTCCATGCGGATGTTGCCAGAACATAGATTAATTACCTAGTTGCTAACTCACTTTTTTTTCCTACTGTAATTTACTAGTATTAAGTCTCTTTATAATATAACACTCGAGTGAGATGGGAACATGTGCCTTTGTTCACATAATCCAGCATAATGTACGTGTGCGCAAAGTGATGTAAAGCACGATAATTTTCATTATTTTTCAACGTAAGGGTATAAAGTGAGAGGTGATGTTGAGTAATTATTGTAACTAGAGAATGTTATTTTTATGGGTAATCGATTGTAAGGGGAAAGACATCACACTGAGTCTATCTCAAGTCTGTAATAATTAAAATCTTAAATTGTGTACGCCGTCATCCCCCCCTTCCCCTTGCACCACGCAATTTTGGCGTGTCTCACTCGCTCACCGGCCGTGATAGATGGCAGAAGTCGGTACTGTCATCATCCTCCCCCCCCACTCCAAGGAATTCTCGGGTCCTAGTGTGGAGGTCAAAGTACCTGAGTGAGTCAAAGTCCAAGTGTGGAGGTCTAAGCACCAGTGGGTGAGTCAAGGTCCCAAGTGTGGAGGTCAAGGTCGACAGTGGGAGAGGACTGGACCAGTGAAATTTGTGCTCAGAGGGACGATTATGAAGAAACACATTGGACTGGGACAGAGGAGCTAAGTTGTTTGCATTGATATTAGGACCACATAGAGATATATTTTTCGAACAATATGCCAACTTATTCAGGCTTAATTTGTAAAGCAAGTTGCTAAGGAAGATTTCTAATTTTTGATCTTGTTAATACACATTCCCTCCCACTCGAACTTTATTGTTTGTATAACCCTTGAAAACTGGTGGTATAGAGCTTACCTAGTAGTTTATTAAAGTGCAACTTAAAGCATTCTGGGAAACTGCGAAGGTTGGGCTTGGGTTGGCCTAGTTGGAGACTGGCCCCGTCATTTAGGCATGCTACCATCCTTAACTTGACCACTTGAAATATAATAAACGCAACTGAAGAGGCCGCTAATGGATGAGAGTCTCCTTCAATCTGAGTTCCTGACCGTTCCAGCACACAGTGGTCATCAATAGCAACTTGTTTTCTGCCCCTTTTGACCATGTAAAAGTCTGGATTGCAGAGGATGACACCACACTCTAACTGTCCCAGTCAATTGTCAGTCAGTCCGACCCGCACACATTTCCCTAACCATCACTTAACTTTATATTGCAATAACCAGCATTGACACTCAACATTCTTCAATAAGTCTCCGGGGAGGGCGTCTCTCACGGGGCGGTAATTGTTCATCAATCGGATCAGGTTCAAAGACCTCTTCTTGGGGTTCTAAGAGCCACTCTTCATCTCCATAATAGGGCTTCACTTGTCCTGCAGCTCTTTGTACTCTTTTCCCCGTGAACACATTCTCTACCACGTACACACTTCCGTCCATCAACACTTCCATTACACGGTATGGACCATCCCATCTCATAAAAAGTTTTTGACACGTACCAAGTGCCACAGTTTCCTTCTTAATCCACACAAGGGTTCCAACTCCAACCGTCTGATTTTTACGCCTTCAGTTTGCCACGTCTCTATACAGACGCATAATCTTCCTGTGCGTTTCTCAAATGAAAGCACATGCAACAGCCATCTCGTCTTCCTCACTGTCGACAGAGGGCAAGGGTGCACCGACCAGCCTAGGTGGATATCGAGAGAAGGCGGCGAAGTAGGGTTGCAGTCCCGCGGATGTATGGACTGCCTGATTCATGATGATCTGACATAGCTGGAGCATCTGACATGGCTGGAGCAATTGGGGCCATTGGAGAAGATGGCCCTGACATAGGGCAGAGAGGACTGACTTCAGGGTCCGATGCATCTGCTTGGTGATGCCATTCCCTTGGGGATGATAGGGGGTCGTGTAATAGAGGGTGATTTGGTGTCACTGGCAGAATCACTGAAAATCTCTGCTGGTGAACTCACCTCCATTGTCCAGGACGATACTCGACGTGTGCCATAGTCTGTCACATATTGCCCGAGTTTGTCTATGATGTGTGTGGACTGTTTTGTTCTGAGGGGGAAGAACCTAACAAATCGGCTGTAATGGTCCACTACTGTAAAAAAGTAGTGGTAACCCTGTACTCCAGCAACCATATCAGTAAGATCTATCCCAATCCTCTCCAGTGGCTAATTCACTGGAGGCAATTCCTTCCACTGTTGCTGCAATCTAGTGTCCCCTTTGAATCTCTGACAAGTTACACATTTTTTGACATATTCACACATATCAACCTTAAGATATTGCCAGTAATACAGTTCTTCTGCCTTCTTAATAGTTTTCTTTTGTCCTAGATGACCAGTTAACTCACGTGCATGCTGAAGGGCCTGTACGACAAAGGCACGAGGGACTATGAGGCTGTAATGAAGACAATCGTCTGCCTTCTCCCGCACAAAATATAACACTATGTCTATTAGGGCAAACTGATGTAAGGTGGTTTTGGGTAGTTTTTTGGTGGGAACTGTACCACCTTTGAGATACTGTGCTAGTTCTCCCCATACAGGTTCTTCTCTTTGACGGGTCTTCATTTGTTCTCGATCTAACCCAAGCCAGGTGGCTTCAGGTGGACGGACTACTACAAGAACTGGGCGTGAAAACTGATCTGCTACAAAATTGTTTTTACCCTTGAGATACTGGATGTCATAGTTATATCCTCGCATTTCTAAGATCCAGCGATTTATTCGAGGCAATTTAGTCTTCTGCTTGAATATACTAGTGAGAGGTTGGTGATCAATAGCTACGGTAAAACAGGTACCCCACAGATAATGATGGAAGTTACAACACGCAAGGATTACAGCTAGGGTCTCTTTATCTGTCGCTGAATATCAAGTCTCACAGGGGTTCAACTATTTAGAGAAATACCTGATCGGCTTGTTGGTACCATCTGATTGAATCTGGCTCAGGACTCCGCCAACATGAGTGCTGCTAGCGTCTGTAGTGAGAATGAACAGTTGTTCTACCCGAGCTCTAACTAAAACATGGGCGTTCATGAGGCAAGACCTGAGATGTTCATAAGATTTCTGGCATTCGTCCGTCCAGGTAAAAGTTACACGAGATTTAGTAAAGTTGATGAGGGGCTGCGCATAATCTTTGTAAATGATGGAACATGTTTTCTGTAAAACTTGCACATTCCTAGATTTTGCCTTACTTCCTTTACTGTGGTGGGAGGTTTCATCTTTGCGACTGATTCAATATTCTTCGGATCAGGATTGCTTCCTTCGGCAGAAATCTGATGACCTAGGAAGGTAACTTCTTTGAGGCCGAATTTACATTTACTGAGATATAATTTCACTCCATTTTCAGTAAGTAATCGGAAAAGCTGTCTCAGACAGTCTAGTAAAGTTGAGAAGTCTGGAGCCCACAAGATCAAATTGTCTAAGTAATTTCTGACCCACCCTTTCTGTAGGAGGGGAGTTAGTATTGAACTCATTCACCTGGAAAAGATCGCAGGGTAGCAGTTAAGTCCGAATGGGAGTCATCTGAATCTGTATAGTGCGGCCCCGTCACTGAAGGTAGTGAGGTCACGACTTTCTTCATCTAACAGAATTTGGAAATACGCCTCTTGCATGTCAAGAGTGACATAATACTGATGTCCGGCCACTTGTTCTACTAGTTCATCCAATCGTGGGAAGGGGTAGATGTCAGTCGCAAGGAATTGATTCACATGACGATAATCGAGGCACATACGTTTGCTACCATCCGGGTTATTTACAAATACAATGGGTGACAGCCAGGCTGCAGTAGATCGTTCTATGATTTCTCTGTCCTCCATATCTTTTACCATGTCCACAAGGATCTATTTTGCTTATTCAGGATAGCGGTACATGGGTCCACGACTGGTTTGAGGATCAGCTACTTTAATATGAGTAGGAGGGCCACTGATAAGTCTTAACTTACTTTTGTCAAAAATGAACAGAGGGTCATGCTTAAGGATTAACTGAGGTAAGTCTTCCTGCTGGGCACTAGTGAGATGTTGCCAGTTTAGTTCTCCAATCAGTTCTTTCAACCTCTGAACACGTGTCCCACTTTGTCTGACTCGATCATTTTCTGGGAGTAGGTCATTGTGAATTTTGGTCACATTAACCCTACCAGAAGGTGGATTATCAATTCTCTCGTATGATCCAATAATTGTGCCCTTACGAAATACCTTCTCCTTAGTCGCATTAGTGAGAGGAAAGTAGATTGAATTCTCAGAACTGATTTTGACCAAATAGGGGTGACTGTTGTGACTGACCCTAGGTTGAGGATAAATGATAAGGTTAGTGCCTTGGTCTTCTCTTACAGGAATGGGCATAAACTTAGACTGATATGGATCTACTTTCATGGTGGTAAGAAGATTGATTTGCGAGAAGTGCTGTGATGGATTGGAAGGTTCGACTGGGTCAGCCTTCACTCTTTCGACTTTGTTCCTTTGTCGGCGAATGTGATTCATAACATAAGAGGTGCCTACCCATACCATGACTCTCCTTACTCCATCCCACATGAGAGGAGCTTGACCTAGTACATCGCAGCCTAGGAGCAGATCCGTAATAATATAAGAATTTGGCACTACTGGGAACCATTGTTTATGGATCTTCTCATCTCCAGCTCCGATTTCTGCCTGCAACATTCCCAAAATTCTCAAAGGGGCGCCTGCAACTCCATGCAAACAAGGCAGGTTTTGCCGTGTATTTACTTTTCCCCCAGTTCGTTGACAGCTGATTCCTTAATTACAGTGTAGCTACTCCCGGTATCAATTAAAATTTCTACTATCTTTCCATTAATCACTACACTGATGGTGGGGGATGTATGACCATGGGATTAGTTTATCCATGTGCATCAGTATTCTTTGAATCTTTCCACGAGTCCAACTGTGACCACGCGATTAATATATGTGTATCTGTATTCTTTCAACATTAACATATCTTGTAAAGATTAAAATCTCCAGTGATGTAGATCCTCATTATTATCTCGTTTGGGTTTATTCACAGTGAAGAGTAATGTGTCTCAGTTCTTAATGCTTAGTAAATCTTAGATTAAGTTAATCCAAGATCGAGTTTTGTTATCCCCGAAAGTATGGTACAGACGAGATTGAGTGGCCTGCAAAGTGTGCTTAATATCTAATGGCTCACGCACTCTCCGAAAGTTCACGCTACTACGTCTCGCATAAATACTTGAATAAGATCACACTACCCTATATCTCTTGATCTCTAAAATTCTCGAATAAGATCACGCTACAACATTTCCCTTAAACTCGAATAAGATCACGCTACCTCATTTTCTATAATCTCTAATAATCCCAGCATTACACTGATGGTTTTCTTTTATTTCCTTCATTACACTTGGGTCATTTATTGACGACTAAAATATTCCATCATTACACTGGTGGCATTAGTGGTGGTATCAAAAGTTCCTTGCGTTACACTGGTGACTAACTCTCAGTTTTATATTGACGGTGGCCAAATTTCTTGCATTACACTGGTGGCAGCAGTGGGATTATGTAAAACATTCACATCAACACTAGTGGCATTAGTGGTGGTATCAGAAGTTCCTTCCGTTACACTGGTGACTATCTCTCAGCTTCACATTGACGGTAGCCAAATTTCTTGCATTACAATGGCTTTAGCTGAAGTAACATGAGAAGAATGGGTGTAAATCCATGTTATACTACGTATTTTTAGTTTTATTGTGTACTCGCCAACCACTTTGCTAGGGCGACTTATAAGTATTACCTCCAGTTTCTATGGTAATTCCTAAGCTGAATGAATGTCTTAGGAGGCAACAGGCATAAATATTAAGAACCCATCGTACTACTGTCGTGGCTCTAGGCTCCGCTCGACTCCTCCCTGAACTGCAGGCTAAATTTAGTTTTCCTTCAGCTCAATATCCTACTTTTAGGATACGCTACCACAGGAAGATGTCCCACTCTAGCACAGCATCGTACTGAAAAGACCATCTTCCTGCTTTCGTCCTTCTCTACATAGTCATACCACCCGACAATAATTTTCTGTACTGGGAAGACCTTGCAGGGCAAGGTGCAATGAAGGTTATATCTAACTCCTCCAGCTCGAAAAAACTTTCGTAAGCTGGAACAAAGTGAAGAATATTTTCTGGGATGGCCTAAGCATTCTAACGCATTGACAGTTTGCTACTTTCGTTCTATATTAGACGGGTTTTCTCAGCTTGGGGCGGGACCTCTCAACCTGGGAGCGCTAGATACTTTCACTGTCATGGTACTCTTCTCAACTGAATAAATTTGTCTGACAGCAGCAAGAATATAATATAAAAGATGTCACTGGGGCAGTGGTCTACCTCTTTAGTTCTACGTTATGGTGCTGGTGAAGGAACTCCTTTGTGTGTGAGCGCAGACATGTTTGGGTAACTCAGTTGGCCAGTTATATTTACATCCCCCAACTCCATTCCATCCCCCGAAAGGAGGATGGTGGGATGTAGATAGCGGACAACTCCAAGGTGCAATCCATCATATTTACATCCAGGTGAGCCTGGGGTTGCAACTACTACTACTGCTGCTATTGAACCAATATGCATTTTATTCATACTGCATGCATACCATTATATCAGCTTACCCTATGACCTTCTTGAACTGAAATGGTTGGATATAGCCTGCATCAAACCCTTTTACTATTTCGGTGTTTTCCTAAGTGAAATAAATGTCTGGAAGTAACAATAGTTTAATATTTTAATGTAAAGTTACCACATGAGAGGAGTTGGAAATACAGTCTTGGATCATATTCAAACTTGTTTCTGCTGGAAAGGTAAAGAGAAATATATTTCTCCTGTTTTGTTAGGTGTCTGCATTTTCCTGTGTTTATAAGGAAGGACAACGATCCGTATTCTCGCAGATTAAAGAGGCTTCCTAGCATCTAATATTTTCGGATATAACCGGTTAATATAATTTTGCTAATCATTTATGCACAGTATGGTGACACAAGAATTATTTAAATAACACATAGAGGGTGGTAAGGTACAATAAGCAAACTAAATCGCTTAGGAAGACGTGTTAGGGTGCGTCCACACGCATGTGCTCAAACAGGTGTTAGGAACTTGTAAATAATGAGCAAGCTGCAAGCAAGTTTGGAACAGCAGCAACTAGATCATGTTCGCAACATCGTAAAAGTCTCAGCTGCCTCGTATGGACACACACGGCGCACCACCTTTGCTGCCATTTCGCTCGAAACTGCACTGAAACTTGTATGCATACATCTGTCCAAATGCTGCTGCATAAATGTATATATAAACCTGTTGCCAGCTGTACTGTGAACACATGTTCGTGGACACATGTGGATGCGCCCTTAGGGAGCTTCCTTATCCGACGAAAATAGAGGCCATGGAGCACGAGTGCACAAGGAAGGACAAGAAAAGGCGAATGCACAAGCTACCATGTCCCTTGTTCTTTGCACACAACAGAATATGGCTTACGACGGGTTATTGATATGCGCTCGTTCATGGTCGTAACAACTCTGATTCAGCGTAACGATCTTATTCAACGGGGTGAGCACAGGAGTCGGAGAGTGCTATACAGTTATTAGCCCTCTCATGATCAAGACAACTTTTACTATCCTAGTTCTGCTAATGATTCTGCTAATGTCAGTGCATCATTATAACCTGGGGTATAATACCTTCCATCCGATGACGTAATTTTCTATTATTCTTGCTACTTCCAGATGAGTAACTTTCCAGAAACAATTTCTTCTGACGGGATTAAATACTCTGTTACCCCTTTCACAAAGAGATTTTCCTCCCTAACTTAAAGACATTCTATTAAAATAGCGGAAATGAAAAATTTAATACAACTACTAAATCCGATGGAAGGGTTGGGTTTATTTCAAAATTCTGGCCATTAAATGCAATTCGGTGGCACTTCCAAACTGACCTGCAAGAGATGAGTATTAGCAGTCGGGGAAGGGGAGGTCGATCACTCAAGGCCAGGCAGGTAGTGTGGCAGGCAAGCAGAGGGACCGCTTATGTATCAGACAGTCCCCGCCTTCCGCCCCTCCCTCGCTCAGCCCACATCCACTGCAGTGAGCATGTGTGGCAACTATAATACGATTTCTTTTAAGTGTGAAAGACCATCATACTACCCTATGAATGCATTTAACGTTCATCCCACTAACTTAAGTACATGTGATGGGCTACTGTACTATCTCATTTATTACACTTTCTCCCCACTGCTGGGCTATTTTGTGCATTAAAGTTCTCCTCACTACTGGACTATCTTGTGTATTCAACGTTCTCTCCACTAACTTCTCCAGTGCTTGTGATAGGCTACTGTATTATGTTTTTAACCTGCTCCCCATTAACTTCTCCAGTTCAAAGACCCCCTCTTAGATGAATAAAATCGCCTGTAGGTAGCTAACTTGAGGGAAGGAAAGTCGTGGAACTGAAGGCGTTAAAACTGCAAGAAGACATTATCTGCGCCTTTTTTTTTACTGCATTCCATCTAAAGCCTGTCAGTTATATTATGAGTGAGTCATAAGAACTGGAGAAATAACAGGGTTTCATCTATATTACTTTTCTCCACCAAACACAAGATTATATTCTGATGAGTGAGTCATAGGAACCTTTGTTAAGATTAGTACCATTATCACACTCATGGTCATGAGCGCTACAGTACTCTCTTTCCACTTAAAGTCAGACGACCTCACCCAGCACAACCCAGCCCCTTTGAGCCACTGACAAACCCAGCCACTGGCAGACCCAACCCTACCAATGCTGCGAAGTGAAGTCATAATAGTTTGACTAATCTTTAACACACTGACTATAGGGCTGATGCTGAATTTTCACGAGCACCGAAACTCAGAACGATATTGAATCTTCAAGATTAGTAAAGATTAGTCAGTGTTGCTTCAGATGTTATTTTGATATACTGATTTGATACTGACATGATTACCAGCAGCGATAGCGAAGTTGGTATTGTTTTCAGCTTGTCTGTCTATGAAGCTGTCTGTTTGTCTGTATGTCTTTAGCACGATAACTTCGCAACCGCACAACATTTCATCATAAATTTTCACAGGTGTGTAGTAGGGAAAATAATAGATCACGAGTTCGAAATTGGTGAAAGTAGGTCAAGGTATGTGTGTCTGTTACCACGATAACTTCGCAACCGCTCAAGATATAACAAAATTTTACAGGTGTGTAGTAAGGATGAAATTCTCCTACGAGTTCAACACTGGTGGATGTGAGTTAAGGTCTGTGTGTCTGTTACCACGATAATTTCGCAACCGCTCAAGATATCATCTCAGGATTTTTGCAGGTGTGTAGTATGGATGAAAATCTTCTTCGATTTCAAAACTGTTGAAAGTATGGCAGGGTCAAGGTCATATTCCGAGCCGCGCTAGATATGTATAGACTCGCGGCAGTTGTGACTCTCCTCTTGGGGGGGGCCTCTGTTACTGACTTGGTATTGACTTCTCCATATAGCCTATAAACACAATAAACATGCCATCGTGTCAACTTCCTAAATGAAATACAGGGTCAAGTGGTGAAGTTACAGTTCAGTGTAAACTCACTAAAAATTATCGGCATTCTTTCAACGCGATAAAATCCGACGCACCGAACGAGAGATTGAAAATATACTGAGTTAATCTGCCTGGTTGGAATCCTTGATCTGCTGAGCCTTAAGACCTTATACATAGTGGCACTGGAGGCTTCGTAGCACCGCTTACTAATAAATTTGTTTTGCTATTAGTTATCACTACCTTTTACGTTACATACAGTGTTTGAGTATCAATACAGTTTTCATAAACAATTATAAACGAGGATGTTGATGTGTAATGTAGATCATGTTCAGAATCAACTAAAGTTTAAAACTCCTACTGCTCATTCGAAGTTCAAATTGTCCAAGCTGATGCAGTTTCATAGGTAACACATTCCTCACATTATATGCAAATCGAGAACCGTCTGATGTAAAAGCTTATCCTAAAATAAACGAATATACCAACCAATCCCCCCCTGCACGATGTTGTTTTTATAGTCAAACTAGTGGTACACCATTCTGTTTCATAATCCATGCACTCCTACATTCATGCCTTACTGATGTGGTTAATATTATGGCAAAACTACGATACATATTGTATACATTTTACATGAGTTGTTCATGGGGTGTTGCATATACTGGACAGTTAGGCCCATGTATTTGACCATCAACCTATTCTTAAACTGCTAATGGTGGTCGTCATTGTATCATAATGTGTAAGGAAATCCTAAAGGTGGTAACCTCGGATGCGATGGGTGCCACGCATACAAATAGCACTTTGATTTGTATATTATCTAGTGGATAATGCTTCACTGTTTTGAGACCTTCCTTCAAGCATTATGTCCTTTGCCATGAGTTATTCGTTATGAAGGACATGAAGCTACAAGAGTTATTATCAGGCTATATCTGGAGACAAAGAGAGAGAGAGAGAGAGAGAGAGAGGGGAGTGGAGATATCGGGGGGTGGGATGGAGAGATTGGTGAGAGGGAAAGATGGAGAGTTTGAGGGAAAGAGAATTCGGTGTACCAAGACTTACAATGTATGCACGGCTTCTGTGCAGGTGACAGCTGCAAAGAATATCGAAGCAAGGGGTGCCGATAAAATATTTTTGTAGGTGACGGTACATCAGGCTTCATGTAAGTGGTATGGAAGGCAGAGTTAACATTACATGATATGGTAAAGTGAATCATGTGGACAACTTGATCAGCTGATATCCTGTCTTGGTGACACTCTACATATTCAGCATTGTCAAAATTAGTCAAAACTGAGTTTGAAAGTTCTCGTCAAAACCCGCCTCTACTCTGTCACTCAGTAATTCCGTGACCAAGGGATTTCTATTCAGCCCGAGGGTCTTGCAATGATATGACTTACATGTGTGCAGTCAGGACTAAATTTCGCCTAACATTTAACCTCTCTCTCACCTCCTTGATATTCATTTAGTTTTTCACCTTCTAATAGTATCTCATTTAAAGTCTTATTTCTCTCTTCTTCTTACCTTTCCTTTAGTATTTAATTTGACATTTCACCTCTCTCACATCCTTATGTTTCATTTAGTATTAAATATAGTATTTCACCTCTCTTTGCTCCTTGCCTGTCATTTAGAATATCATTTGGTATTTCACGTCCGTCTTCTCCTTGCCTTTGATTTAGTATTTCATATGGTATTTCACCTCTCTTTCCTCCTTGTCATTCATATATTTCATTTGGTATTTCAATTCTAATTTCTCCTTGCCTTTCATTTAGTATTTGATTTAGTATTTCATCTCTCTCTCCTCCTTGTCTTTCTTATTATTCAAGCTGTGGGAAAACACAGCTCTGACAGATGAACATTTCTACTAATCAAGGAGATTAAATAGGTTCAGATTTATTATGCAGCTGATGGTTTGAACAAAAGGACACCATTTGAAAGAGCGGCCCAGTTCTGTTAGAATAAATTAGCAGACCTTAGTAAAAAAGGAGACTAAGGAGGAGAGTTACAAGGACGGGGTCTGGAAAAAACAGAAGTGGCTGTCTCCTTGTCCTTAATTGTGGTCCAGTTCCATCAGATTATGTTAACAAAACCTAATAACCAAGGAGACTGAAAAGGGAAGATAAAAGGCTGGAATCTGGAGTAAAACTAAGCCTTCTACTTCTTGCCAGTATTTAATTCAGTATTGAAGTTGTGACCATTTCCGTTAGGTGAAGTTAACCGACTAGTAACCAAGGAGACTGAAGAGGGAATAACCAAAGAAACTGGAAAAGGAATAAATAAGGAGGCTGAAGAGGAAATTTCCAAGGAGACTGAAGAGGGAAGTTACAAGGCTGGTGTCTGTAATAAAACTGAAGCCTTGTCCCTCTTTTCCCTGCCCGTCATTACCCTACTATCCGCCATGGTAGTGCCATCTACAACCTCCTCCCCAAATATCTTCTGAGGTTTTGCAGCACCTTTTTCATAGTGACTTATTCTACACATTGCATCCCAATATCCTCACAAATAATATGTTAAGACAATGTAAGCCACAGATCTGCGGCCCACCTCGTGGACCTGTGGCCTACTTCACATGACCCAGCTGTGAGGACCTGCGGCCTACCTCATATGAGCGGAAATTACAATAACACGGCAAAAGGATTTTGGAAGTAGCAGCATCATGCATATTTTATGATTCATTTCGGCGAGTTATCCCCTATCCCCATCCTCTAGTTGGGTGCCATATATACAATAACACCAGCTACCATAAGCAAAGTTACTCACTGCGTAACCTTAATCATCCCAGAAAGGGAAGCCTTGGTTCAAAGCTGTCTAAAATAATCTACAACCATTTGCAAAGTCACTAGGACATGATGAAAAAGAAACATGGTGGTAAAAAAGCAAGTATTGGTAGTACGCAATGTTCAAATGACAGCGTTATCATGCTAACTGGATACCCACCCTCCACAAGGGTTGGGTATAGGCCGCCCCTCCCACAACTAAGTTCTCACAATAATCATGTACACACCATAACAAAGTCTGTCATAATGAGCACTAGATCTTGCTTGCCTTGTGCTGGCCACCTTGTCACTAGAACTCAACAAAGGGCAAACATGACTCCTATGCCCTTCAGGAGCAATCAGTAGGCTATCTAGTGAGGAAGAAGAGATGTCAGGCAGTTTGTAAGGAGTAGGAAAGAGTGAAAGAATAGTGTGAAGGCAAATTGACAGTCACACTGACAGACTAAATATGTAGATAAATATATGTTTTCATTATGCTGATCCCCTTACCTGTCTGGCAAATACAATTAGGGCCCTTCATTGTTCTTGTTAAGTAATTATTATAATGTTCATAGTAAGTAACCAAAAATATTTCATTTAGGCTACTATGTAACTAATTCACAGTCCATCATTTAGGCAAATAAGTAACTAAAATATTTTTTTTCTCAGGTA
Source organism: Coenobita brevimanus (assembly GCF_032717465.1). NCBI lineage: Eukaryota > Metazoa > Arthropoda > Malacostraca > Decapoda > Coenobitidae > Coenobita > Coenobita brevimanus. The sequence continues at coordinate 40,801,630 of NC_136993.1, read as the reverse complement.
CAGACACACCTAAAAAAGTAAAGTACAAAGGTGCAGAAATACAAACGGAATAACTCTAGAATAAGTGGAGATAAGTTCGGTATAATATGTTCAGAAAAAAAAAAATCTCATCAGTGTCGGAGTCACTGACTTCTGTCTCCTCTCTCGCCTTGAGAAGAGTGCATGGGAAATGCCTACGACTTTAGGAAAATAATGTGTTTACAGGACACAGAGAACTGTTAGGGGAACAGTAAGGAATAGAAGGCTTGGTAGGAGGGAAATCTCTCTCTCTCTCTCTCTCTCTCTCTCTCTCTCTCTCTCTCTCTCTCTCTCTCTCTCTCTCTCATAACTGAAGTGGCATTACCAGACTCAGTTTGCTCCCTTCATCCAGAAGGGTAATAGAGGTAGGCATGTTTCAGGTAGGCTGGTGAATATACGGGATATATAGTATATTATAGCACAGATTATATGGTAAAGAATATATATATACAGTATACCTAGAAAAAAACAATAAACATTTACATTGTGGTAATTGTAACTTACAGTTAGTAACAAGGGATAAGAAAATATTAGGCAGATGGCAATCCACATCCCACCCACACCTCCCGCCCTTCAGCAATTTCTCCTCTCTTCTTTCTTTCCCTCCACTCTTTCTCCTTTCCTTCCTCCTCCTTTTCCCTCCACTCTGTCATTGGTGATGTGGCTCGACTGTTACGTTTGTGGATGAGGGGTGTGGGGAGTATAGGAGGCACTGGCTATGTGGGTTTGGTGGGGGTTTTAACCCGTGGGCTGTGACATACCTCATATGGGGGTGTCTTGGAAAGCTGCAACATACCTCTTATGAGCGAGATTTTCAACAATGTACTACAAAGGTTCAAGAAGGATCAGCAGGACAGAAAATTTATGGGGTATTAGGGTCATGGGTAGCTTTTATTCTTAGCCACTATCTTGAGCCCAGGTGCTTAGTAGCACCAGCAACAATGATCCCAAAATACGCACTTCATAACGCATTTCCTGAAATATTTTCACCCTAGGAAAAGCAGTCGTGGGTCGATATCGTTTAGAATAATATAAAATCAAATGCAAGGTCAATAGGAGTCAATGGAGCAGAAGCAAGGTGGTAAATAATTGGTGTAAAAGTAGCTTCCTAAGCTCGAATTGGAGCACGTGGAGCGAGCTGGCAATCCACCTGGCGAGAGAGGCGCAGTGTTGCCACACGTACGATAATTATTGCGTGTTTATGATAATATTGCCTCTGGAACGATGTACGTACCATTTTCTACTATTGTATGGTTTGTACGATAATTTTGGGTTGAAAGCTAGCATGGCAGTAAATTTTGTGGCCACACATTCTAATGTTGAATGTGAAGGAGCATTCAGCAAAGTTACCCTTCTCAAACCCACGCTAAGAAGTAGGCTAAAAACCAAAATCGAAAATGGAGGTCTTCTTTTATCAGAATGCCTAAAAAATTCACGAGGGTTATGTATCAAATTTACTAACTCTAAAGATATGTTTGCATGCATAGCTAATCATGCACAGTTGTTCCATAGTCTGACAGATGAGGATCTTAACGACAAATGTAATGGTGATCACTGAAAAAAAAAAAAAAAAAAATGGTCTTACCGAGTTATCTGCAAGAGTGAGCACATTTCTATGAATTATCTTTTTAAGTTCTATGGACTGCTTTCTGCTGCTATACTCCATTTCACCGAGTCTGGCACCATCAGTGATGTCCTCAACGCCTGTACCATTGATAAACCTCCTCAGCACTGGATGTACCTTTTTGTACTGCCTTTATATAGGTTCTCAAGATAATACAATAGAGGCTCACTTAGTGCAGAGGAATTACATCAACAGTACAGGCTTTGAGGACGTCACTGATGGTGCCAGACTCGGTGAAAATGAGAACAGTTTACCGGACGGCCACAGATAATGTTGAATGACGGCGTAATGACTTGGATTACTTACACTGCATATCATGGTGTGATACCAGTATTTTGTCTTCTTACCTCATTTCACTTATACTTAACCCTGGCTTGGCTTCTAAGAAAGATGCAAGTGTCAGTGGTGGTGTCAAGCATAAATGCCAGTCTATTCCAACAAAGTAAAGCCTCCTTGATCTTGGTTAATTTGTCTGCCACACTACCGCAATGACTAAACCCCCTGATAACCAGATACAGTGGAGTACTAAGGGGGGGCAAGGGGGCGGCCCGCCTGGGGTGACAGCCAGAGGGGGTGCCATTTAGCTGAATAGTAACTTTCTTTCATTTCACTGTTTCAAGGTTTTCAGCATTTCTATCAGAAATTAGATCGAAAGTAAATGGTTCTATGCTGCTTAATTTTCATAAAACCTGAATTCTGAAACTACCGTACAACTATTACGGCGAATTTTCGTTTGCATATTATTTACCCCTGGGAGGCAGGAGGTGCCAATGGATAGGTCTGCCCTGGTTGCCAAATACTCTAGGAACGCCCCTCACTAGGTAAAGCAAACGGAGTATAGAAAGATTGATTTTCTAGTGTAGCACAGAGGCTATTTCTTTTCCTTCTAATATATAGATAGATAGTGTTACGGAACAGAGAAAGATAATGTACACTTTAAGTGAGAATACTAATAATCACTACTGTCCCGTAAAGGTCCAGGTTCAAAACAAAAGAGTTAGGTAAAATTACAAGTTAAAGTTTAATGCTCAAACTAACAACAAAACATTCAGGACTCATAAGGATAATGTAATGGCAAAAAACAGGTTAAATATATGGTTAACTGCAATAGCCTCTATTAACACGAAATTAGCAAGAGTAAATTTATCTAAGTCAGCCCTGTTAAAATGAGATACCAGATAATACTCAGTGAATGCAAGGTAAATTATTACAGATACAAAAGATTATGAACAATGGCTGACATGAAACTTTACATTAATCACAAAAACCTTACCAGGCCCAAGAATCAACCTTATGCTACACAGTACAAGAAAAAATGCAACAACAGTTATACTCAAATTACACACAGCTGCTAGATGGTTGGAGACTTCCTGAGCACTCACAATAATAACAACTGTACAGAGGAGGACAGAGATGTGAACAAAATGAGGAGCAGATCTAAGTGGCAATTAATGTAGAGACTGAGCTCATTATATAGGGGCCGGCAGAGCTTGATACAACTTGTAAGAAGGACGCGCAAATGAAGCCATGGGGACAAAGAGTTGACAATCCCGCTCTGAACAACAGAAAGGACGACTTACTCTACTATAACGGTAGAAGGGGGGACTGAGGCAGAACACGCTCGTGATCAAACATGCAGCATACTGTGCGTTAAAATTACACAAAGGATGATGAAATCATAGGCTATGTAACACCTCCCCACAAAGAAAAAGAAATTTACATAGGAAATTTCTTATTACTCTAAAACAATCTGTCTAAAGTCTAGATAAGCAATCTGCAATAACATTTTCTTTCCCCTTGACATGTTTTATGTCTAATGAATACTCCTGAAGAAGTAGACTCCATCTTGTCAATCTCTGATTTTTATCTTTAAACTTACTAAGGAATTTCAGTGGGTTATGATCAGTATAAATGACTATGGGGTCAAAACCAGAACACAAATAAAATGAAAAATGCTGTAAACACAGAATCAATGCCAAAAGCTCTTTCTCAATAGTTGAGTAGTTCTTTTGAGGTGGAGTGAACTTCTTACTGTAATAAGATACAGGGTGTTCAATACCCTGATCATCCTCTTGCAGCAAAACAGCCCCAGCTCCTGTATCACTTGCATCAACAGCCATCTTAAAAGGCTTAGCAAAATTTGGAGTAGCGAGCACTGGCTGACTTAATAGGAGAGCTTTAAGTTTGTTGAAAGAGGATTCACAGTTATCGGTCCAGACAAATTTAACTCCCTTTTTCAGTAGGTCTGTAAGTGGTGATACAAGAATAGAAAAGTTAAGAACAAATCTCCTGTAATAACCTACCATTCCCAAAAATCTTTGTAGCTCTTTCCTACTTTTAGGTCTGGGAAGATCACTTATAACCTGAACCTTAGCTCCTGTGTGGTGCAACATGTCCATCACCAATTACATACCCAAGGTACTGAACTTTAGCTTGACCAAACTCACACTTTGATGAATTAGCTACAAGATTAGCATGAACCAAAAGCTCAAGAAATTTACTGACATGGCATAGGTGATCTTTCCAGTTGTCACTGAAGTTTAATACATCATCAATATAAACAACACACCCTGCCAAACCCTCTGTTACAACATTCATGAGCTTCTGAAATGTGACTGATGCATTCTTCATACCATATGGCATTACAGAACATGCAAAAGTCTTTCCTAGTGTTACAAAACATGAGATCTCCCTAGCACGTTCAGTCATAGGTACTTGCCAGTATCCCTTTAACAAATCAAACTTACTTATGTACCTAGCCTTTCCGATCTTGCCTATGCAATCTTCCACACGAGGGAGAGGGTAAGTGTCTGTTTTGGTTATCTGATTAACACGTCTGTAGTCGATGCAAAGCCGTTGTGACCCACCTGGTTTAGGGACTAGAGTGACAGGAGAACTCCACTCGCTCTGACAGGGCTCAATCATCTTGTGGTCCAACAGGTACCCAAGCTCCTTCTGGATGAGAGGAACTTTCACTGGGTTCACACGGTAAGGAGGCAATTTAATTGGCTTTGCGTCTCCAACATCGACATCATGCATCAACACAGTGGTTCTTCCTGGAGTGGCACGGAACACTTGCGGGTCCTCCTGCAGTAATGCCGAAAACTCCTGCCTTTCCTCGGGAGGTAGATGAGAAAGCTTAGTCTGGAGATCATTCATGATATCAGGATTCTTCCCCAAACTATCACTCAGGCTCATACTGCATGGGAGAGCTTCACTTGCAGACTCGGGTGGAACAGCTACAGTGCAGACTGGGTTATTTTCGTCCCGCCTGTGATATAACTTTAGCATGTTGATGTGACAAAGTTGCTTGTTCTTTCTACGATCTGGTGTGGCGATGACATAGTTGACATCACTGAGTTTCTTCTCCACGAAATAAGGACCACTAAACTTGGCTTGAAGAGGTTGCCCATGAACCGGTAGCAGAATCAAAACCTGATCTCCTAGCTGAAAGTGGAGTAACCTGGACTTCTTATCATACCAAGTCTTCATCTTCTCTTGAGCAGCTCCTAAATTCTCTCTCGCCAGCTGTAAAGCAGTGGACAGCTGTTCTTTGAACTTCATCACATACTCCAGCAGGTTGACATCATCTTCCTCCGACAGCCAGCATTCCTTGAGTAGCTTAAGGGGTCCTCTTACTTCATGGCCAAACAGTAGTTCAAAAGGTGAGAAGCCCAGTGATTCATTTGGAGATTCTCTTGCAGCAAATACAACGAATGGAAGACCTTTATCCCAGTCTTTCTGATGCTCCAAACAGTATTTCTTGAGCATAGATTTGAGTGTTTGATGATATCTCTCCAACGCTCCTTGGGTCTGGGAATGGTAAGCTGAAGACGTGATCTGGGTGATGCCCAACTCTTTCAGAGACTGCTTGAAAACGTTTGACATGAAATTACTTCCCCGGTCGGACTGTACCTCCTTGGGCAGACCAAACTTTGTGAAGAACCCTAGCATTTCCTTAACCACGTTCTTTGCTGAGATATTTCTAAGTGGAATGGCTTCAGGATAACGAGTAGCCATATCAATCAGGGTCAACACATAAGAAAATCCTGAAGAAGTCTTAGGAAGAGGGCCCACAATATCCACCAACACACGGGTGAATGGCGCCTCAAAAGGAGGAATGGGAACTAGAGGTGCAACCTTTTCAGTCTGATTACACTTCCCCACAACTTGACAGGTGTGACAAGACTTACAATTCCAGGAAACATCCCTGAAGATACCTGGCCAGTAGAAGTGCTTCAAAATGCGTGCCACAGTCTTCCTCACTCCAAGGTGTCCTGCCAAACTGGAATCATGAGCCACTCTAATGATATCCTGCCTACAAACACGAGGGATGACAACTTGATGTACAACCTCCCATTCACAGTCGGCTGATGCTGTTGGGGGTCTCCACTTCTTCATAAGTACTCCTGACTTTATATAATAACAAGTAGAAGCACCAGCTGACTCTTCCTCACTGCAAGCAGAGTTAGCTTGACCTTTCAACTCAGGGTCAGCAACCTGCAACTCAACCAACTCTTGACGAGACAAATTATCAACACTACGGGGTACTGCCTCATCTGGTGAGTGGTCCAAATTAGCAAGAAAAGTGTCAGCTAGGATAACATCATCATCATCATTATCCTCTAAGTCACCAGTAACTTTAGACTTAGCCCTAGTGACAGCACATGCAGGGAACACATCAGGGACATCACAATCCTTGGCTGCAGCCACTGGCTCACTAGACAACTGAGGAGCTGGACACACTTGACTTCCACCAATATCATTTCCAAGTAAGAAAGTTACACCTGACATTGGGAGTGTCTCAGCCAACCCAACCATAACAGAACCATTAACAAAACCAGACTCTAAATTCACTCTGCACAGAGGGACAGAGAAGTAATTATTCCCTACACCTTGTAAAATTACCTTTTCATCAGAGGAATTAACATTAGAGCCTAGAACACTGGTCAGCATAAGGGATTGGCAAGCACCTGTATCACGATATATTTTAACTGATTTCCTGTCATTACTGTCCAGAGAACTGACAAAACCTTCAGACAGGAAATTAGCACATGAACTCTTGAGAGTGTCACCCACGTTACTGCTCAAAAGAGGAGCTCCATCATGAGAATTTAAGTTACCCCTCAAAGCAGGTTCAGTTAACTCAGTTAAAAGAATTATGGGAACTCTCAAGAGTGGACACTAGACCAATTGACTGAATATTTAAAGACTCCTTTTTGTTCACATCATGCTGTCTCCTGAAACATTTCTCCGTAGTATGACCAAGCTTACTACAATAAGTACATTTACTTTTCTGAAATCTAGAGGTGAAGCTGGTATTTACTTCCTGAGAAACATCATCTTTATTCTCTTTCCTGTTACCTGTACTCTGAGTAGAGGCAACGTACTTACTCTCAGCTTTCCCTTTTTCTTTAGAATATCTCTTGTGAGTGAGAACATATTCATCAGCTAAAACTGCAGCATCAGACAAATTATCTATTCTTCTCTCATCAAGATATAGGCTTACATCTTTATTAACACACCACTTGAAGTCCTCCAGGAAAATCATCTGCTTAAATTTACCAAAATCAGAATCCACATTCTTAGAATTTAACCACGGCTCTAACAGATCTTCTTTGATTTTTGCATACTCAACATGGGATTGCTTATCTTGCTTGTAAGTTGTCCTAAATTTTACTCTATAGGCTTCAGGAACAAGCTCATAGGCCTTAAGAATCAAGCTCTTAACTACAACATAATTATCAGATTGATCCTGAGGCAAAGATGCATAAGTTACTTGAGCTTTACCGGTGAGAACAGTTTGAAGGAGTACTGGCCAATACTTTTTGGGCCAATTAAAACCTGTAGCTACCCTTTCAAACAACTGAAAATACTTTGTTAAATCAGATTCATTAAAAGGAGGGACAAGTTTAACATTTTTAGCCACATCAAAATCATCAGAGCTAGATGATCCAGTTCCACCTTGTTTCATGCGATACTCATGGTCTGCCTGAATCCTAGCTAGTTCAATTTGTGCCTGAGCCTGTATCTGTGCCTCCTGAACCCGAGCCTGAGATTCAGCCTCCTTAGCATTTGCTTGAAATTCAGCCTCCTTAACACGAGCCTCCTGCAGGGCTAGCTGTAACTTAGCTATTTCAATCTGCGTTTGCTCATTTGGAGGAGTTACATTAAACAAGCTCTTATTAATCATACCAACAATTTGATCTTTAGAATGATGAGAGTGAACTGCAATTCCCAATTGTTGAGCAACAAGCTTAAGTTCATTCTTTGTTCTGCTTTCTACATCACACACTGTTTGCACATTTGACAAAAAATCTTTGGCTTCATCAAGCGTAGTAATAGTAGACATCACGAATAAATCACAGTCACAAAATATCAAGCAATATCCTTATGATAATATCCTGAATATCCTGATATGAGGTCGCCAAATTTATGTTACGGAACAGAGAAAGATAATGTACACTTTAAGTGAGAATACTAATAATCACTACTGTCCCGTAAAGGTCCAGGTTCAAAACAAAAGAGTTAGGTAAAATTACAAGTTAAAGTTTAATGCTCAAACTAACAACAAAACATTCAGGACTCATAAGGATAATGTAATGGCAAAAAACAGGTTAAATATATGGTTAACTGCAATAGCCTCTATTAACACGAAATTAGCAAGAGTAAATTTATCTAAGTCAGCCCTGTTAAAATGAGATACCAGATAATACTCAGTGAATGCAAGGTAAATTATTACAGATACAAAAGATTATGAACAATGGCTGACATGAAACTTTACATTAATCACAAAAACCTTACCAGGCCCAAGAATCAACCTTATGCTACACAGTACAAGAAAAAATGCAACAACAGTTATACTCAAATTACACACAGCTGCTAGATGGTTGGAGACTTCCTGAGCACTCACAATAATAACAACTGTACAGAGGAGGACAGAGATGTGAACAAAATGAGGAGCAGATCTAAGTGGCAATTAATGTAGAGACTGAGCTCATTATATAGGGGCCGGCAGAGCTTGATACAACTTGTAAGAAGGACGCGCAAATGAAGCCATGGGGACAAAGCGTTGACAATCCCGCTCTGAACAACAGAAAGGACGACTTTACTATAACAGTAGAAGGGGGGACTAAGGCAGAACACGCTCGTGATCAAACATGCAGCATACTGTGCGTTAAAATTACACAAAGGATGATGAAATCATAGGCTATGTAACAATAGATACATACATACATACATACATACATAGAGATGTAGATTGATAGATAGATAGATAGCTATAGATCTATGTATCTATCTATATCTCTATCTATCTATCTCTCTGTACAATATATATATATATATATATATATATATATATATATATATATATATATATATATACATATATATATATGTATATATATATATATATATATATATATATATATATATATATAGATATAGTTGTGTGAGAAGAGTTCTGGACAAATGTGGAAGTGTGCATGGAAAAGTTTGGAAGGAATGAGAGAGTGTTTTTGATCGGCGATATCAATGGTAAAGTAGGGAATGTTAAGGTGGATGGAATAGTTGGTGAGTGGGGTGTGCCTGCTGAGATAAATGAGAATGGCAGTGCATTAGTGGTCATTTGTTCTGGGAGGGGGTTGGTGATAGCCATTAACCTCTTCAGGCAAAAAATGATCCACAGATATACATGGCGAGTGATGAGAAGGGTGGGTGGTGAACTGAATGGAAAGCAGTGATTGATTATGTGTGTGTGGATGAAAGGATGCGAAGATCTGTAATGGATGCAAGAGCTTATAGAGGTTGGGGGAGTGGACTTTCTGACCACTACTTGGTGGTGGCCAGAATCAAGATCCAAATAAGATTTAGAAATAGAAGGGAAGGATGGGCAGAAGGAGTATTTGCAAGGAGAGTGAAAAGGTTACAAGAGGAGGAGAAAAAGGCAGAGTATAGGAGAGAAGTGGAGGAACAATTGGGCAAATATGAATTGGATCAGATGGGGGACGTCGAAGGTGCGTCCAGGATATTTACAGAAGAAATATATGCAGCATGTGATGTGGTGTGTGGGAGGAAGAGAAGACGGAGGGGGGTGCAAGGAGCAGCATGGTGGCCTGAAGAGGTGAGACAGGCTGTGGCACAAAAGAAGAAAGCATACTGTACAATGAATGGATGAGAAATAGGGGCGTGGAAGAAGTTGAGAGGCGGAAGAGAGTTATATGTAGAAAGAAAGTGAGAGGTGAAAAGATTCGTAAGAGAGAGTAAGAAGAGACTGGATGAGGAATTTGGAAGGAATTTGAGTGTAAAGTGGAGGGACCGTAAGAAAATGTTCTGGAAAGAGGTGAAGAGACTAAGACTGGGTGGAAGTGAGGTTAGCAGGGGAGTGAAAGATAAAAATGGTAGATTACTAGTGAAGAAGGGAGAAAAAGTGAACAGATGGAGAGAACACTTTAAGGAATTGTTGAACATAGAGGATGGAAGTAATGCGAGTATAAGTGGCTGGGGAATGGCTGGAAGAAGGAGGGAGGTGAGAAGACAGGAAGAAATCAGTAGGATAGAAGTTGTGGACGCAATGAAGAAAGTTGCATTGGGGAAAGTCCCAGGAAACGATGGAGTGTGTGGTGAAATGTTGAAACATGAGGGAGAGATAGTAGTAGAATGGATGTGGAAGATGTGCAGATTGGCCTGGGAGGAAGGTAGAGTCCCGGAGGATTGGAAGTCAGGTATAATTATTCCCTTGTACAAAGGAAAAGGGGAAAAAGAAGTCTGTGGTAATCATAGGGGCATTTGTCTTCTTAGTATAATAGGAAAAGTGTATGGTAGGATACTTATTGACAGAGTTAGAGAAAGAACAGAGGAATTAGTTGGAGAAGAACAGGGAGGCTTTAGGAAGGGAAGAGGTTGTGTAGATCAGATATGCATTCTTAGATCTTTAGTGGAAAAGTTTCTAGAGAAGGGAAAGAAGTTGCATGCTGCTTTCATAGATTTGGAGAAAGCATATGACAGGTGCGGGTAAGGGGATGGGTCTGTTATGATGTGGCAGGGGTAAACCAGTTCTGCTGTCGGGCCCTGCTGTGGATGTCACTGATTGCATTGCGCAGTTGACCCTTGTGCGGTGTGATGCGGTGAGGATCTGTCCGTTCTCCCCTTTGGGGCTAAGATGCGAATGAATGTATGAATGGATGAGTAAATGGAGAGTGAGTCGTCCTGTCTCGGCTACCTCCCTTTCCTTGGGGGAAGCAGCCTAGGTATATAGATAGATAGATAGATATGACAGGGTGGATAGACAAGGATTGTGGAAAGTATTAAGAATATATGGAGTAGATGGGAAGTTGTTGAATGCTCTGAAGAGTATCTATGATGGTGCTAAGGCTGCAGTGCATGTGGATGGTGAACTGAGTGAATTTTTCTCTTTGATGGTTGGGTTGAAACAGGAATGTGTCATGTCTCCATGGTTGTTCAATTTGTACATGGATGGGGTAATAAAAGAGGTACAAGGTAGGGTAGTGGATGTTGGAGTGGCCCTGGTGAGAGAGGGTAGTGTTTGGAAACTCCCTGTACTGTTGTTTGCAGATGATACTGTGTTGTTGAGTGAAGACGAAGGGGAGCTGCAAGGTTTGGTGGATGAGTTTGGGAGAGTGTGTAAGAAACGGAATGTAAAGGTGAATGTAGGGAAGAGTAAAGTGATGGTCTTTGAGAGAGGTGAAGTCAGTGAATGTGCAGCGAGGTTGGATGGTGAGGAATTGGAAAATGTGAGTATGTTTAAGTACTTGCATAGTGTGATGAGTAAGGATGGAGGTTTGGAGGGTGAAGTGCTTCAAAGGGTACAGCAGGGAAGAAAGGTTGCTGGTTCCTTGAAAGAAGTGATAAGAAACAGGGAAGTGAGCATGGAAGTGAAAAAGTTACTACATGACAGTATTGTGATACCAACTCTAACGTATGGAAGTGAAGCTTGGACAGTGTTGGAAGGACACAAGTCAAGAGTGAGAGCAGTGGAAATTAGTTATTTAAGAGGAGCCTATGGAGTCACATGAAGGGACAGGCTGACGAATGAGAATAAAAAGGAGCATTGTGGTGTGGATGTGGATGTGAAAGGAAGTGTTATGAGGAACACACTGAGGTGGCTTGGCCATGTGGAGAGGATGGAGGGTGAAAGACTGACGAAGAGAGTGTATGCGAGTGAGGTGGAGGGGGGAAGAGGGAGAGGGAGGCCAAGGATGAGATGGAGGGATGGGGTGGAGAGGGATACGAGAGAGGGGGGTGTGAGTTGGAAGCAGGGCAGTGAAATGGCGGGGGAAGGGTGACATGGAGGCAATTTGTTTGTGGCCACCCCAAACGGGATTGAGGCGTCCGGCATATATATATATATATATATATATACACGTGTGTGTCCGACTCTGGACATAGGCTTCACAACCTGTTCCCAAGGGCCAGTAGTTCTCCTTTATACCATACACCACTACATGTCACCACTTCGGCACTAACACGCACCGTCTATATTGAATACATGCTAGGGCTGTCGTATACAGGAATGGCGTATTAGTATTAGTGGGGGTATTTTTACGACATGTCGGCGGGTCTTTTGGTAGATCAGTAAAGTCTGATTTTTATGAAATTCAAATCCTTAAACTGTTCCCTGCCCCAGCTGGGATTTGAACCTGGGTCCGGTAGGACTGCAGGCCACCTCTCTACCAATTGAGCCATATATATATATATATATATATATATATATATATATATATATATATATATATATATATATATATATATATAGAACGGAGCGAGGAAAAACAAATGAATAAAAGGAAAAACAAATGAATTAAAAAATAATCCATACATCAGATTACTGGTGTCCTCTGTTCATAAAATACCTGTAACAGTTAGACTTGAACAGCTGTGGGTTGAAATTTGGAAGGAAACAACTCTGGGGAAGCAAGTTCCAGAGAGATGCAGCTCGGGGAATGAAAGAATTCTGATAGGCAGAAGTTCTGCAATATGGCTGAGTGACATTCCGGTCATGAGCTCTACCAGATGCCCGAGTAGCACGAGGGAGTGCATGGAGAGGTGGCACCATGAACGCAAGTTCGTCTGAGCATTTGCCAAAAAAATATCTGTATAATAATGCAAGGGAGGCAACATGCCTTCTTACTTGTAGGGGAGGTAGTGTATTTGTAATGGCAGGGTTGTTAATAATTCTAACAGCTTTGTTCTGAATTTTGTCTAGTTGTTTTAATGCAACCTCTCCACATCCATTCCACAAGGGTGAGCAATATTCAAGCTGAGAGCGCACATGACTCATTTATATTATAGCCAACTGCTCATCAGCGAAGAAGTTACGGACTCTGTACAATAATCCATGTTTCTTTGAGGCGGTTTAAGCAAGTGATCTAACATGAGAGGTCCAGCTGAGGGCATTGCTAAGTGAGACGCCAAGAACTTCACTACTTTTGGAGATGGGAATTTTAGTGGCACTGAAGGTAATGTACGAATCTGGCAATACCTGTCTATTAGTAAACTGTATATATTTATTTTTACTAGCATTAAAAGGGACAAGGTTGTTTTGTCCCCATTCGCTGATCGTAGATAGGTCTTGATTTATGGAGATGGCTGTACTGAGTTGAGAGGTAGAGATATTAGACTTTGTAAATGGGTGTCTGAATGTGAATGAATTATGTAGTGTTGAGTCATCTGCGTATGAATGGATGGGATTGTGGGTGACAGATAAGAGATCATTAATATGTACTAGGAATAGGGTTGGCGCCAGAACTGATCCCTGCAGCATGCCGGCGTTAACTGAGTGGAAATTGGAATATACATCATCTACTTTTACTCTTATTTTCCTGTCACTAAGATACGAGGAAATCAAAGGAACAAAAGGCGTTAGTCCAAAGCAAGGGAGTTTGTAATAAAAGACTTATTATAATATTATAATAGTATTATTAATATGAGATTTTCATGGTAGGCCTAATTTTGATACAAAATAAAAAGTGATAAAAATACACCTGGGTATTCGTCAGTACCTTACAAAATTACTGATCTTATAAAGATAATTGGAATGGATAAGTTTTCAGTAAATACACCAAGGTATCGGCGACAATTTTAAAATACATCAGATTATTAAACACTCTAAATATTGTGGTAGGTGGGGGCGCTCACCATCCACTCACTCAATGCAGTGCTGCTCCCGGGTGTCTGCCCTGTCCTCTCCTCCATCCTTCTTTTCTTCCATCTTCTTCTGTCATTCTTTCCTTCATTCTTTCCTCGTCTTTCTGTATATGGGTGACTTTACTCTCCCTCTTCTGTCTTGCATTCCTTCATTCTTGCCTCTTCCTTCTGCCTGTGGGTGACTGTACACTGAGTGACAAGCCATATGGTTTCCTGTACACCAGGAAACCATTTACTATGCTGGGTGGTAACCATATAACCAAATTTTGGTGCCTGGTGGTTTAGTGGGTAATTATTGTGCTCCAATGGGATTCAGCCAGTGAAGGTTTATATCCAAGGGGTGATTGGAGTTTATTGCTCATGTAATGCCACTCAGGGATGAGTGAGGTTGGTCACTCTCATCTTAAATGTCAGGACAAACTGTCTAGACCCGGGCTCCTACGCTCCTCATGGGGCAACGTAGGATTGGTTGATGAATGGATGGATGGATAAAAAAATAAAAGAATTTAATAGTGTACGATAAATCCTGCAAAAAAAACGATAATTTTGAATACCCAGTGCGATAATTCCCATTTAAAAGTGTGGCACCACTGGAGAGGAGTCTGGTGACAGTGTCGCCCATAGTCTTGGAACTGAAAGTGAAAACACACACCTTCAACCAAAGTGTTAATCTTGAAAGTATGAGAACGCACCCCTTCGGTTGGGTAGGTGTGGTAAACAGTTGGTAACACTGATTAACATTACGTCTCTCAAGTCCGAGCAGTTGGCGCGCGTGCCCACCATTTGTTTACATCATCTAGTTGAAAACGTGAAGGAGATGGATTACTCTAAAGCTGCTCCCATGACCTCAAACGAGCGTCAACTTTTGATCCAACTAATCATTGACAAACAATGTGTCCTTAATAACAAAGAACATGGCTTTAAAGCATCCAGAAGATGCAAGAGGGCAGGAAAGAGATGGCCGAGAATTTTAACGCTGCTGCCCTTGGACTACCCAGGAGTGAAAAACATCTTTGCAAAATATGGGAGAGATTTAACCCGTGGCGTCCCGTCGACGTTCTTTAATGTCCACACGTTTTGTCACTGCCAATCCCGTTGACGTACATAAACGTGAATCAATTGCAAGGTCCCTAATTTGCACAATTTTCAATTTTTGCGAGTGATTTTTGGTATGTATACACGTGACACCTTCCTCTACAAGATGCCAGGCAGGGACAATGCCTTACCCAGCATGACCTCTTCCCCCCCCCCCTGCACGCCATTGTCTCAGCAATTCACCTGTTATCAGTGACCTGGCAAGTAAAGCCATGTCATGCCACGGTACGAAATTCAAGGCCAGAGTGATTCCTCATTCAATGACAATGTGGAGGACAAACTTTACATAGCATTAGAGGAAGAAACAGTCAGAAATGATGATCAGGTAATGTGGCAAAAAAAGGTCAGGTATGGTGATGAGTTAGTGAGTGAAACAATGCTCATAATGCCTATATTACTGCTTGAAAACCAATATACTCTCGTACTACATATAAATTCGTACCAAATAAATAAATACCGTTTATGAGTGGTGTGAAATAGTTATCCTCCCATAGAACTCGTTTTCTTTGGTGCCAGCCTGTTAGAAAACCCAGTAAGGTAAGGAGGTACTCCTACCTGTATCGAGTATTTTAAACCTCAGGTGAGCTATTGCTCTATGAATTTTCGATGTTTCTCACCAAAAGCGGATGTTTGAGCCAAAAAAAAAAAAAAATCCAAAAATGGTCGGGATTGGGGGGAGTCAGTGGTGGAAAAGTGGTCGGGATGGGGCGGGTTAAAGCAAGGTATGAATTACAGTATATTGTGCAGTCATTTATACAGCTGTTCTCAAATTCATTGTTAATGCAGGATGTGTAGCATTATTAGAATAATAATACCATTACTGATATAAAAGTTCCATAGTGGTCTGGGTGTTTGATAGCTACTAGAATATTGTCATTGCACAAAAATGCTTGTATACCCTTATAAGATTTTAGGCCTAAGCTTTAAAATATACTTGTAGATATTGCATATTTGTGGGTAACAACTGTAATACCCAAGTATAATGTTAGCATATTTACATAAGAGAAAATATTAACCTGCCCCGTCCCGGCCACTTTTCGACCACTGGTACCCCCCAATCCCGGGCAATTTTCGACCTTTTTTTTTTTTGCTAAAACTTTCGCTTTTGGTGAGAAACATCGAAAATTCATAGAGAAATCGCTCACCTGAGGTTTAAAATACTCATTACAGGTAGGAGAGCCTCCTTACTTTACTGGGTTTTCTATCAGGCTGGCACCAAAGAAAACGAGTTCTATGGGAGGATAACTATTTCACACCACTCATAAACGGTATTTATTTATTTACTGTTACGAATTTATATGTAGTACAAAAGTATATTGGTTTTCAAGCAGTAATATAGGCATTATAAGCATTGTTTCACTCACTAACTAATCACCATACCTGACCTTTTTTTGCCACATTACCTGATCATCATTTGTAACTGTTCCTTCCTCTAATGCTATGTAAAGTTTGTCCTCCACATTGTCATTGATTGGGGAATCACTCTGGCCCTGAATTTCGTACCGTGGCATGACATGGCTATACTGGCCAGGTCACTGATAACAGGTGAATTACTGAGACAATGGCATGCAGGGGGGAGGGAAGTCATGCAGTGTAAGGCATTGTCTCTGCTTGGCATCTTGTTGAGGAAGGTGTCCCGTGTATACATACGAAAAATGACTCGCGAAAATTGAAAATTGTGCAAATTAGGTACCTTGCAATTGCACGACGTACTGGTACGTCGCCGGGACTGGCAAATGCAAATCGTGGTGACGTATCCATACGTCGTCGGGACGGGGCGGGTTAAAGCAAGGTATGAATTACAATATATTGTGCAGTCATTTATACAGCTGTTCTCAAATTCATTGTTAATGCAGGATGTGTAGCATTATTAGAATAATAATACCATTACTGATATAAAAGTTCCATAGTGGTCTGGGTGTTTGATAGCTACTAGAATATTGTCATTGCACAAAAATGCTTGTATACCCTTATAAGATTTTAGGCCTAAGCTTTAAAATATACTTGTAGATATTGCATATTTGTGGGTAACAACTGTAATACCCAAGTATAATGTTAGCATATTTACATAAGAGAAAATATTAAAATATTACTATGGTGAAAGTATATAGCTGCCAATTAAGTTTTGCAGCATGACTGAACAATAAACCCTTCGCTCATTTTTCATGCCAAAAATGTTCGTGTTGATAACGAGCGGTAATAATTAGTATTCTACTTTTTAGGGCTAAGAAGCAGCATGCCATCAAAAGAGGTAGATGATGAGAACTGGTGGTGGTCCCCCTCCATCACAGGAAAACGCAGAAACATCTCAAGTGATAAGCATTGTCAGTTGTGATCAAGATGACCCTGGCAATGAATTTGACGCGGATATTGCTAGATGTCAGCACTTCAAATAATTTTACCTTGTTAACCCATTTTATTCCAAGTTTTCAGTGTGAAGATTTTCGGGGCATTTTCATAATATTATGGTAAAAGTTGAAGATGATTAAATGTTAAAACATCATTAAATGTTAAAAGTTGTCATTAAAAATCCTGCATTTTCTGTAGCAAGCTGAAAATATGCTGTCCTCAAATGAGGATACGAAAGCATCTTTTAAGAACAAGATCTTCTCAAATGAAGACACTGATACTAAATAATACCCTCCCTTATCAATGGGTAGATACAAAAATCATGCAAAGATTAAAAAAAAAATAAAAAAGGCCGAGGAAGAGATGCAATATATTTCCACAGGTAACTCGAAAGAATATTCCACAAGCCCTTTTTTTAGATTCAAAGCAAAACATTCAATAAAATGTTACATTGTATTTGGCACATGTTCTTGGCTTAACGTATCTGTACCTGTGACAACCATCACCCACTCACTTGATGTAGTGCTGCCTACTCCTTTTTTCACCATTATCATCCTTTTTTTTTCTGTGTCTGTCCTCCTCTCTTTCTGTTTCCCCCATCTGTCCTGTCAGTTTTCATTACTCTACTTTCTTTTTCATGTGGCTTCACATTAAATGACAAGCCTAATCGTATTCTGTATACCAAGAAACCATTTACAACACTGGGTGCTTAGCGTACAGCCAACCCATGTGTGTTCCCTATATGTCAACAGGTGGATTGGTGGAGGGTTAGGGCCTCTCCCTATAAAGCAACTAACTCAAAGACAAATGGTCACCCCTTACGGGATCATGGCTTTTGACAACAGATATAGATAGATAAACTTTTAGGTTGACTTCATTTTCCTCATCTCTTCCTTGTGGAATTAAAGTAAGATATTATGTTCTGTTACATTAAAAAAAAAAATGATCTGATAAAGAAAAGAATTGTTCATTAAGTTTTTATAGTAACTAGTATACTGATAAGAGTAAATAGTGGTCTGTAACATAAATGCTAAATTTAGGCAGCTATTATTATAATAAGGGAAGGTCTACAAATCATGATTTTTGAGTGATGTAAGTCAAAATCTTTAAAAAATTTAGTTTTTTGTTTTTTATGGATATTTTCTGCAGATTAATATAATAATAATACTGTGCGAAGTGTCCTCACCTGTGTATTTATGGGTTAGAATAGAGGATTTTTAGTAATCTTTGTAATTCATTGACAGCCGAGCTGGTAAGACTCATATTTTGTATGATTATTCTGCATTGTAATATATATGGAAATCCTTTTTGCAGTTGTGTCAACGAGTGGGGACATGAGCTTTACTTTAGAAGATACACAGGAGTTCACAGTACCAGACAGCTCAAGGCCATCCAGTTCCTGCAACTTGTCGGACAACCTGCTAGACTCAGGTTGACCAACAATTGCCTGCACCAATACATCAGCTGATCATGAGACACCTCCATTTTCTTCTAGCATTAATGAATCAAGGCTAAGGAAACGACTAAGATTAAACAAATTTGAGAATGAACGTGGACAGTGTTACAAGTTCTCATTAGATATGCACAAAAAAAAAAAAAAAACACACAAAATAATAAAAGTGCGGCAAGCTCAATTGGAGTCACCGTTGCCCAGATCCACTGGTGGTTTCCCGCATATTCTCTCCTGCTGCCTCTGGGGTTGCCAGTGTTGTCCCGAGCATAAGACCACTCTTTTGGGGGTCTCCATGGTGGATGGAGGGGTAGGGGAATGAAGTTTACGTTGTATATATGAATTCTTTAAATAAAAATGAAGCTCATGTTGGCAACCCAGCATCAGTCCCCGACCATTAATTGGACTTCACCTCACTTAATGCCACTCTGGAGCCTTTCCAAGCCCCTGACGGATATCTTCCTCTGCCCCAGGGATCAGATGGGACTGGGAGGTGGTCATGTCGGTTTAGTGGGGCTCTGGGGCTAGGCCTAAAAGAGTCTGTGCTGGCGGCATATGTAAAATATATTGTTTTTTAAATCCTCTGCTGGAAAGTTAGTCATAGATACTGGTATTTTTCATCTCCACCGGGCCATAGTGTCTACATGTGGGAGGGAACCAAAAATCTCAACACGGGGGATGGAAGCATTCTGGTTGAGGTGTCCTCCTCAGAAGATAGCTTCTGCCTAATGGCTGTGACGTCCATCTCTGGTTCTGATGTCTGTTGTATCCCACATGTTACATTTAACCCAAGGCGTCCTGTCAACGTGTATACACGCACAGGACAGGCCCCACCACCGCACCCGCCCTCCCACTGCCTCCCGGACTCCCTACACCTCACAGGGCGCCACTTCCTCAGCACCATCCTCCTCAACCAAACCATCCTGGACCTCAGTGCCACTGTCATGTATGCAGCCAGTCCAGAGTGAGGGAAACCACTATGAGAATGACACGAGGTACTAGTGTGTAGATTGCAGTCTAGGGTTGTGCATTGAGCCATGTTTCAAAGAATACCACACCTTAGTGCATACTGATACTGCATGTGCTTGCGATAATATGATGCTCACTATAATAGTAAGGCCTGTACATATGCAATATGAAGCTCAGTATAATAGAAAGGCATGTAAATATGTGATAACAGTTATATAAAGTGGAAATGGGTGTAATGTTAGTGGAAATGTATTATATAAATTTAAAAATAGAATATAAGTTGAAACAACAGTCATAGCGATTTGCTCACTAGGTAAATATGTGCTAATATTAGCTTATTATAATCGTAAGGCCTGAAAATATGTGATAACAGTGGAAAAGTATTATGTAAGTGAAAATATAAAAGGTAAGTTGAAACAAGTCATAGCAAGTCATATGTGTAAGAATTTGATGGTTTTCAGGTGATCGGTCAGTGGAACAATGCTTGCATTGCCTATATTTTTGGGTGGAAACCAATATGTTCTTGTACTATATGTTATTTTGTACCAAATTAACATCCACCTATTCTGAGTGCATTCCAATACTTATCCCAACCATAGAAAACGGGACAGCAGGAGAGCTCCTCCAGAGAACACGGTACCAGGTGCGCAGAGGTTAACCTGTTTAGACCACTTTTAGCCTATGGTGAGCACTTTCTCCTTGATCTGCCATCGTTTCTCACCAAAAGAGGAGGTTTCAGCCAAAAAAAAAAAAAAAAAAAAAAATCTACCGGGACTGGGGGGAGGGGGGAGGGTCAGTGATGAAAAATCTGCTGGGACATGGCAAGTTGACAGATGTAAGGGAATCCTATTTTCTTGTGATCTACTCCAATATTCAGAGGCACAGTTGTTAGAGGAACTTCAATCGTCTGGTATGGTCAAAGTTGAGCGTCTACACAGGAAAATAGATGGTGTTCTGATCCTACTCTGACCTTGTTGCTGATCTTTGACAGGTTAACTTTTGTGTCGGTGAAACCCGTTTGGCTTTCACTTCCAGTGAAGCCGTATCTGCCAACCCCAAAATGGTGTTTCCACTGTCAGGGTTATGGCCGTGTTAGCCACTTTTTCTGCCATGCACAGGCTGGCCTTCCTGGTGTATGTGTTTCCTGTGGTGAACCAAATCATACCAGTGACTGTCCAGGCCCCCTTATCACTGCTGGGGTCCTCATGCTGTTAAGTTTAAAAACTGCCCTTGCTACTGCCTGGAAAAGGAGATTTTGTCTATTTGAACAACTGAGGTTTTGTTTCTTGAAGCTATGAAGAGAGCCCAGACTTGCTTTTGCCATCCTGGAGTTACTTATGCTGCTGTCCTTTCTGGAGTGTTGTGCACCGCCCTGTGTCTCAAAGGCTGCCTCGACCCACTCCAGTGCCCACTCTTTCGACCAGTGATTTACAGGTTGCTGTCCCCAAGGGTAGTACTGTTTGTGAGAATGATGTTCGCCCACCCTTTGCACTCGCTGTTTCTGCCCCGATTTCAGTGGCTGAGGGTTTGTGCACTTCCGTGGTGCTGGCAGATGTACACGTTGATTTTTACTCCTTCTTCCGTCTTACCCTGTATGCCCGAGACTCCATCTGTGCCTGGCAAACGTCACTGTTGTTTGTCAAAATCCTCTGAGCGTGAAGACCGGCCACCTAAGGGCTCTGTTGTCGAACCTTGTGTCAACACCTGTCCTGTTCCCTCTGCCCTGTATGCTGAGGGGTC
The DNA here is from genome assembly GCF_032717465.1 of Coenobita brevimanus. Taxonomy (NCBI): domain Eukaryota; kingdom Metazoa; phylum Arthropoda; class Malacostraca; order Decapoda; family Coenobitidae; genus Coenobita; species Coenobita brevimanus. Next base: position 40,780,217 of record NC_136993.1, on the reverse strand, counting down.
TAGCCAAGTGACAGCTGAAGCTGATGGTTCATCTCTGGTCCGGTCCCCACCTGGGGATGTTGTTGGACAGCTCGTTAGTGCTTCAGATCTGAAGCATACGATGGCCTCCTCAAATGATTCCAGTCCTGTTGACTCTACTTCTACTTGTGGGGCTTCTGGTGGGGGCACTGGCCATCCTACATCTCCAAAGGCGGCCTGCAAGCCGCCTGCCAAACAAACCGGAACGCCCACTCCAAGAAGGAGAGTTGTAAAACTTAATTCCTCGTCCTCACGTTTGCCTTTGGGTGTTTGACAGAGGGTGTTGGTTTCTGGTGTTGGGCAGGCTCTTCCAAAGGGCTTTCATAAGCATCAGTCCAAATCCGCTCATTTGTCAGGTGTACAGTCCTGCGCTTAATCATCATCCCTTCACAATAGGTTCTATCATCCAGTGGAAGAGTCGGGGTTTATGTGCTACAGGAATTGTCATCTTGTTTCTTAATTTACTCCTCTGTGCATGTGCATCCAGGAGACTATGGTAGATGATGCTGTTCCTTCTGGTCCTTCTGGCTACCATGCCTTTTATGTTGATCCTGTGCTTGGCAAAGGTCGTCATGGAGGTGCTGCTATCTTCCATCGCCAGGATAATCAGTCATCTGGACATCTCCACTCCCCTGCAGGCTGTTGCTGTCCGGATGTTTTTGTCGGCAGTATACAGTTTGGAGTCTTTATCTTCCTCCTAGTGCTACTGTTGGAAGGGCGGATCTGGAATGCCATATTCGTGGCCTTCCTTCTCCCTCTCTGTTACTAGGAGATATGATTGGTCACCATCCACTATGGGGAAACAGTGAGGCCAACCCTTGGGGGTGTCATGCTGGCTTCTTTAGTGGGAGATGAGGAGTTGGACATTTTCAGCTCCAATAAAATGTCTTATTTCCATAGCCAGACTGGAACTTTTACTGCAGTTGATTTGTCCTTAAGCTCAGCTGATGTTGTTTTAGATTTTACCTGGGATGTGTTGCCAGACCTTTATGGCAGTGGCCATTTTCCATTACCCGTAACTGCTAGTGTAGGTGGACCTCAGCCACGTCTTCCTCGCTGGCTTCTGGATAGGCTGACTGGCCATATTTCAGGGAATTAAGTTCCTCTTCCCCTTCTGTAAATGAATCTGGCTGTCTTCCTGAAGCACTGTCATATTTCAACGACTTGTTGCACTCAGCAGCCCTTTTATCTATTCCAAGAACAAGGGGTCAATTTCCTAAACCCCTGGTTCCTTGGTGGAACTCTGAGTTCAGTTCTGCAGTGAGAGCCAAACGAGTCACCTTCTCTTGACTTCGTCATCACTGTGGGGATCCTCAGCATTTCGTGGCGTATCAGAGGGCACGAGCTCATATGAGGCGGGTTTTAAAGGAAGCCAGGCATTCATTCTGGAAAGTTACGTTTCCTCCATCAATTCGAGGACTTCCATCACCCAGTGGAACTGCATAAGGAAAATGTCTGTTCTCTCCCCTTCTATATTACCTGCAGGAAGTGGAACTGTGGCTGATTATTTCACTGTAGCAACATTGCTTGTTGATTATTTTGCCAGTGTGTCACAGAAGGATGCAGATACGCCTTCGGCTTGCCACCGACGGCACTTAGAGTCTCGTAGTCACAATTTTGCATCTTCTGGGGGAGAGTCTTACAATGTTCCATTTTCTGTTTCTGAACTACAGGTGGCTCTGTTGCAGTGTTATGATTCCTCTCCTGGTTGTGATGGCATTCCTTATGCCTTTTTATGTCCCCTGTCTGATGAGTCCCTTTTGTTTTTGCTTTCATTATTTAATAAGATCTGGTGTTCTGGAGAGTTTCTAGCTTGTTGGCGTGTTGCTCTACTTATCCCCATCCTCAAACCAGATAAGGACCACCTACATGCGATGAATTATAGACCTATTTCTCTGACTTCTTGTGTATGTAAAGTTCTGGAAAAGATAGTCAATGTTAGGCATGTGTGGTTTTTAAAAGAGAAGTGACATCGTATGCCCTGCCCGGTATGGTTTTCAAAAATTGCGATCTACATCTGATGCACTACCGTCCTTGAAATCTTCTGTCTGTGAGGCTTTCTCGACTAAGCAACACCAGCTCACGGTCTTCTTCGATCTGGAGAAGGCATATGACACTGCCTGGCTTTTGGCATTTTGCTTTCTCTTCATGAATTTGGTCTTCGTGGGCGCTTGCCTATTTTTATTCATCTGTTTTTATCTAATTGTTCTTTAACCCTTTAACCGCGGGCATTGTTTTGACCCGACTGCCCCCCCCCCCGCAGGGGTTCCAGCCAAAATGTAAACAAACTTTAAACCTTTATAACTCTGCACAGAATAAATCTAGAGCGAAAAATAAGGTACCATTAGAAAGTACTAACCTTCGGCTTTGCAATGATGTAGGTTTCATGATTTCGTTGACTATCACTGGATGGGCAGTGCCATTAGAAGTGAGCAATCTAAAAGCACTAAATCCTATACCCAACTGTGATGGCAGGTGATTTGCATATAGTGAGGATGTGGTTTGGAAGGTGTATCGGTGAAACACATTGCCCTGGAGACTGGTGAAAGTGTCTCCACGGTTTCCAGATGGATTTACCGCTGGCAGCAGGAGAGCCACGACGATGCCAAAGTTTGTCAGAGGATACGTCATCTTGGAACTATATCCTGGAGAGTAGCGACAGGAGACATGCTATCCCAGCGACATTAGTTCATCTCCTTGCCCACAGCTGATTTTGCACAATGAAACATCGCATCTTGGAACGCATATTCTCTTCCTTTTTATTCTTGAAAAGTTAATAGTCCTACTCTAGAAATTGCAAAATAATCATTTTGGTTCTCAAAGAATGATACGACAATCGCTGGACATCTTTTGAAGTCTCGTGTCTCGAGCAGTTGTCAGCCAGTCTTGATTTGTGGTAACAGTAAATTGTGACAGGACTAAACTGGTGGGGAACCTTATAGTGCAAGACACTAGAAACTTTTTAAGAATGTCAAGAAACCGTGACTATTGTGTTTTCCAAACAAAGGCAAGAGTTTGCTTTAATAACAATATAAGATCTTTGTTTAGTCGACCCTAAGAGTGTAAATGTTTTGGCCATACGTTCTTTTTAATTAGCCTTGCTCTCACCTGGCTGTTATTATGACTATCTTTTTCTTCTTTTAATACATATTTTATTGAAGGAGTTTAACTGAGGATGTTTTTGACTCCTTCCCAGCAGGAGAAATTTCTATCAGTCAGTAAAAAATGATTTCTGCAGATTTCACATTATAATAATTTGGCAGATATGTATAATGTGCAAGAGTATCAGACTACTTTCCTTGTTTGGCAGCAGGGTACTAATGCGTATCTATTAACCCATTCACTACAATGTATTAGTTAATTCTAGCAACCCACAACCTGTTTCATTAAACTGTGGAGATATATCGTGGTGAAAGGGTGACAGTTATACCGAACCCCCCCACTTTGAAGGCAGCATGGGTGAATTCAATCTCAACATTAACACATACCCTCCTGTTTTTTTCGGGCCCCCCTACCCCCTGAAAACCCGGTTAATTTTCGATTTTTTTTTTTATGCTCAGACATTCCCTTTTGGTGAGAAACTAATGAAAATCACCAATAAAGTTGCTCTCGTCACCCCTAAGTGTTCCTAAGGTGGGTCCCCCCTCACCTCAGCCAGGTATTCTGTGGCCGGGTTGGTGCAGCCACTCCTTTTTCTACAGTGGGAAGGAGGAGGGTAATTAATCAAAACCTACCTAAGTACATGTATTTACATTTATTTGCTACAAAAGTACATACACAGTAACAATATTGTGGTATATAATATGTACAAAAAAATGGGTGAAAATAACGTAGGTTCATAATGGTACAGTCAACAGCAGAAGTTCGTTCCTCTCAGCGTGCGTGATACGCGTCTGTTGTTCTGGGAACACTGTCTGAGACAGAGTTGTCAGGTATGGTTTAAATGGCTAACATTAAAGAAATGTGGTCGAAGATAAGTTAAGAACACATTCCTTATTGTTAACCTTGAACTGCAGCAGGTGGGATAATAACGTTATTGTGAAATGTATGACACTGGTGTATAAAGGTTCTTTGTTGCAGGCATAGACGCACAGGATTATTTGGACTGGACTGATGTTGCCAGCAAGTATTATAATTATGAAATATTATAGAACGTTTGCAGTACTAAAGGTGAAGTTGCAAGAAAACATTGATTACGTTAGTTACACACTAAACAAACACAGAAACTGACAGTGCGTGTTTCGCGAGTAAACGGATTTGTTTTACAAGTTAAATCACTTCCCTTCCTGACCTCTCTCCCCACCCGTTTCTCCTCTTCCCAGTCACACTCTGCCATCATCGACATCTTATCGCTAATGCTGAAAATCGTATGCCTGTAGGTAGAGTGTGGAAAGTAATCAATATAAAAGTGTTAAATGAGCTTCTTCAACTTCATCGCTATGAAGTGTTATCCATGATTTGAATATAAATGTTAGTAATATGAATAATTCGTCATTGTTGTGGTTAGGAGACATTATATACTCGTCAACATTTATATAACACATAATTATAATCATCGTTAATACAGTGCTCCAAATACACTCCCTCTCCACCCCCTCGCAGTCTCTTCTCCCCCATCCACTGTCTCCACCACTCCTCCCCCCTCCCTTCCCCCCCTCTACCAGTACCCCTTGTGTCTAGCCTGCAACACTCCGAACCCCTTCTCACGGTTTTATTGTACTGACTCTGCCGGACTTCATTTACTAGTTATTTCAAATGTCTGTTTTCTCTCCCTTCTTCATTTTTGTCTCAGGAACCAAAAAATATAACGACGTTTGGGTTATGTTTTTGGATTGTATTCAGCAACAGCGTGTATTATTATTATATTGACAGTGGCGGTCAAGAGGCATTAACTGTTCAAAGAACAGTAGTCAGTGCTTCAATTTTGCTATTATTTTATTACTCCTCCTCGGTAGCCATTAAACTCTTGCTTACACACATTTTTATTTAGTCCTTGGTATTGAACACTGAGAGTTACGGTTGACATTTTGTAATATAAGTAATCTGGTTACTTGTGTGTAATACAGTTGGCTATATAACGGGCATGAGTATTGTGTTTATAATGTCACTACAATGACGACATAAACTCTCGTATATGATAACTGTATTCAACCATGAATAACTGATGTAGCTAGAGAGGCAAAACGAAGCAGGGTATATTAAACAAAGCCGTGGAGAGGGGTTGGGGGTGTTGAGGGAGAGAAACAAAGGGTACAGGTAGAGGGGGGGGGAAGGGAGGGAGAGGAGTGATGGAGACAGTGGATGGGGGAGAGGAGACTGCGAGGGGGTGAAGAGGGAGTGTATTTGGAGCACTGTATTAACGATGATTATAATTATGTGTTATATAAATGTTGACGAGTAATGTCTCCTAACCACGACAATGACGATTTATTCATATTACTAACATTTATATTCAAATCATGGATAACACTTCATAGCGATGAAGTTGAAGAAGCTCATTTAACACTTTTATATTGATTACTTTCCACACTCTACCTACAGGCATATTTTCAGCATTAGCGATAAGATGTCGATGATGGCAGAGTGTGACTGGGAAGAGGAGAAACGGGTGGGGAGAGAGGTCAGGAAGGGAAGTGATTTAACTTGTACAACAAAACCGTATACTCGCGAAACACGCACTGTCAGTTTCTGTGTTTGTTTAGTGTGTGACTAACGTAATCAATGTTTTCTTGCAACCTCACCTTTAGGACTGCAAACGTTCTATAATATTTCATAATTATAATACTTGCTGGCAACATCAGTCCAGTCCAAATAATCCTGTGCATCTATGTCCGCAATGAAGAACCTTTATACAACAGTGTCATACATTTTACAATAACGTTATTATACCCCCTGCTGCAGTTCAATGTTAACATTAAGGAATGTGTTCTTAACTTATCTTCGACCACATTTCTTTAATGTTAGCCATTTAAACCATACAGTGTTCCCAGATCAAAAGGCTCGTATCACGCACGCTGAGAGGGACGAACTTCTGCTGTCAACTGTACCACCCATAAATCGCCGATTTCTGGCAACTTAACTAGCTGATACTGTTGTTTCCGCCTGGCGGCAGCTAGAACAAGGTCTCGCGCATCTGCCTGCCAAGAATCACCCGCAAAATTTGAAAAATGTGCACGCAATCTGCCTTTCAATTGCAAATCGTATGGCGTATGACGGCGGGTCCATGGGATCTACCACATACTGTCATACGACATACAATGTCGGGATGGTATGGGTTAAAATTTGCTCAACATCTTCAGGATGTGAATTTGTATTAAAGTAGATAAAAAAAAGTCTTAAATAACTCATTAGTCCATCAGCAGGATCCCACTAATATCTGGTGCGTCCCCAGGTGGTGGATAGGGGAACTCCATGTAGATATACAAGGTACTGTCTTAGACGGTATGGACCATGGGAACCCCAGTAGATATATAGGACCCCACCGAATATAATTAATAAGATGGCACAAAAAGTACAGTACATCTTACCAGAACAATGTGGCAGGGAGGTGAGATTATTTGCCACACTCCTCCCAGCCAAACATGTATTCTATTGCAAATGATTTGATGGGCATTCCTGTTGGATCATCATCCACTAAAGGTCCAACTGCACTGCCTTCATTTTTTTTTTAACCCACCCTGTCCCGACCGATTTTCCACCACTGATCCCCCCCAAAAAAAAAAAAATCCTGACAGATTTTGAAAACAAAAATGTTTGGCTCAAACCTCTGCTTTTGGTGAGAAACATCGAAAATTCATAGAGAAATCGCTCACCTGAGGTTTAAAATATTGGATACAGGTAAGCGTACCCCTTACCTTACTATGTTTTCTATGAGGCAGGCTCCAGAGAAAACGAGTTCTATGGGAGGGGAAACTATTCTACACCACTTATAAATGGTATTTATTTATTTATTTGATACAAATTTATATGTAGTACAAGAGTATATTGGTTTTCACACAGTATTATAGGCAATATAAGCATTGTTTCACTCACCAAACATATCAACATACCTCACCTTTTTCGGTGACATTACCTGATTGTCATTTGTGACTGTTTCTTCCTCTAATGCTAAGTAAATATTTGTCCTCCACATTGTCATTGATTGGGGAATCGGCCTGGCCTTGAATTTCGTACTGTGGCACAACATGTCTTTACTGGCCAGGTCAGTGGTGACAGGTGAATTGCCGAGACAATGACATGCGGGGTGGGGAGGAAGTCATGCAGGGTAAGGCATTGTCCCTGCCTGGCATTTGGTAGAGAAAGGTGTCTCATGTATACGTACCAAAACTCATGCACGAAATTTGAAAAATGTGCAAATGACAGCCCTTGCAATTGCGGCACATTTATATACATCAACGGGAGTCACAGTGACAAAACATTCGGACGTATGTACACGTCAACGGAAGTCAGCAGGTTAAAATACTCTGGGTGGTATAGTGCATGTGGAAAGAGAGGAGAAGGATGCTCTTTTTAGTCTTCTTCAATATATTTGTGCACCTGTGTGTGTTTAGGGACAACTCTCATGGTCAAGAAACGATAAGGCCAGAGATTAGCACAATGGGCTGGAGGAGGAGGGGTATGGGATGGTGAGGTGGTATGCTGTAGTTATAAGTACAATAAACAAGGAATATGGATACTTTTCCTGCAATAAAAAGAAAGAGTAAATGAAATAATGACAAAATTGAGTAAAGGGGAAAAACAACTTACCTTTTACGTTTGTAGTGTTGTGGGTTATTGGTTGTAATGGGGATAGAGCAAGCGAACATAATGGATGCTTATCTCTCTTCTCTCTTCGCAGGTCAAAAGTAAACATTGATAAGCTGTCTCTGTCTGGGAAACACACTTTCTCTTTTTCTTGACTTCCTTTCTTATTCATACTTACATTATCACGTGTGGGGAGCAAAAGGTGGACGTCCACTCACGACTGATTCATGATTTGTTCTAACCACCCTTTTGGTTTGGTGGGTAGAGTAGGTCAGTATCAAAATCTCCCAGAACTTCATTCCCCCCGAACATTGTTCACAGTTTTTTCAGAAATGAACCCAGTAAAGTGAATTTTAAAATTTTCCTTTCCTTGAGACTCAGCATTGCTATTTTGGGGGACAGAATGTTAAGAGACGTTTATAGAAAGGCAGTGGTATTTATATCACTGCCACAGCATTAAGGCTTCCATCTCTAATGCCTCTCTTGTTAAGAGGCTTGTTAACCCCCGCCATGCTCATTGCTTCATACGAGGTGATATGCACACAACCCCTGGCCACGCTGATCACCTCACGTGAGGCAATAGGTCTCCGCGCCATAATTTCAAGCACGGGGAAGCATCTTTCACCAATGTCTATCAACTTCTACCTTTCCTTCTTGCTGGAAGTTTGCTCTCATTCAGGCAGTCCTAAAGAAGGGTGACCATTCTTAATCCTCTATCATCCAATTGCATTAACATCCTGTGTCTCAAAAGTTTTCGAGTCAATTCTTAGCAGAAAATGTTTAAAGCATCTTTCCTACCACAACCTTCTTTCTGATCATAAGGATGGGTTCCATCAGGGATGCTTCACTGGCGATCTTCTCACCTACATTCAGACTCCTGATCATCCTCCTTTCGCGAGTTTGGCGAAAGTGTTATGCAGCGTATTCTGGGTTCAACTTCTTGAACTCAGATACGGACATGGACTTGGGTTCTTTTGTTCAGGACCGGGCTAGAGCATGCAAACAAGAGATATGGCTCAAACACAGGCTAACCAGTCTTACATGTATATTACCTTACAGATATAAACGGTGGGCCGACACAATACAGGACATGAGACAACACTATATATGGGGCACACATAAGGTTTATATCACAATACTACGAATGGGGCACAAGTATTACACATAGTTTATAACAATATAGATGGGCACAAGTATTATACAGAGTTTATAACACTATAAGTGGGGCACAAGTATTACACAGAATTTATAACACTATGGACAGGGCACAAGTATTGCGCAGAGTCTATAACACTATAGATACGGCACCGGGGGCACACAAAGGCTAGATCACAGGTAGGTACAGGTGACGGCCAGGTGTGGGAGGAGGGCTATCAGGGGTGTGCTCTTGATAGAGGCGCTGGTCTAAGGCTGCACACTCTGGGGTCCGGTGTAGGCTGGAGGGCGGCGTGGTAGGCAGGCCCTTCCTGGTGGGGGCCTTTGCAGTGTGGTGGCCCTCGGGACTGGGGCCAAATAGTGCTAGTAGGCACGCTGCCCAGTGCCTGCCCTTGGCTGTGGTGGGAGTCCTGGTGGAGGGTCCGGGCTGGTCCAGGCCTAGGGTCAGCTGCAGAGTGCCCCTCAAGGTCCGGGGGCTGTGGTCTCCCTGCATGGGAGTGAAGCCGTCAGGGGTTGTCTGTGGCTGCTCGCACTCGGGGAGTCCGTCAGCTGCTGGGAGCATCAGGGGCTTAGTTACAGGGACAGGACACCCAGGCTCACGACAGGTCCACTCCAGACACTCTGCAACAGGAGTCCTGTAGGGGAGCAATCTCCACCCTTTGTAGTGGGGGAGGAGTGTGAGGGGCATCTTGCTTAGCCTCTGGAAGGCCAGGCTGTCCCAAGGGCATCGCCCTCTGAGGTAGTGAAGGAGGGACAACTGATGGTCTCTCCCTCAGCTTGGCAGGTCCAGTGGACTCTGCCAGAACTCCACTCCGGGGCAGGGGAAGGAGGTCAGGTGGACTCCCCTTCTGTCTGGTAGGTCCAGTGGACTCTACCCAGGCTCCCTCCTGGGGCAGTGGACGAAGGAGGTCTAGTGGACCTTCCCTGAGCCCGACAGGTCCGGTGGACTCTGACTGGGCACTACCCGTCCCGGGGACAACAGGAGGAGGAAGTCCAGAGGACTTTCTGGCTCCCAAGGCAGGTCCGGTGGACTCTACTGCTCTCCTGCTGCCAAGGGAAAGTTGTAGCTGATGGACGACCGGTGGTCTCTCCCTCTGTGGCAGGTCTGGTGGACTCTACCATGGCTCTGCTCCCTTCCCTGCAGGTGAGGATCGTCCAATGGACAGTCAAGACCCCTGCTCTCTATGGTGGGTGGCTGAAGGAGGTCCGGTGGACTCTCCTCCTGCAGTAGGTCAGGTGGACTCTACTGCGCCACTGCTCCCCTGGGGGTGTGTAGGACTAGGAGGACCAGTGGTCTATCTTCCTTTTGTGATGCCAGGTCAGTGGATTCTGCTACCGAGGGCCTACTTCGGACTGTATCCAACCAAGACCCACCCTGAGTCTGGTAAGCACTGTCCTCGTCAGAGGGTAATGCATCTGAACGATGCACTTCCTGTGTGTCTGGTTGGGTGGAAGAGGGGCATAAGGTAGCTGGGGACATGGGTCGGTGTGGCTCGGGGCCCCTGTAAGCCTCCCCCTGGCCTCCTTTTGAGATGGGTGTCACCTCCCCATGTCCTCCTCTTGGGGTTGGTGTGCTGGGGTCACTCCGTCGAGTGGTTATTTCAGAAAGCTTTGCCATTGCACTTGACACCTCAAAGGCATTAGATCGAGTCTGGCATAAATCTTTTATTTACAAACTGCCTTCTTTCGGTTTCTATCTGTTTCTTCATCTATAGCTTCCTTTCTGGTAGTTCTATAGCTGCCGTTTTAGATGGCCATTGTTCTCCTTGATCTATCAACAGTGGTGTTCCTCCGGGCTCTGTCCTATCACCAACTCTCTTCCTTTTATTCATCAATGACTTTCTAAGCTGTACAATCTAGGACTAAAGTCCTCGGAGCCGTATTTTAGGCTGGAAATGGCGCTGCAATCGTTGCTGATAGAGGAGGCGGAGTCAGGAATAAGAGAAGGGTGTGTGGTGGGGGAGGGGGTAATTAATGGGAGTGTAGGGATTCGTGTTCATTATTCGGAATGTGTGTGTCGACCAAGCTATAGTAAGAGACTGAATATTAAGAAGGGAACTATGGAATGTGGAATTGTGTAGTCATCACGCACAGGTGAATAGTCGGCATTGCCCTTGCAACAGCTATGTCATCCTTAGGTATGACAAATAAAAGGAAATTGGCTACTCGAAGTTTTCCAACTACGGGTTAACTCATATGATTCCCTTTTCTACGGTAACTCCCTTCTAATCTCCGTGTCTCCCCAGAGAGAGAGAGAGAGAGAGAGAGAGAATGTGGGCAGGGCACTCGTTCGGACGAAATCCAAATCCCTTTCCTCTCTTCAACTGTCCCTCCTTTCCTTTTATTTTCCTCCCTATTTGCTTTCCCCCCCTCCCTTTGTCTCCTGTGTTGTTACCTACAGTCCTCTTTTCTCCCCTTTTCAATTTAGTCCACATGTCATCTGATATAACATATATTCACTTAAATCTCCTCATCCGCTCATCTATATTTGTATTCACTGAACGTGAAATACATCAAATATGATGGAGTATAGAAGAATCCGTCGTAATAAAGACATTTACCCCAAGGCAATTACCGAAACACAAGTTTTTTTTTTCCGGCTTGCTAGGAGCTTACTGTTACGGGTAAAATAATTTGGCGTGCATGAATGAAATATATACTGGCAATTTTATTCACAGTCCGATTTAAATACTTTTCAGAATGAACAATAATGTATATGCTATGGAGGAATAAGGTATAGCCGTAAATTTATTCCTAGGGCAGGACAGAATAGGCACAATGCCTCTAGATGTTAACTTAAAAACACATCAGTACCTAGAATCCTTTTATTTCATGAGACATCCTGTCCAATAATTTATTTAGTTATACAAACATTACACCATTATAGTTGTTTTGGAAACTTACAAATTTTGACAATTATACTATCAAATATCTTATAAGGATACAAAAAGATATACTTTGTCATTACTAGAAGACTGGTATACTTCAATAAGCACTCCATCCATCCCCAGCTATCACAAGGTCTTCTAATCTAGTTGGGAGGGAATTAACGAGATTGAGGCAGATACAGGGGAGTCTAGGAAGTCTCTCCCACTCTCCTCGTGCAGTTCTCCCCACAGCTTGTAGAGATCTCACGTGCCCTACATTCCAATCACGAGACATGAGGTCCCCACTAGTTCTCAACAGGGTTCACGCCGCACCCCTTTGTGGGCCAGTCTAAAGCAATTATTTCAGGGTGCTGATCGAGCCAGTCCTTCACTACACGACAAGAATGGATGGGACACTTGACATGAACCAGTCTGATGGGGTGTGGCTCGGGGATTGCCATGGCACGCACTGTAGGAAGCAACACTTCTTCAATAATACGGATATATTCTATCTATCTATCTATTGCTAGACGCCTCAATCCCGTTTGGGGTGGCCACAAACAAATCGCCTCCAAGTCGCCCTGTCCCCCGCCATTTCACTGCCGTGCTCCCAACTCATACCCCCCTCTCTCATATACCTCTCCACCCCATCCCTCCATCTCATCCTCGGCCTCCCCCTCCCTCTTTCCCCCTCCACCTCACTCACATACACTCTCTTCGTCAGTCTTTCACCCTCCATCCTCTCCACATGGCCAAACCACCTCAGTGTGCTCCTCATAACGCTTCCTATCACATCCACATCAACACCACAACGCTCCTTTATATCCTCATTCGTCAGCCTGTCTCTCCATGTGACTCCACAGGCTCCTCTTAAATAACTCATTTCCACTGCTCTCACTCTTGACTTGTGTCCTTCCAACAACGTCCAAGCTTCACTTCCGTACGTTAGAGTTGGTACCACAATACTGTCATGTAGTAACTTTTTCACTTCCATGCTCACTTCCCTGTTTCTTATCACTGCTTTCAAAGAACCAGCAACCTTTCTTCCCTGCTGTACCCTTTCAAGCACTTCACCCTCCAAACCTCCATCCTTACTCATCACACTACCCAAGTACTTAAACGTACTCACATTTTCCAATTCCTCACCATCCAACCTCGCTGTACATTCACTGACTTCACCTCTCTCAAAGACCATCACTTTACTCTTCCCTGCATTCACCTTTAGATTCAAGTTTCTTACACACTCTCTCAAACTCATCCACCAAGCCTTGCAGCTCCCCTTCGTCTTCACTCAACAACACAGTATCATCTGCAAACAACAGTACAGGGAGTTTCCAAACACTATCCTCTCTCACCAGGCCCACTCCAACATCCACTACCCTACCTTGTACCTCTTTTATTACCCCATCCCTGTACAAATTGAACAACCATGGAGACATGACACATCCCTGTTTCAACCCAACCTTCAAAGAGAAAAATTCACTTAGTTCACCATCCACACGCACTGCAGCCTTCGCACCATCGTACATACTCTTCACAGCATTCAGCAACTTCCCATCTACTCCATATATTCTTAACACTTTCCACAATCCTTGTCTATCCACACTGTCATATGCTTTCTCCAAATCCATGAAAGCCGCATACAACTTCTTTCCCTTCTCTAGAAACTTTTTCACTAAAGATCTGAGAATGAATATCTGATCTACACAACCTCTTCCCTTCCTAAAGCCTCCCTGTTCTTCTCCAACTAATTTCTCTGTTCTCTCTCTAATTCCGTCAATAAGTATCCTACCATACACTTTTCCTATTATACTAAGAAGACAAATGCCCCTATGATTACCACAGACTTCTTTTTCCCTTTTTCCTTTGTACAAGGGAATAATTATACCTGACTTCCAATCCTCCGGGACTCTACCTTCCTCCCAGGCCAATCTGTACATCTTCCACATCCATTCTACTACAATCTCTCCCCCATGCTTCAGCATTTCACCACACACTCCATTAAATCCTGGGGCTTTCCCTGATTTAACTTTCTACATTGCTTCCACAACTTCTATCCTACTGATTTCTTCCTGTCTTCTCACCTCCCTCCTTCTCCCAGCCATTCCCCAGCCACTTATACTCGCATTACTTCCATCCTGTATGTTCAACAATTCCTTAACCCGCCCCGTCCCGACGACGTATGGGTACGTTGCAACGATTTGCATTTGCCAGTCCCGGCGACGTACCAGTACGTCGTGCAATTGGAATGTGCATAATTTCGACAATTTTCAAATTTCGCGCTTGATTTGCGGTACGTACCCTTGCCTGACCTTCCCCTACCTGCCACCAGGCGGGGACACTCGGCGACCCCGCGCAACCCGCGCTTGCCCGCCACTCGTCCACTCACCTGGTAGCCACGGTCCTGCTCAGACATGGCTAAGAGAGGTCTCTCAGAGAGCGAAATTCAAGTCGCCCTGGACACCTTTACCGGTGACAATGATTCCCCACTGGATGACGAGGAGATGGACAAGGATTATGTGCCGCCAGAGGAGGAAGAAACCACCAGCAGTGACGAGGAAGTTCCGTCACCCAGGAAGCGGCAGTACGTGACTTACCGTGCTGCTAGAGAGGGGCAGGAGGCAAAGAAGGCACGTGGTATATCATATCCCTATCCCCAGCGTGCCTTGGAAGCAGAATTCGAGGTCGAGGACAAGGACGAGGACGAGGACGGAGCCGTGGGACGTGCTGCCATGTGGTATGGACGGGAGGTGATTACACATCGTGGCCCAGAGCGCACACCACATCGTATAAGCAGGTATGGGCCTAACATTCTGTTTGGGGAGGTAGGAAGTGAAGTGGAGGGAGTGGGGAGTGAAATGGAAAGTCCTGGGATTAGGGAAAGTGAGAGTGACGTGGGTGAGTCATTGCTCTCCCTACGCAGTGTGAGGTGGCAGAGTGGATCACGTGGGCCAGTGCGGGTGCGTTCATTATCACGTGGGGTTGTGAGGGAGGGGGAAGGTGGGGAGGAACCACTCCAAAGCACGTCTTATGCTCCCCAATATCCCCTAACACGTGGTCGAGCAAGGTTGCGTGAGAGAGCACGTGGTGTGGTAATGGAGGGGGAAGGTGGGGAGGAACCATTCCCCAGCACGTCTTCTGCTCCCCAATATTCAACAATTTCATCCCCACAGCCCCCTAATGTTCCTCAAGGCCATAAGGGTAAGGGAAAGGGAAAGGGTAAAGGCAGAGGGAAGAGGAGTGACAGTGGGGAAGCCCTCCGTACTCCTTCTCCCCAACCTCCCCAACCAGGATCTCCTCCCCACCCAGACGAAGACGGTGATGGGGACGAGGGATTTGTGTCGTGGGATTGGGAGGATGGGAGTGATTTTTCTCCCCTCATTCACCCCTTCACTGAGCAAGGGCGATCTGGCTGCATTGCACCAGGTATTCACTGTAATTCAAGCAGGTTGGATTTTTTCCACCTGTTTTTCAGTGAGGCCTTCGTAGATCAGATCGTTTTTCAAACAAACCTGTTTGCAAGCGCCCAGCGCCTAGAAAGTGAAAGATTGGGAACAAGGAGTAGGCATTCTATGATTTATGATTACCCTGTCTCCATTCCAGAAATGTTCTTATTTTTTGCCCTTGTCCTTTTGATGGGTATAATAAGAAAAAATAGAATTCTTGCTTACTGGACTAGGGACCCTGTTATGTTTACCCCCATATTTGGTCAAGTGATGAGCCGTAATCGGTTTCAACAAATTCTAAGTCGCCTCCATTTTTATGATGCTAATGACCCTGCAAATGCAAACATCACTGACAAAATGAGGCGAATTAGGCTGGTCTTTGATCACCTCAGGCAAACCTTTCGATCCTCATTCTATCCCTATAGAGATCTCGTCATAGACGAGAGTCTCGTGTTGTGGAGAGGCAATATTTCATTCAGATAGTATATACCCAGCAAAAGGCACCGTTTTGGGTTCAAGATCTTTGTTATGTGTGACTGTAGGACTGGATACATGCAAGACATAGTCTTGTACACCGGTGCACAGACAGACATAATAGAAGATCGAAGTATAGGACTTTCGGGAGCAGTGGTAAAGACGATGATACAAGACTACCTTCATCGTGGTCACGTTCTCTACCTCGACAACTGGTACACTAGCCCTCTTCTCGCTCGTTATCTTCACACACATGAAACGGGAGTCTGTGGAACCGTAAAGGTGAACCGGCGTCACATGGTCAAGGTAGGGCGGAAACTTGCAAGGAGTGAGGTTGTCTTCTTCAAAGCCAACAACATCCTTGCAACAATGTGGAACCACAACAGAGAAGTAAGCCTCCTGTCCACGGTTCACCGCCCCTTGATGCACCGTACTGATTCTGTTGATTACCATAGCGAGAGCAGGCGTCGTGTTTGGAAACCTGAGTGTGTAATGGATTACAATATAAACATGCGCCTCGTGGACCAGTCTGACTCCATGATATCGACGGTAGAGTGTGCCAAGACCACGATGAAGTGGTATAAAAAACTGTTCTTTCACTTGCTAGATATCACTGCTCTGAATTGCCACCACCTTCACGCCATGACCACAGGAGTTCAGGAAACATTTGAAGGGTTTGTGAGGGAGCTCACACGAGAAATCTTTGCTAAGTATGCTGTTGAAAGGCCCCAACAGCGCCCCCGCACTGCCCCTATTACCCAGACTCCCCAGAGAATATCCGGCCGCCATTTCCCCACTCCTATCCCTCCCCAGCCCAACAGACCTAGGCCCCAGCACAGGTGTCACGTGTGCAGTAATTCCCAGGTGAGACTCACGACACAGAGGAAGGACACCCGCTATGAGTGCGTGCAGTGTGACGTGGGTCTTTGTATTCACTCGTTTTAGTGAATATCACACGTTGATGCAATTTTAGCATGGTGTGAATGCGAAAGGACGCTGAAATTATGAGGTAAATGCGACAGACAGACGCTCTGTGAAAATATCAGTCATGTGGATCGCCAAATATTAGTATAAAGTGCCTACGGGTAGAACATAAGTGAAAACATTGGGTGTAAGTATATAAATCTGCCCTAAGTTGAAACTTACATAGAGAGGGTTGTTTGATGCGATATTCTGTCGCTCAGTGCAATAAATACGGCCCCTTATTATATATTTATTATTATGTGACATTCTTACGGGTATAATATAAGTTCAAATTATTGTATATGATGATGTATATTCTAAGTCAAATATTCATAGCGTGTCTATAAAGATAAGATTTCCTGACGCTTAGTCGAATGAATAAGGCACGTATTAGTCAAAATAAAAGTCAGCAAGTGATAAAGTGAATAATTAGTATATAAGTGTGTGAGTGAATTAGTATATAAGTGTGTGAGTATTATGTATGACGAAACATTCCTTGCGAGGGTATTTTCAGGCGATATTCTCACGCTCACTTGAATAAATAATGGCAGTAAGTATGTACAGTGCATTCTAGGGGTCTAAACGTGTGTAATGTAAGTGGGAAAATATAACTGGAGTGAATAAATAAAGTAGATGATGAAACACGAGTGTTTGAGATCGTGTTTGCTACGTGAATAGGCGCTTGCATATCGCTAAATGCCCTCATAATGAATGAAAATAATTGAAAACCTTCACAGTGGTGGAGGAAAGGTTCTATGTAAATGGGAAAATAATTGGAAAGTGATAAAACAATTTGGTATGTTGAAATACGAGTCATAGCGAGTGCGCTTACTAAGCTGATGTGCGCTAAACTTATGCTGCATGTCATCATAATGAATGAAAACATCTGAGAACACTTACAAACAGTTGTAATTGGTAAACTGTCATTGAAACAGAAGTATACAAGTAGAAAAAATGATAGGTTGACTCATACCAGAAACTTAGCATATAGCATGTTACGACTCGGACCTAACTCGCTATGCTCGCGCGATGGTAAAATGCTTATTTTTCCTATATATGTGTCTGAAATCCATTATATTGTTACTGTTATTGTTTATTAGGTCAAATTCAATAAATGTAGAGGTGTTGTGTGTTGTTTGTCCCATTATTCCTTACCATAGAAAACGTAAACGCATATGCAGCCCATTACAGAATACGATACCTGCGGGGGGAAACCGCACCTGTACAGACCACTTATAGACCACAGAGACCACTTTCTTCACGATTTTCCATCGTTTCTCGACCTAAGCAGAAGTTTTAGAAGGAAAAAAAATTTTCCAAAAAGGCTCGGGACTGGGGGATGTCATAGGTGCGGAAAGGCTCGGGACGTGACGGGTTAAAGTGTTCTCTCCGTCTGCTCACTTTTTCTCCCTTCTCCACTAGTAATCTCCCATTTTTATCTTTCACTCCCCTGCTAACTTCACTTCCAACCTGTCTTACTCTTTTCACCTCTCTCCAGAACATTTTCTTACAGTCCCTCCACTTTACATTCAAATTCCTTCCAAATTCCTCATCCACTCTCTTCTTACTCTCTCTAACTAATCTTTTCACCTCTCTCTTTCTACATATAACTCTCTCTTTCGCCTCTCAACCTCTTCCACGCCCCTATTTCTCATTCATTCATTGTATGCTTTCTTCTTTTGTGCCACAGCCTGTTTCAACTTTTCAGTCCACCACGCTGTTCCTTGCACCCTCCTCCGCCTTCTCTTCCTTCCACACACCACATCACATGCTGCACATATTTCTTCTGTAAATATTCTATACACACCTTCCACGTCTCCCATCTGCTCCACTTCATATTTGCCCAATCGTTCCTCCACTTCTCTCTTATACTCTGCCTTTTTCTCATCCTCTTGTAACCTTTCCACTCTCCTTACAACTACTCCTTCCTCTCGTCTTTCCCTTCTTCTATTCCTCCAACTTACTTGAACTTTAATTCTGGCCATCACCAAGTAGTGGTCAGAAAGTCCACTCCCCCAACCTCTATAAACTCTTGCATCCATTACACATCTTCGCATCCTTTCATCCACACACACATAATCAATCATTGCCTTCCTTTCATTCAGTTCACCACCCACCCTTCTCATCACTCGCCATGTATACCTGTGGATCATTTTATGTCTGAAGAGGGTATTGGCTATCACCAACCCCCTCCCAGCACAAATGTCCACTAACGCACTCCCATTCTCATCTATCTCAGCAGGCACACCCCACTCACCAACTATTCCATCCACCTTCACATTCCCAACTTTACCATTCATATCACCAATCAAAAACACTCTCTCTTTCCTTCCAAACTTTTCCATGCACACTTCTACATTTGTCCAGAACTCTTCTCTCACTCTTCTAGCACGATCTTGCGTTGGCGCATACACACACACAATTGCCCACATTTGTATTCCACCTTTCAACTTTACCCACACAATCCTTGACCCAACTGATCCATACTGTCTTATGCTCCTCTTCCATCTTTTACTCACAACTATACATACTCCTTCCTTTGCCCTCTCATTCTCACCTACTCCTACACATATACCCCATCCATACTCCCATTCTCTCACACTTTCTCCTCTCCATTTTGTTTCAGTTATTCCACATACATCCACTTTCGCATCCTGAAGCACCTGGACAATCTCTCTCTCTTTCACCTCATCATTCGCTCCCCTTACATTCCAAGTTCCAATTACAACGTCTTTTGTCCGGTCCTTGGTCGTCATCGTTTGGTCAGTCCTTGTCCGAGGCTTATTGTTTGTTTTTTTAGTTAGTTGTTTTCCGGGGAGGGGCACTAACCCTCCGCCAACCCTTTTAGTCGCCTTTTATGACAAGCAGGGATACTGCTCTAGTTAATTTCCCATCTATTTTCACCAGTTCTCCTGGCCCATATGCCCACATCCATCCCCCCAAATTTAATCCTACTTTTCCACTCCTCCTTTGCACACACACTGGTAACGGGTGTTTCGTTGGCCCAGCACTGCCTAGAGGCAGCCTCAGTGGAAGTAAAAACCTTCTCGTCAGTAAAAATGATGCTCCTCCAGAATTCCCTACCATACACCAGATACTCAAGAGCAAATCCCAAACAAGCCTCCTTGTGTGTCTGGGTCAGGTGTTCCTTAACTGCCAGGATGTAGGCTTGAATGTTGTTGCGGTGGAGCACTCGCCTAACAATGCGGGGATGGCAATTTAATCCCAACTGTCACGTTATCTGAACAGAGGACGTTAGTGGTGCATCCTGCACAGCCCACACCAAGTGCTCCTGCACCTCTCCTGTCAGCACCCTGGGTCGCCCACTTCTCGGAAGTGTCTCCACTGACCCTTCAGCCTGCCATCTCGCTATCCAACGATACACAGTGCTCTGAGCAAACCCAGTTGCTTCTGCTATTCTGGGGACAGGGGTGCCAATTTGCCACATTCCAATTATTCTGGATCTGTCAGCGATGACGGAAGGAGCAGCCATATCTGTAATGAGAAATTGTATAACATGGCATTATTCGAGAATATTTTTTTCCTGCTTTACATAATTTAATGGCCATGAAAGTCATTCCAATTAATTCCTTAACTGCTAAAAGCTTATTTCTAACTCAGCTCTGGCTAACGGTAGAATGCTATGCACATCACTACGAAATGTCGAGCTAAGTAGTGGAGATGAAAATACCCTGACTATAATCGAATGGGCCAGTAGCAGAAGAAAAATCCCATAAAGATTTATCCCAAAGCCTCCCCACCACAGCAAAAGGAAAAAAATTAGAGGAACTATCCCATTTGGGGAATAGCAGTTTGGTTAATAGAACAATCCTTATCCCCAGTACTAATATTGCATGATCCCATTAGTGGTGACCGGGAAAAGTCACTCAAATGAAATAATTGTATGAAACAATTTACTTCTAAGTTTCTCGCTAAGAGTAGGAGAATCCTAGTCTGCCTTTTTCTGTGTAACTGACTACTGCTTCACAGGTGTTGGGTAGACGACGTCTCCTTTCACTTCACACAGCAATAGGCTCAAGTGTGACAGTGGCTGCGTCTGTGACACGTTGTAAACTCTGAAGGTCTCATAATCAGAGATGACTCAAACAAGATATGGGTCGAGTGCTTGACCTTATATTCCTGAAGCAATGAATACGACCCGCATCTCTTAAACCACTCTTCCCCCCGGCCAGCACACACCCTTCTCCCATTCCTGACTCCGCCTCCTCTCTAAGAAACGACCGAAGCGTCATCTCTGGGCTGAAAAAAGTACCACATCGGCTCCGAGGACTTTAGTCCTAGACTGTACATATAACCCTATCCACCCGTACTCTGACGATTCCACCCTTCACCTTTCCTTTTGATTCCTACAAAGACCAACTCAGCAGTTACTTCAACCAACAAGGGATGGCGTTATAGCACACCTAATGTTTGACTTGGCTCGAATCTCTGACCGGGGTAAAAATAACCTTGTTGTATTCAATGCATCAAAGACTTAGTTCTTACACCTATCAACCTGACAAAATCTTCCACAGGAGTACCCACTAAAGTTTAATAATATCCAGCTCAATCCTGCATAATCATTGAACATGCTCGGGGTTTCACTGACTCGGGATTTATCTTGGAATGATCACATTGCATCTCTTGAAAAATCTGCTTCCAATAGATTAGGTGTGTTAAGCCGACTCCGTTCCTTCTTTACCCCTGCATAGTTGTTGACTTTATGCTCAGACTTTATTCGCCCCTGTGTAGAGTACAACTCTCATTTGTGGGGAGGCTTTCCATAGACAGCTCTTCTCAGTAAGGTGGAGTCAAAGGTTTCTTGTCTCATTAACTCTCCTTCTCTTACGGACTCCCTTCAATCTCTGTCTCTTTGCTGCACTGCTGCATCTTTATCTCTTTTTTATCGCTTCTTTTATGGTTACTGCTCCTCTCAACTGTCTGCTTGCATCCCTTCACCTCTACAATGGGCACGTAGCACCCATCTAGCAATAAACTTTCATCCCTTTTCTGTCCAACTCTCTAAAGTCCTTCATTTATGCAACTGGTCAACTCTAAAACTGTCTACCTCTGTTTGTATTTCCCACTTCCTATGATCTCCAGTCTTTTAAACGCAGTGTGTCCAGGCATCTTAAATTGAACCGATCTTGAATTTGGCTTTTTTTTTTTTTTTTTTTTTCTTGGAAGGAACAGTTTGCAGGCTCCTGGTCATTGGTTCCTTCTTCCCTGCATAAAAAAAAAAAAAAATCTGGTTTCCATGGGAACATTGAGCCCCTCTCTTTGCCATCAGAACAATAGCTAATCCCTGCCACACCGCACTTGGCAAATATCATATATTTAGTAATGCAGTTCTCATTTGTAGCCCAGCAATGGCAGCCTTACGTTCAACTTATCATGCGACTTATCGCCACCCTCACATCCACGTAAGAGGCATAAATTACAAAAAGATGAGGGTGATGAAAAGTTCGAGCTCAGAAACACTTCATCTGATGACTACAAAGTAAAAAATAAATCCAAAAACAATGATTCAGGGAAGGTAACCAGACTGATAATAATTAGCACGGCATGGGCTAAAGGTCAACAACACATTTCTGTCTTACTGCACTGACACTATGTCAATGCGTACAGGGTGAAGAAAAACACATATTTCTATTTTCATAACTTTTGTATTATGAGTTGTTACTGATTGGAGAAAATAATACATGTGAATTACTTATACATATTTTTTTTTTCAGAATCTGGAAATGCTTACACCTCATAAGAGTGTAAGGACTTATGTAGTATTTTTTTTTTTTTTAATGCTGATAGTATCCTGTTAATTCACAATGTACACCTGGACGTCTTTCAACAATCTTCATGATTCTCTTAAGTGATTACTAATAATATGAATATAAAAATCATGATGCATTGAGGCAAATACTAAATTACGTTACAGACCTGCTTTGTATCAATAAAATTAAAACACGCCCTGGGAATCGTACGGAAAATTAATCAGTCTAATGTTAGTTTCGTAGGTCCCAGTGTAGGAGAAGGATGAGGCTCCGACACCAGCAGTCTTTCCACCACAAAGGCCACGCTGGCCAGGATGATGCCCACTAAGAGAAGCAGCAGAGGTCCCTGCATATGGATAACAGACAGACTCCTGAAATTAGTCTGACTGTGTTCTGTAGCATCCTGCCCCTGCTGTTTTATGTCTTCCCTCTGTTTCATTCGACTCTCACGTGCAGTGGCTTCCAGTGTTTCCTTTTTCCACTGCTCATACAGACCAGCCTGAAAACAGAAAGTTGTAGTTGTGAGTCGGGGAAGAACCTAGAATAGACTTCAAGTCCAAATGTAGTATTTTTTTTTTTATGTCAATTGTTTAGTAATCTCTCAATCGATATTTATAACATTTATATTTACTCTTTTGTCTTCTGATGCAATGGACATACCTAATTTATGCATAGTCACCCAATATATGCATACATGCACAGTGTTTAATGACGATACAACATCTTAAAAATCTATTTAACAATTTGTTCTAGAAGTCTCGCTTTATCAAATATAATGCATCAGTCTAGGCTGGTTGCTCTTGTCTCCCAGTCAGACTAAAGTGGCTGTTTGGGCTATAGTTTAGGCAACAGTTAAGAATACTGTACCACCTTTTCATACTCAGTGTTACCATCACCATATTTTATCTGCGTTTTAGGATTATTTCCACAAACTGTACTGTGGCCTAAAATAATGTTGCTGCTAATTGCCCCTATGTAACATACTTCTGAACACTCATACTGCACTGTCGGTAATTAATTATTTTATTATTAAGGAACATAATCATCTTCCCAAGTTTCTCCATCTTATATATTTTAAGGAAAATGGTATGATGCATATGAATCGTACAAATACGATGATTAGCGTATTGTTTTTGTAAATCAAAAAGGATTTTTTAGAACAATGAAATGATGGCCAATACTTTTAATGATAGATACTGTATAATGCAACTGAAAAGAATGTTTGCTACTTTGTTTCAGGGTAAAATTATAAATAAGCACTTTTTAAAAATATATTTCAAGTAATCTCCAGTAATAAAGCGTAAAACTCTGGTGATTAACTGCTGGACCGAGTCTTCCGTGGAATAGATTTTCTCATTTAAATCATATAGCTTTTGGTCAGTCATGAACCGTATATCACATTACCTGTATACAAGGAAATGCCAACCATCCTCAACATTCTTAATAATCTTTTAAGTTAAAGAATTATTTTCATGTTTTGGACTTTTGGTAATGATCATTTTTTGGTGCATGGGCCTATATAGGACTAATGTGCCTTATAGTGCCGCCTTTATATTTCTATGTATCTCCACGGTTACTGGGGGATACAGACGTAAATTTCACTGAATAACACATTTGGGCCACATTTGAGGTATAGGCCACGGTTCTCAAGGGCTATCTGCTACGGACTGAGAAAACTGTTTACAAACCTGCTCCTACGGGCACATAACAGCCACTAGTAAAAATACGTTATCAATTATCTCAAAATGCATCATTTTTTAGTTTATGTTAATAAGATGTCTGTATGAAGCAAGATTTCACGGTATCAGTTTTGCTCTTAGCCCCTAAATAGCTGTCGGTGTTGAACGACGCTTTGCCTGAGCATCGCCGGTGGCGTTGATGCAGGGCGACCTGTAAAAAACTGCAAAGAATTTTCGGAAGTGAACACGTACTATATCCTCTTAACTTTTCATGTGGTCAG
Source organism: Coenobita brevimanus (assembly GCF_032717465.1). Taxonomy (NCBI): domain Eukaryota; kingdom Metazoa; phylum Arthropoda; class Malacostraca; order Decapoda; family Coenobitidae; genus Coenobita; species Coenobita brevimanus. The sequence goes on along the minus strand of NC_136993.1, from coordinate 40,755,820 downwards.
TACATCTTGTGAATTAGTCATGAGTAGATGTCCATCTTTTGCTCCCCTCCAGTGTTGGTGTAAGTAAGAAAAAGGAAGCAAGTATGTCAAGAAAAGAAAGAAACTATGTTTCCCAGATAGTGACTGGTTATCAAACTTTCCTTTTGACTTGAGAAGGGAGGGGAGGAGATAAGCATCCCTGGCATTCGGTCTCTCTGCCCACTCTACAACTCACATTCCAGAACCCTACAAGCGTAAAATGTTGTTTTTCCTTTACTAATTCTATTTGTCATTATTTCTTTTATCGTACTTTTTTTTTTTTTTGTATTTGGAGGAAAAATATTCATAACCTGCTTTACTGTACTTACAACTACAACTTACAAACTCACCATCCCTTCCATCTCCTTCCCTAGCCCACCTGCTTATCTCTGGCCTTATCGTTGTTTGTCAACGAGAGTTGTCCCTACACAGCTACACCCATCATCTGTCTCCTCTCTTTCCGTAAGTACTATACCACCCAAAGTAAAAAAAAAAAAAAAAAAATACAGGAATCAGTTTAAAAAAATGGAAGGGAAACATTCATAATTATAGTACATTATTATGTACTGAATTTATTTTACATATTTATTGTTCTGTACAAGTATTTCAGCAACACATGAACTTAGCTCGTGGCTAATAATTATAAGAATGTAAAACCTTCCCTTCCTTTCATACTAATTCCTTCGTGGGAGGTGCTAATCTCCGTTCATATCAAATCTTCGCCGAGATGGTTCAACCTGTGCACACACAGCAGAGCCCATGGAACAGTCTAATAATAGTATCCTTCTCTCTTTCCAATCATATTATACCAGCAAGAGTAAAAAAAAAAAATCCATACAGGAATAAACATTATATACTTAAGAAAGAGGGACCACCTTCAAAACTATATTTTTATTTAAAAGTACACATATTATGAACTGAATTTGTTCATTATGCATATTTCTATTTTTGCACAAGCATTTCAGCAACATATCCGATGTTCTCATGGTGAATATATGGATGTAAAAACTTTCCCTCCCTTCACGCTAGTCCCTTCATGCACGGTGCTAATTGCGGGCCGTATTGAATGTTAGTTGCTGTGGTACAGCCTGTATACACAAAGGAGAACCCTTATCTGGTCAGTGTCTAAAAATACAATCTCTCCCCTCTCTTTGGACAGAAACTAAAGCACCCAGAAAACAGAAATGACTCTATACTTGCAATAACACAAACATTACAAATGTGAAAAAAATTACTATTTTTTTTTAGTGAAACCTCCTATATTATGTACTAATCTTGTCCGTCACACATATATAGTCATTTTGTGCCAGTTCAGCACCGTTATGTTTTTTTGGAGGGAGTGTGAAATATGGATATTTCTTAATGCGATGTTTTTCTGCTCCGCTGCATAGTTTTCACCTGTGTGTATATGGTCATGATGTAAAATTTATCGTGCTTCACTGCGAAGAGTACGATGGGTATAGGACGCTAAAATGTGCAATGCCAGGTGTGCCAGATATTTCTTGTCATGTTGATACAAAATTCAGTTTCCAGAATATAAAAAAAAAAAAAAAATTGTCGGTGGGGACGCCCGTCATCCACCCATACAATGTAGTGTATTCTATTCCAGGGTAGCTTTTCAGTGAATGGCAAGCCAAATGGTTTCCTGTAAACCAGGAAATCATTTAATATGCTGAGTGGTAACCTTATAACCAATCAACACGTGTTCCCTATGTGTCAACATGTGGATTGGTGGAGGGTTAGAGCCCATCCCCGGAAAACAACTAACTAAAAATAAAAATATGAAGCCTCGGACCAGGACAGACAAACAGGTGATGACTAAGGACTGAACAAAGGACATGATAAGAATTACAACAGGGAATGTAAGGGGTGTGAATCACGAGGTGAATGAATGATAGATCGTCAAGGCGCTTGAGGATGCAAAAGTGGACATCTGTGGATTAACTGAGACTAAATGAATGGGTGAGAGTCTGAGAGAGTGGGAGTATACTGTAGATGGTATACATGTGTGGGAGTAAGTGAGACTGAAAGGGCCAAAGAAGGTTTATGTATTGTTGTGTGCAAGAGATGGAAGGAGAAAATACAAGAGTATGAATCAGTTGGTTCAAGGATTGCGTGTGTAAGACTGAAAGTAGGATTACAAACGTGTGGTAAACTGAATAAATGGAAGGCAACGATTGATTATGTGTGTGTGGATGAGAGAATGAGAAAGTAGGTAAAGGATGCAAGAGCATACAGAGATTTGGGAAGTGGACTTTCAGACCACCACTTAGTGGTTGTGAAAGTCAAGGTTCAAGTGCAATGGAGAAACAGAAGGAGGAAGGACAGGAGTAAGTAGTCCATACAACGGGGATAAAAAGGTTACAAGAGGAGGGAGAGAGAGAGAGAGAGAGAGAGAGAGAGAGAAAGGCAGATTATAAGAGAGAAGTGAGGGAGCGATTAGGTAAATACGATTTTGAGTACATGAGGGAGGTGGAAGGTGTGTGCCAGATATTCACAGAAAATATCTGTGCAGCATGTGAGGTGGTGTGTGGGGTGAAGAGAAGTCGTAAGGGGGTGCAAGGAGCAACATGGTGGAGTGAAGAGGTGAGACAAACAGAGAGTAAGAAGATAGTGGATAAGGAATTTAGAAGGAAACTGAGTGTGAAGTGGAGGAAATGTAAGAAAATGTTCAGGGGGGTGGGGAAGGTAAAGGTAGTTGGACAGGGTGATTAAGAAGTTAGTAGGGGAGTAATAGATCAAAATTGTTGGTTACTGGTGAAGATCGGAGAAAAAGTGGGAAGATGGAGAGAACACTTTAAGGAACCGTTAAACATAGAGAATCGAGTTAATGTGAGTAAAAGTGGCTGGGGAATGGCTGGGAGAAGGAGGGAGGTGAGAAGGAAGGAAACGAACTGCAGGATTGAAGTAGTGGAGTAATGAAGAAGTCAAACTGGGAATAGCCCCAGGAATTGATGAAGTGTGTGGTGAATGCTGAAGCATGGGGGAGATGTAGTAGTGGATATGGAAGACGTGCAGATTGGCCTGAGAAGAAGGTGGAGTCCCGCAGAATTGGATGTCGAGTATAATTATCCCCCTGTGCAAAAACATCGGGGAAAAAGATGTCTTGTAATCATAATGGCATTTGCCTTCTTAGCGTAACAGGAAAAGTATATAGTATAATATTTATTGACAGAGTCAGGGAAATAGGCCTAACAGAGAAATTATTTGGAGAAGAACAGGGAGGTTTTAAGAAGGGAAGAGGTTGTGTAGACCAGATATTCTTCCTTAGGTCTTTAGTGCAAAAGTTTCTAGAGAAGGGAAAGAGCTTGTATGCGGCCTTCATGAACTTGGGAAAGCATATGACAGAGTACTGTAGACTGAAAAAGAATGTGGAAAATATTAAGCATAAGTGGAGTAAATTGGAAGCTACTGAATGCAGTGAAGAGTACGTATGAGGATGCTAAGGTAGCAGTGCATGTGCATAGTGACCTGAGTCAATTATTCGAACTGAGTGTTGGAGTCATGTTATCGTGGTTGTTCACTCTGTATATGGATGGAGTTCTAAAAGAGATGTAAGGTAGGGCAGTGGTTGCCGAAGCGGCCCTAATTAGAAAGGGCTGCGTTTGGAAACTTCTTGTGCTATTGTTTGAAGGCAACACTGTATTGTTAAGTGAAGACAAAGGGCAACTGCAAGGCTTAGTGAATGAGTTTGGGAGAGTAAGAAACAGAATCTAAACGTGAATGTAGGGAAGGGTAAAGTTATGGTCTTCGAGTGAAATGAAGTCACTGAATGCACAGTAAGGTTGGATGATGAGGAAACGAAACTGTGAGTGCATTTACTTACAAGGATTATGTTATAAGTAAGGACGAAGTGAATGAAAGGGTGCAGCAACAAAGAAAGTTTGCTGGTCCTTTGAACGCTATCTATATATCAATAGCCCGACACCCTAATCCCGCAAAGGGTGGCCGCAGACAAAACGCCTCCAAGTCGCTCTGTCACCCACCATTTGACTACCCTCCCCCCAACTCACCCCCCCTCCCTCATATACCTCTCAACTCCATCCCTCCATCTCATCCTCGGTCTACCCTTCCCTCTCCCTCCCTCCGCCTCACCTACATACAACCTCTTAGTCAGTCTTTCATTCTCCATTCTCTCCACATGTCCAAACCACCTCAGTGTATTTCTCCTAATCTTCTCAACCACATCCACATCCACCCCACAACGTTTCTTCATTTCTTCATTCGTCAACCTGTCCCTCCATGTCACTCCACATGCTCCTCTCAAGTAACTAATTTCCACTGCTCTCACTCTTGACTTGTTCCCCTCTTGCAAAGTCCACGCCTCGCTTCCATACGTCAAGGTAGGGATCACAATACTATAATGCAGTGACTTCTTAACTTCCATAATCACCTCCCTATTTCTCATCACTGCTTTCTGTGAACCAACAACCTTCCTTCCCTGCTGTACCCTTTCACGCACTTCATCCCTCAAAGTTCCATCCTTACTCATCACACTACCCAAGTACTTGAATGTACTCACATTCTCCATATCCTCACCATTCTACCTCACTGTACATTCTGTGACCTCATTCCTCTCAAACACCATAACTTTACTTTTGTTTACATTAACTTTCAGCTTCCTCCTCCTACACACTGTCCCAAATTCATTCACCAAACCTTGCAACTCCCATTCATCTTCACTCAACAATACTGTATCATCAGCAAACAGCAACACCGGAATCTTCCAACTCTCACCCTCATTCATTAGAGCCACCCCGACATCCACTGCCCTACCTTGCACCTCCTTTACAACCCCATCCATGTATGTATTAAACAGCCATGGAGACATCACACAACCCTGTTTCAGTCCCACAATGAGATTAAAGAACTCACTCAGCTCACCATCCACTCGCACCGTAGCCCTAGCTCCTTCGTACATACTCTTCACGGCACTCAATTTCCCCTCCACTCCATATATTCTTAATACCTTCCACATACTTTGCGTATCTATTCTCTCATAAGCTTTCTCCAACTCCATGAAGGCAGCACACACTTTCTTTCCTTTCTCTAGATACTTCTCCACTAAACATCTTAGAACAAATATCTGATCTACACACCCTTTTCCCTTCCTAAATCCCCCTTGTTCTTCTTCAGCTAGCTCCTCTGCCATATGCCTAACCCTATCAATGAGCATTCTCCCATATATTTTACCAGTCACACTAAGAAGGCAAATACCCCTATGGTTACCACATACTTCTCTCTTCCCTTTTCCTTTGTATAAGCGAACAATTATACCTGATTTCCAGTCCTCTGGAACCCTTCCCTCTTCCCAAGCCAATCTACACAACTTCCATATCCACTCCACAACAATCTCATCCCCATACCTCAGCATTTCACCACACACTCCATCAATTCCTGGGGCCTTTCCCAACTTGATCTTCATTGCTTCCACTACTTCCACCCTACTGATCTCTTCCTCCCTCCTCTCATCTCTTCTTCTCCCAGCCATTCCCCAACCACTTATACTCGCACTGCTGTCACTCTCTACTGTACATTCAGCAAATCCTCAAAGTGCTCCTTCCGTCTCCTCAATTTCTCTCTCTTCTCCACCAACAATCTATTATTCCTATCTTTCACTCCCATACTATTTCCCCTTTCACACTGCCTTACTTTCTTTACCTCCTTCCTGTTTCGTCCTGTCTTCCCCTTCGTCTCCTCAACCATTTTCTTTGCAGCTTTACCTTGGCCATCACTAAGTGATGGTCCGAGCAATGGTAAGAAGTAAGCATGAAAGTATAGAGTCGCTGCATGAGAGTACTGTGATACCATCTCTAACTTATGAAAGTGAAGCTTGGACCTTGTTGGAAGGACACAAGTCAAGAGTGTGAGCCGTAGAAATGAGTTATTTGAGAAGCCCATGTGGAGTTACATGCAGAGACAGACTTACAAATGAGAAAGTGAAGGAGTGTTGTGGTGTGGATATGGATGTGATAGAAAGCCTTAGGAGAAATACACTGAGGTGCTTTGGCAATGTGGAGAGAATGGAGAGCGATAGACTAACGAGGAGAATGTATGTGAGTGAGGTGGAGGGGGGAGAGGGAGGGGGAGGCCGAAGATGAGACGGAGGGATGGAGTTGAGAGGTATATGGAAGAGGGGGATGTGACCTGGGGGAAGGATAGTGAAATGGAGGGCGACAGAGATACATGGAGGTGATTTGTTTTTGACCACTCCTTATGGGCTTGAGGCGTCTGGCAATGGATAGATAGATAGGAAAAATAGTGCCGGAGCCGGGCACTGGGTACCGACAAGTTCCGGACCCACGGCCATTGAGGGGTTAAGTGATCTTCGTACAGGCTTTTACTGTGGATTACTAATGGATATTATAGTCATCAAAGGAAACCCTTCACGTGTTATGCCTTCCAAATATAATAAACATATAAGCAGATTTCACCGATTTTAACCTATGAGAACCCTGGGATAGCACATTATAGGATATGTTTCCAAGAGAGAAAGAAAGGGGGGAGGATTTCTAAGCAGTAGTATCTCAGAATGTTTTACTAGCTGTACCTCAGACGCACCCGTAATTTACTAGGTATAAGTTGTTATTTAGTTAGTGAGGGGAAAGTATTGTACAGATGAAAGCTCTCTTTACCCACCTCTCTCACCATACGAAACGGGCACTGAAAACGAAGTACACCAAACTCGGGGGCAAAAAGTGTAAAAAATGAATAAATAAATAAATAAATAAAAAGAGCAGGCTAGGAAACTGGAAGAATTATTCAATATTCCACAAAGTCAGGTCTGGCATAACTGTGAACTGCTTAATAGAGGAACTGTCAACTATCTGTGCTGGTATGAGATTCCAAATTCAGCAAATCTTATATGTGACAAAATTGTCTAATGTATCATGTGGAATCGTCGCTGGAGGGGTATCAACAACTGGTTCAGATGGAGTAACGAGGCTAAATAACTAATTTAACTAAATCAGTAGGTAGTGTAGAGAGGAAAATAAAATAAAAAGGTCAGTTATATATCCGTGTTACAATATGGTTTTCACTTTACATGTTAAGGATTCAACATACAGTACTTCTGGAATTACAAGTTGATATTCATATTTGTTTATAGCACACTGGTATCAGACCTATAAACTGAGCTGGGATGCTACAGACTAGTATTGATTTTTATCATCTACTTCTAGCAAGCTGAGGCGATTTAGTTTTTATTGGTGTGTGTGTGTGTGTGTGTGTGTGTGTGTGTGTGTGTGTGTGTGTGTGTGTGTGTGTGTGTGTGTGTTTTATGCAAGAAAGAAGGAACCAGAGGCCAGGAGCCCACAAACTGTTCCTTCCAAGAAAAAACAAAAACAATACAAAATAGAACAAAATTCAAGATCAGATCATTTCGAAATGCCTTGACACACTGCGTTTGAAAGACTGGAGATCATAGGAAGTAGGAAATACAGACAAAGGGAGGCAGTTCCAGAGCTGACCTGTTGCATAAATGAAGGACTGGGAGTAACGATTAACTATTGCATTTGAGAGTTGGACAAAAAAGAGATGAGAATTTGTTGCTAGACGGGTGCTATGCACCCGTCGTAGAGGTGGAGGGATGCAAGCAGACAGTTTAGAGGAGCAGTGACCATTGAAATAGCGATAGAAAAGAGATAAAGATGCAACAGTGTGGCAAAGAGACAGAGGTTGAAGGGAGCCAGTAAGAGGAGGAGAGTTGATGAGACGAAAAGACTTTGACTTCACCCTATTGAGAAGAGCTGCATGTGGGGAGCCTCCCCACAAATGTGAACTGTATTCTAAACAGGGACAAATAAAACCCGTGTATAAAGTCAACAACTGTGCAGGAGTAAAGAAGGTACAGAGTCGACTTAGCACACCTAATCTCTTGGAGGCAGATTTTACAAGAGACGCAATATTATTTTTCCAAGAGAAGTCCTGAGTGAATGAAACGCCAAGCAGGTTCAAGGATGATGCAGGACTGAGCTGAATATTATTAACCTGAGGCGTCCAGTCCAATTATGGGTACGTTGCAATGTTTTGTCACAGCTAGACCTGTCGACGTACCTGTATGTCACGCAATTGCAAGGTTCATTATTTGCACAATTTTCAATGTTTGCGCATGATTTTTTATACATATACTGTACACGGGACACCTTCCTCTACAAGATGCCAGGCAGGGACAATGCCTTACCCCGCATGACCTACCCCTGCCCGCACGCCATTTTCTCAGCAATTCACCTGGCCAATAAAGACCTTCAGGGCCAGAGTGACTCCCCAGTCGATGACAATGTGGAGGACAAAGTTTACGAAGCATTAGAGGAAGAAACAATCAGAAATGATGATCACGTAATGTCGCCCAAAAAGGTCAGGTATGTTGATGTGTTAGTGAGTGAAACAATGCTTATACTGCCTATATTACTATTTGAAAACCAATATTCTCTTGTACTACATATAAATTCATACCAAATAAATAAATAAATACCATTTATGAGCGGTGTGGAATAGTTACCCTTCCATAGAACTCGTTTTCTTTGGAGCCAGCCTGATAGAAAACCCAGTAAGGTAAGGAAGGAGTACTGCTACCTGTATTATTTAAAATCTCAGGTAAGTGATATCTCTATGAATTTTTGATGTTTCTCACCAGAAGTGGAGGTTTGACCCTTTTTTTTTTTTTTTTTTTTTAAATTGGTCGGGATTGGAGGGAGTCAGTGGTGGAAAATCAGTGGGGACAAAGCGGGTTAAACATTACTGGGTATACCTGTAGAAGATTGTGTCAGGTAGATAGATGTAAAAACTGAGTTTTTGATGCATTAAAAACATGATTATTATTACCCCAGTCAGAGATACTAGCCGAGTCAGACATTAGGTGTGCTATAGCCTCATCCCTTGTTTGCTGAAGTAACTGCTGAGATGGACATTGCAGGAACCGAATGGAAAGGCGAAGAGTGGAATCATCAGCATACGAGTGGATAGGGTTAGATGTGCAGCTTAGAAGGTCCTTGATGAATAAATGGAGGAGAGATGGTGATAGGACAGAACCCTGAAGAACACCACTGTTGATAGATCTAGAAGAACAATGGCCACCTACAACAGGAGCTATAGAAAGGCCAGAAAGGAAGCTATAGATAAAGGCACAGATAGAAGGATAGAAACCGTTTGGAAATTAAAGATTTATGCCAGACTCGATTGAAAGCCTTTGAGATGTCAAGTGCAATGGCAAAGCTTTTGCCAAAGTTCCGAAAGGAGGATAACCAGGAGTCCGAAAGGTGCGTGAGAAGATCGCCAGCGGAGCGTCCCTGACGGAACCCATACTTACAGTCAGAAAGAAGGTTGTGATAGGAAAGATGCTTTAAAATATTTCTATTAAGAATTTACTCGAAAACCTTAGAAACACAGGATGTTAAAGGAAATGGATGATAGTTAGAGGGTTGGGAACGGTCACCTTTCTTTGGGACTGGCTGGATGAGAGCAAATTTCCAGCAAGAAGGAAAGGTACAAGTTGACAGACAAAGGCAAAAGAGTTTACCTAGGCAGGGTGTAAGCACTGAAGCACAGTTCTTGAAGACAACACAAGGGACTCCAAAAGGCCCATGTGTCTTATTAGTATTGAGGCCTGTGATGACAGAAAATACATCAGCTGAAGAAATTTTAATGTCAGCCATGAGGAACTCAAAGGGGGAAAGTGATGGAGGAACAGCACCGGAATCTTGTAAGGTGGAGTTGGAGGAGAGGTTTGAGCATAGAGATCTGCTTTATCAGTGGAAGAAATAGCTACAGAGCCATCAGAATAGAGTAGAGGAAGGAAGGATGATGAGGTAAAGTTGTTAGAAAGGTTTTTGGCAAGGTGCCAGAAGGAGCGGGAAGAATTCGAGTTGGAGAGTTGAGAGCACTTAGAACGGATGAAATTATTTTTAGTAGTGCGAAGAACAGACTTTGCACAATTCCGGGCAGAAACATAAAGATGTGATTCAGTGGAGGGTTGTCTCTGGTACCTTTTATAGGCCCTCTGCTTGTTCCAGAAAGCATTAGAACAAGCGTGATTAAACCAAGGCTTTCTTGCATTAGTCAGAGGATAAGAGAAAGGAATGTATGCTACCATGCCCAAGAGAATAACTTCCATAATGCGCAAGGCACACTCAGATGGCTCTCAGCTACTGAAGCAATAATCATTCCATGGAAAATAAAAGATGTACTGTCTGAGAGCCTCCCAATCTGCAGCTCCAAAGTGCCACGGATGACGTTTCTTTGAAGGGTCCACAGGCCGTACCAGAGCGATAGGACAGGTTAAGGTAATAAGGTTGTGATTGGAGGAGCCCAACGGAGTGGAAAGATTAACAGTGTAAACAGAGAGATTAGTTGTAAGGAAGAGGTCAAGTATGTTGGAGCTCTCTCCAAGACGGTCAGGGATACAGGTAGGGTACTGTACAAGCTGCTCTAGGTCATTAAGGATAGAAAAGATGTAGGCTTGTTCACCAGGTGAATCAGTGAAAGGAGAGGAGAGCCACAGGTGGTGGTGAACATTGAAATCTCCAAGAATTGAGATTTCAGAGAAAGGAGAAATAGATATAATGTGTTCCATCGTAGAAGTAGGATACTTGAAGAATTTTTGATAGTAGATTTAGGGAATAAGTAAACAGCACAGACATATTTAGTCTGAGAATGACAAGAAAGCCGAAGCCAGAGAGTAAAGAATTCAGAAGAATTAAGTTCAGGAACACAAGAGCAAGATAAATCGCTGCGTACATATACACAACATCCACCTTTGGCCTTGAAATGAGTATAGAGAAAGTAGGAGGAAACAGAAAAGAGTTTGTTGCCAGTTGCCTTAGACAGCTGAGTCTCTGTCAAGAAGAGAATGTGAGGTTTAGTGGAGGAGAGGTGGTATTTGACATAGATAAAGTTTGAGGAAAGGCTGCGAATATTGCAGAAATGAAGAAGTGTCACACATTGGTTCCAGGCATCTTTCAGAGTCGTCACTGGGAGAGGAGCTGATAGTGGGGGAATTTATGGTCCTTCCCCCGGGGACTCTGAGGCCTGATTTTCTTTTGCCATTTTACTTTTAATTTGAAAAAGAAGTGTAGCGTGTACTGTGCATGTAGTTTGGTGCTGACAGTTAGAGAAACTTGTATTGGAGAGCATGCTGGCCTACTTTGTGTGTGTGTGTGTGTGTGTGTGTGTGTGTGTGTGTGTGTTTCCGAAATATCTCGAAAATTTTAGGAAGAATTTTTACCAATCCATGAGGAAATACCAGTCGCAGTTATGTGGATGGGCAGGAGTTATTATTTTTTATGAGAGCTTGATCAGATCGCAACAGAATACCAGCCACCAGACATTAAATTGCATTTAGAGGAATATTACAGCAATGGGTAGAGAAATTTTCTTAGAAATTGGTTTGTAGGAAGCCTGTACCTTAGCCAAGATATTTTGCCTGTGATTAGCATTCGGCCCTCAAATGCTTTTGTTTTTCATTTTATTAAGAGTCTGAACAGACTTCACAACGAGATTTCTCTTCTTAGTAACCCAGCAGAAACCATTGTCTTCCTGGGGGTGACGGCTTGGTGCTTTTTCAAAACATAAATAAAGAACCCCAGGCTGGGTCCTATGATCTTTGGGACCATGACCTGATGGACGAATGGTGGTACACTAAGGACCTTACCCACGTGCAGCAACTCAGGTTTTGGATAGTTAACTGTAGTAACCCACCTTTCATGATATTCACTAGAAGCTTCAGTAAAATTCTCGTATCATTTGTGTGAATATAACCAGCCATGCCACGTCCAGTAACAGCTGCCCTGCAGTGGAACTGTTGAAGTGCTAGAACAATTTAGGAAGAACTTCAGCTGTTCTCGTCTGAGTTTCACTTTCTGTTCCCTTCAGGAGACCATGGTCAGAGACACGACTCTTCCTGTTCCAAAAAGATATACAGTTTTCCAATCACCAGATCTTATGGGCTGTGGTTCTCGAGATGGATGTGATTGTCTGTGTTGTTCTAATGTACAATTTGCTACTTTTCCTGCCCAGTCTCCCTTTCAGTCTGTTGCTGTTCATTTACACCTGGGGAGGAGTTACATATTCTGATTCCTTTATTTACCTCCTCCCCCCATGCCCGCCCCTCTGTGCCTTGACCACTTTATTCATCAGCTTCCTGGGCCATTTGTTCTTCTAGGTGACATAAATGGGTATCATGCTTTATGAGGTGAAATGTGGTGGACTCCTGACATCTTTGGCTCAGGATTTGGACGAGGTTGTTTTGAGCACGGGAGACCTGACACATTTCATGTACAAACTGGTACTCTATCAGTTATTGATCTTACGATTTTCTCTCCTCAGTCTTCGTTGAACTTTCCATGTGAGATTTTGCCTGGCTTGAATGGTACTGATCATTACCTTACTATGATTAAAGCATGCAGCTCAGTGCAGGTGATGCATGTCCCTCTCTGGTGATTGGGTAAGACTAACTGATCATGTTTGCAGAACATTGTAGTCTTGACTGTAGTGTTCTCAAATTTCAGTGTTGATGAGATCAGGCTGGCCTTTCTTCTATTCCACGGACGTCTCGAAAGTTTTGCAGGTGAACTGTGCCTTGGTGGGATGAGGAGTGTGTTTGGCTTGTAGAAAATTTAAGTAGAAAAAATATGTCTTCCTTTAAATTCAGTTTATGAATGTTCATGCCCGTTATCATTGGGTTCTGTACAACTCGTGTCACACCTCGTGGAGAACCTATGCCTCGTCTGTCACCTCATCCACTCCGTTGCAACTGGTCTGTAAGTGGATGAAAATAATGGGTAAGTATTCACCTTCTCCCCAGGTACTGATAATTCAGGGCCCTTCTGTATCCATCTCCTTCGCAGTGGCTTCAGCTGGGATGGAGCATTTTTACAATGTTTTTTGTTCAGCTCTCTCCAAGCCATTTAACTTTTTCCGGCATCAGCAGGAAAGGTTAGATATTTCATTTCGGTATACTGATTGGGAACCTTATACTTTCTTTGCCGTCTGTAAACTGCAGGCTGCTCTCCAGCAGTGTAGTGACTGCTCCAGGACCTAATGACGTTCCTTATGCCATGATTTGCCATTTGCTGTACGGTTATCTGTTGCTTTTATTAAAACTTTTTAATAGGATTAAGGGTAAAGATGAAGTATCCAGTGAGTGCGTGAATATTGTTCATCCATTTCCTAAGTCACTTAAAATATTCTAATGTGTCTAACTGTCGTCTCATTTGTTTAACTTCTTGTGTAAAGAAACTGTTGGAGAAGATGATCAGCATGAGGCTAGTTCAGTATCTAAAAAAGGGTATTTTTCTCTTGGTCACAAAGTGGGTTTCATAGATTGAGATGTACACTGGACTTCCTTGTCAGACTTAAGCCAGCAGTCTGTGAGGCTTTTGCATCTGGACAACTTCTTGTAGCTTTATGTGTTGACCTGGAAAAGGCATATGGTACGGCATGGCACCACGGCATTCTGAATCAACTTCACAGTTTGGGGCTGCATGGCCACTTGCCATTAGTTAGTGACTTCTTATTGAACACGAGGTTTCAAGACCGTGTACTGTCCTCACTCTGTTTTCCAGGGTCGGGGAGAAGGTGTTCCACGGTGTAGTGTGCTAAGTGTTTCTTACTTGGTGTTGACATCATTGGTAATCTTGATTCGCAGCCAAAGAGGGTGTCTTCATCCCTTTATGTGGATGACCTTATGATGTAGTTTGCTGGCTCCCAGATGTGTGCTGTTGGCAGATGGATGCACCTGGAGCTGGAAAGTGTCGCCAGCTGGGCAGACTGGAGAGATTTCCGTTTTTCTTCAAGCACGAGTGTAGCTATCAACTGTTATAGAGTAAAGGGGCTGGTGCCTGCCACAGTACATGGAGAAGACTATGTTTCTTGGCTTAATGTTGAGTGTCAGGCTACTTGAGTTTTACGTTTCAAACATCTATGAGTGTCTTGTATGCAAGCAATTAATTTCTTCATTGTACAACCTCAATATCGCACACTTCCTCGGGTGCTGGTAGGAGAACACTCTAACACCTGTATCAAGCCTTAGTGGGATCTAAGCTTGCCTATGGTTGTGAGGTGTACTCCTCCTCTACTGCCTAGTGTTCATAATGAAGTGTATAATGCAGTTTTGCATCTTGCTAATGGTACTTTCTGATCCTACCCGATTCCCAGCATGTGGAGGATGGTGTTCCTTCCTTTTTTGTACAGCACAAGTCACTAATATTTGTTGCAGGAACCGTGTGAGACATATTCCAGACTCATATACTGCTGTTTGTGTATCACAGCAGTATTTTTTTTCTGTAATATGTTTGTCATCCTTGCAATTCACATTCTTTTGGGTACGGGATCAGCCAGATCATAGGGGATGAAGGTCTCTGCATAGCCCGTCTGCCCCGTTTGGCTACCATGAATTGCACCATGGTACCTTCAAGAGGTGCAGGCATGCAGGGTTTTTAGATTACTAAATCTTCTCACTCTTCCCTGGCTCTTCAGCAGCCATCAGTTATTATTGGAACATTCGTCCATTCACAGAGGCACCCCTCCCTGTATATAAGGTTGGTTCAAAGTCACACACTTACTGCTTCTCATCCTCGCACCCAACATTCCTTTGCGTTCAGGGTCAGGCAGATTACGGGAGATTTAGGTTTCTCCACAGAGTGTGTCTGTCCCGTCTGGCTCCACCAGATCATTCTATGGTGCCTTCCAGAGGCGCAGGTTTGCAAGGATTCTGAGATTACGAAGTCTGATACCTCTTCTCCGGCTCTCTATCAGCTACTTCTGAACATCCATCTGTTCATAGGGGAACCGTCCTCGTATGTGCAGATGGTTCAAATCGAGACACTGTTGTCAGGTCTGGAGTGAAATTCCCAGATTTTGTAAGTGAAGGAATTCTTTGTCTAAATTTCTCTATTTTTACTTCAGAAGTGACTACAGCTGATTTTGACAAAAGAATATGCTTCTTTTATAGTTTTTAGTGATTCTCAAAGCGCTCTTTTGACTAGTGAGTCTTTCAGTTCAGCTCACCCCCTTTCGCCCTGCTGAGAGGGTCACCTTGACACAGTGGTGGTGCTTGGAGCATGGCTGGCAGTGCCACCTGCTCTGGAGGCATGCCTGCCTTTGTAGGATTCGGCATCTGTTGGCCTCGTGAACCAAGCACCCCCTACATTACTGGTGGAGGAGGCCTGCTGGTGATGTTAGTCCCTGCCCATTTGCCATCTAGTGTGGCACTGTTGCCTCCCCACGTGTTTGACGTGCGTGGCGTCCCATAATGCTGGGAGACGGGAGTCCTTTGGGTCCACTGATGCTGCACACTGTGCCCTGAAGCTAGCAATACATCTCTTTGTCCCTTGCTAGACGGGTGGCCTGGTTGGGCCCAACCAGATCAATCAGCTGGTCATGCATTGCCTAGGGTTAAGTGGGCACTGGGGGCCCAGTGGCTCCTATCATTCTGGAATTAACCTTGCCCAGGTCCCCAGGTGGTTACCTGTGTATACCTTCCTGCAACCTCAGGGGTCACCAATGGTGGTGTCTCTGGCATATGACCTCCCAATGCTGGACTCCATGGTGGGTGCAGGAGTGGGGGAATGAAGGCTTTTCCTTGTTATGAAAGAAATTAATAATGAATTGGCCAGTGTCCCAGTGCCATGACCCTCTGGCATGCCTCAGGATTCTGTGAACTCTCCATCTCTTGTGGCGACCCTGGAGCCTTATGAGGCAGCCAGTGGACGTTGACCTCCGTCTAAGAGGTCCCATCCCACTAGAGTTGTCTGGTCTCTGACCCAAGTACACAAAAAGAGTCGTTTGTAAGATTTTGGCCGTGCACTCCAAGGAAGGTGTGGATATGAGGAAGACCAGTGTGATGTGTTTGATATTGCATGGAGCATTGGTAAGAGTTGGTGGTAAGTCCCGTAAGGTTGTTCCTCAGGCTGATGGTAGCTTGCTGGTTGAAGTGCCTGATGGAGATACGAGTGCACGTATGTTATCCCTGACCTTCTGGGGGGATCATCCTATATCATGTTCTCCTCATGCTTCATCAAATTCCTCTAGAGGTGTCGTTTATGCCAGAGATTCGATGATATATGATGAGGCATGATTAACAGAAGAGCTTTGTGATCAACATGTAAACGTGGAGGGAATTAAGAAAATGGGTGGTGACCTAGTTCCCACACTGATTCTGATCATTACATTTGACCTTCTCCATGTTCCTGAGATTTTGTCTGCTGGTTGGTGCCAACGAGACGTTTTCTTTGCCAATGTTATGGTCATATTGATTGGTCCTGCCAGCATCTCACCCTTGGACTGCCTCCAGTGTGTGTTTCATGCGGGATGGACATTCATGAAGGGACGGACTGCGTTGTTCCACGACTCATGTGTTAACTGTGGTGGTAGCCATGCAGCATCATCCAAGTCAAGTGATTATGGTCAGACTCAAATATGAAGTCCGTTTGGGTGGGGCCCGCGCGGGGATTTCCCTCTCTACAGCTCTGCCAAACCTTCTCTCTCTCTCTCTCTCTCTCTCTCAGTTGATTGAGAAAGTTTTAATATATTTATAAGTTGTGTTTTCTTCTATATTGTTTCGACCTTTTTTCCACATCATCACTGAGGTAAAAGTCTTGGCGCGTTTTTTTTTTTATAGAGGTTTCCCCAGTAGGCATAAGTCCTCTCTCTGATCTTTCTTCTAAAAAATACTTGTTCACATTGTAAATAAGTTCTTTCTCCTGACTGTGGAGCACACGAGAGCGAGTCGGAGTAGCTGCCATCGTGGGTGGGGATCAGGGAGGAAGTGACCGGTCACCTGTAGTCTGAGGTGGGTGTCCTTGACCTCTGGCAACGTTGGAAAGCGACAGTGTCACGTGGTGTGGAATTTATACAAATCATTGCTATTATCCTAAAAAGCAACACATGCATAGCACTATATAGCCTTATTAAATATATTTAATAAGTACAGAATATTTAATATACAATTTCAAATAGTAAATAGCTGACATATGACAAAGAGAGAGATAGGTACTGGGGTTGATGCGGCAGAGATGTAGAGAGGGAAATCCCCTAGCGGGCCCCACTCAAACGGACTTCATATTTGAGTCTGACCATAGTACATATTTGAGAAGGAAGTTTTGTCCCTCTGTGCCAAGGAGAGGCTAAGGTTTCTTGAGGCTATGGATCGTGTACCATCTATGTTTGTTTGCCAAGGTGTTACATTTGCTATCGCACTCTCCAAATCGAGACCAAGCATCTCCTCTAAGGATACGACTCCCGAGTTGCATTCAACAGCACGTACTTCTGTGTCTGACAATGGTTCAGTCCTTGAGCCATCCTCTGCAGCCATAATTCTGATTCGACCTGCTTATGGTGAATCTTAAGTTCAAACCCTCAAATGTACTGTCTTCTCCAGTCTCTGTTAGTGATGCATCTAACGAGTCTTGCTATTCCCCAAATGCAGTCATCTTTGGTCCCTGTTTGTGATGACTCTCAAGAGTCTTGTCAACTCTCGACTCCAGAGTCTTCTCCAGTCACTGTCTCCAATTCTGCCCATCGTTCAAAGCTGCGACCTGCAGTTGCTACGTCTAGCCATCATTTTAGACTGCATATTCCTCAGGCTTCTAAGCCTACATCTGCTGCCCAACATGGTTCTTCTGGTAGTAGGGGGTCATCAGAGTCGGTTTTGGCAGAGGATCCCCTAGGCAAACTCTCTGCCAAGGACGGCAGTCAGAGGCAGCCTGGCACTGCTGCTTCAGGGGCTTCTGTGGACGTACTGGTGGTGCCTGGTGTGAGGGTTGGTGCATCCTCTGCTGCTGCCCCTGACAATGCTACAGCACCAAATCTTGTTTCTCCAGCTCCTATAGCCAACCCAGTAACTGATGATAAACAAATCCATCTTTCTAAACACCCTGTATGGCCTCCATCATCCATTCCTCATCTGGGTGTTTCCAGTGTTCCCCTTCCTAAAGTTTCCCAGTAACCAACTATGCCTGGTCCAATTAATGTTGCTTTACAGTGGAACTGGCATGGTGCTAGAGCTAACCGAGATGAACTTCAGTTGCTTCTATTTGAGTTCCACCCTTTCTGTGCTTGCCTTAAGACTATGATCGGAGAGAGAGACCTCTTTCTGCTCCTAGAGGCTATACAGTTTTCCACTCCCCTCCTTTAATGGGCCGTACTAATCGAGGTAGTTGTGCTATTCTATGCCGAACAGATGTTCCATTCCTTTCCTTTTCTGTTAGATCCCCTCTTCAGATTGTGGCTGTTCAGTTACACGTAGAGAGAAGATATACATATTGTTGCATTTATTTACCTCCATCTGTGCCTGTCTCACATGCCGACCCTGACTGCCTTATCAATCAACTTCCTCGACCGTTTGTTCTTCACGTGATCTAAATGGACATCATGTTTTGTGGGATGATACAATTTCTGACCCTTGAAGTGATCTTCTGGCATCTTTGATTGAGGATTTGGATTTGGTTCTTCTGAATACAGGTGACCCTATGCATTTTCATGTACAGACTGGTTCCCATTCAGTTATTGATCTTACGTTGGCCTCTCCAGATTGCTCATTGGATTTTTCTTGTGTGACTCTGTGTGACTTATGTGGTAGTGACCATTACCCTATTGTGGTCAAAACTTGCAGTTCAGTGCCTGTGGAACGCATTTCTCAGTGGTGATTAGCTAAGTCTGACTGGGTAGAGTTTGAGGAACACTGTAGGCTTGAATTCATTGTTCGTGAGTTTGAGAATGTGGATAATGCAAAACAGTACTTCCGGTCTACTGTTTTCCAAGCTGGGATTTCTTCAGTCCTACGAACGTCTGGCAGGTTCTGTAGGAGACCTGTTCCTTGATGGAGTGAGGAGCGTGCCCAGGCTCAAAGTGTCTGTAAAACAGTGGCAGAAGATATACAGTAGGAAGAACAGTAATATAACTTCTCTTAAAATTGAGTACAAGAAAGTTTGAACTCACTATCGGCGGGTTCTGAAGAATTCCCGCCACTACTCTTGGAGGTCATATGTCTTGACTGTTTCCTCACCTACTCCATTACCATTGGTATGGAAGAAGGTGAGGAAAATAATGGGAAATCATTCGTCTTCTCCTTCCCCGGTGCTGACTGTTCACAGTGCTTCTGTGTCTAACACTTTGAATGTGCCATCTGCTATGGCGGAACACTTTTATAATGTCTCCTGTAAGGATCCCTCTCAGACATTCAGTTGTTACCGGTGGCAATAGGAGAGGCTCAATCTTTCCTTTCACTCTAGGGGTGAAGAAACCTATACCACATACTTTACGCTTCGTGAATTATGAGCTGCTCTCCGACAGTGTCATGATTCTGCTCCTGGTCCAGATGACATATGGGTACCTTATCCTTATGCCATTATTTGCCACTTTCCTGATAAATCTCTCCTGTTTTTGTTAGACCTTTACAATAACATTAGGAATGAAGGTATTCTGCCCACTACTTGGAAACTGGATACAGTCCTCCCATTTCCTAAGCCTGATAAGGACCATTCTCATGTTTCTAATTACCGTCCTATTTGTTTGATGTCTTGTGTGTGTAAACTGTCTGAGAAGATGGTCAGTGTGAAGCTGGCTTGATTTTTTTGAGAAGAATGGGTTCTTCTCTCCTTCACAGATGCACACATCTGACAACCCCCTCAGACGTAAATTAGTGATCTATGAGGCTTTTGCCTCGAAACAACGTCTTGATGCTGTCTTCTTTCACTTGGAGAAGACATATGATACGATGTGGCAGCATGGCATCATGAGTACGCTTCACAGTTCTTGGTTGTGTGGCTGTCTGCCAGTGTTGCTCCAGGACTTCGTGTCGAACTGCAGGTTTCAGGTCTGAGTGGGCTCCTCACTCTCTGCCCCTCAGGTTCAGGAAGAGGGTGTTCCACAAGGGAGTGTATTAAGCATCCTTTTATTTGCAATTGCCAGTAATGGCCTAATAGACTCACTGCCTGAGAGAGTATCATCCTCCCTTTATGTGGATGACGTGGCAATCTGGTTTGCTGGATCCTGCATGTCGGTGGTTGAAAGGTGCATGCAGATGGCATTCAACAGGGTCACCAACTGGGCAGACCGAAGAGGTTTTCATTTTTCTTTGATTAAAAACCTGTGGCTATGCACTTTTGTAGGATTAGGGGAGTTCACCCAGACCCTGGTTTATTTCTGAGTGGGTGCCGGCTTCAGTGTGCGGAGGAAACCAAGTTTCTTGGTCTAAAGTTTGCCTGTCGGCTGACCTGGGTTCCACACTTACAACACCTGAGGGTGTCTTGTATGCAGGCTATGAATTTGTTAAAGGTTTTGTCCCATACCCAGTGGGGTGCTGATTGTAAGACTCTCTTACACCTATATCAGGTGTCAGTGGGATCTAAACTTGCCTATGGTTGTGAGGTTTACTCCTCTGCTACTGTGCCTTGACTTAAGGTTCTTGATCCTGTACATAATGCTGATTTGTGACTTGCTACAGGGGCTTTTAGGTCCTCCCCAATTCCTAGCTTGTTGTTGGAGGCTGGAGTGCCTCCTCGGGATTTGCAATGGAATTCCTTCATAATTCGTTGCTGGAACTGCTTGAGATGCATGCCAGACTCACTCACAACAGTTTTTGTATGAAAGCACTCATTTTCTAATTATTATGATATGCATCCTCGTGCTCCATGCCCTTTAGGGAACAGGGTAAGGCAGATTGTGGGTGACTTTAATCTTTCCATTTGGTCTGTCTGCCCTGTCCGAGTTCCAAGGATTGCTCTGTGGTTGCTCCCAGGGGTGCATTTCTGCAGGGTTTTTATGGGCTCCAAGTCCTCTGTCCCTTCTCAAGCCCTTCGTCAGTTGTTTTTGGAACATTTCTCTCCACAGTGGTACTGTTCCTGTTTATGTAGATGGTTCAAAGTCAGATGCTGGTGTTGGGTTTGGGTTGGTATGTCCAAGTTTTGTACAAGGTGGGAGTCTTCCTGTCGATGTATCTATTTTTACTGCAGAATTATCTGCTACCATTTTAGCTCTAAAATTGATTTTAATTCACCAAGACATCTCTTTTACAGTTTTTAGTGACCCTTAACCCGCGCCGTCCCGGCGACGTGAATTAATGTCCGCACATGATGTGCACTCATGTCCCGGCGACGTGAATTAACGCGGCAACATTGCAAGGTCCCTAATTTGCACAATTTTCAATTTTCGCGAGTGATTTCGCGAGTGATTTTTGGCACATATACATGGGACACCTTCCTCTATTCCTCTACAAGATGCCAAGCAGGGACAATGCCTTACACCGATAACCTCTCCTCCCCCCCCTGCACACCATTGTCTTGGCAATTCACCTGTTACCAGTGACCTGGCCAATAAGGACATTCAGGGCCAGAGTGATTCCCCAATCGATGACAATGTGGAGGACAAAGTTTACACAGCATTAGAGGAAGAAACAGTCAGAAATGATGATCAGATAATGTGGGAAAAAAAAGGTCATGAATGGTGATGAGTTAGTGAGTGAAACAATGCTTATAATGCCTATATTACTGTTTGAAAACCAATATACTCTTGTACTACGTATAAATTCGTACCAAGTAAATAAATAAATACTGTTTATGAGTGGATAAAATAGTTACCCTCCCATAGAACTCGTTTTCTTTGGTGCCAGCCTGTTAGAAAACCCAGTAAGGTAAGGAAGTACTCGTACCTAAATCGAGTATTTTAAACCTCAGGTGAGCAATTTCTCTATGAATTTTCGATGTTTCTCACCAAAAGCGGATGTTTGAGCCAAAAAAAAAAAAAAAAAAAAGGTCTAAAAATGTCGGGACTGGGGCGTACCACTGCCCAGAAAACGTCGGGATGGGGCAGGTTAAATTGCCCCTTTGGCCCTTCGGGGTTTTAACCCTACTTGCTCATTGGTCCTTGCCATCCTCAAATCGCTTTACCTGATTGAGTGGCAGGGTAAACTCATCGTGTTTTGTTGGGTCCCTGCTCACGTTGGTGTAACTGGTAACGAGAAGGCCGATACACTGGCTAAGCTGCTTCTTCTCGTTGACCCCCTGCTAATTACCCACTTCCTGCCACAGATTTCATTCCTTTTGGCAGATTTTCTGTTCAGGCATTTTGGCGGGCAAGGTGGGATGCTGTTCATGACAGTAAACAAAGAGAGGTTACTGAATGGGTGGTTATCAATAGGGTGCTCCCCTCCATGCCTAGACGGTTGGAAACTTCTGTGACCAGACTGTGCATTGGGCACTCCCAGTTAACTCATGGGTTCCTGATGTGTGATGGGAACCAGCAGTATTGTCATGACTGCCTAGTCCCTCTTACTAACCGGCAGTTGCTGTTAGAGTGTCTGAGTCTGCTGGACCTGCATCAGAGGTTCTTCCATAGCCATAGGGGGGTGGATGGTGTCTACTGTCTGTCCTCCATGCTTGGAGGAGCCTTTTCCTTTTCATTTGAAGTTTTTAATTTCTTGAGGGAGGTGGGTCTCCTCCATCTCTTATAGTCCAGTGAAATTTTTGTCAGATTTTCTTATTTTTATGTTCATTATCGTGTCCTGCGATAATGTTCTGTGTGCCTATATGTATGTATTTGTATGCATGTGTGTATACTGCATATGTATTAACATATTTTCGACCCTATATGACCTAGCAGTTGTGTCGTCATGCTATTTTTTAATAATTCATTTCAAATTCACCCCCTTTTCCTTGTCTTTATCGAGTGGATTTTTCTGATTCAGAGAAGAAACAAAGAAGTCTGATTTTGCTGGATTCATGCGCCGTGTGGAGGGCAGTGATACATTAGCAAAAAACACTTCTTACCGATGGCCCCTGCTAACTACCCGCTTCCAGCTTCCCACATTACTCCTTACACGAAATATGTGATTCTTACTTGTTGGCAGAGCCTGTGTAATGCTGTTGTTAATAAATTAAGAGATGTTTTTCACAGGGTGGTAGTGTCTAGGGTTCTCCCCTCCATGTCTTATAGATGGGAGGTGGCTGATGCCCGGCTTCACTTTGGGCACTCGACGCTTACTTATGGGTTCCTAACGTGTGCTAGGTCTCGCACGTATTTTGATGACTGCCTTGCTCCTCTTACTGTCTGTCACTTGCTAATCATATGTCTGAGTCAGGAAAACATGCATTGGAGGTTTCTCCACAGACATAGAGGGAATGAATGATGCCTAATCTGTCCTTCACAACTGGAGGAGCTTCTGGCTATCTGATTGATATTTCTCGTCTTCTTAGGGAGGTGAACTTCTTACATAATCTATAGCTGATTGCCATTTTTTCCTTCATAAATGTATTGATTTTGTTTCAGCAAACAGGTTTTAATGTTTATTTGACAGCAACTGACAGCAAACCCTTTTCTGTATCCTCCTACTTTCTCTATACTCATTTCAAAGCCAAAGGTGGCTGTTGTGTATATATACGCAACGACTTATCTTGCTCTCGTGTTCCTGAACTCGATTCTTCTGAATTCTCTACACTCTGGCTTCGGCTTTCCTGTCATTCTCTGACTAAATATATCTGTGCTGTTTACTTATCCCCTAATTCTACTGACTATCAAAAATTCTTCGACTATCTTACTTCTACGATGGAACACATTCTCTCCATTTCTCCTTTCTCTGAAATCTCCATTCTAGGAGATTTCAATGTTCACCACCACCTTTGGCTGTCCCCTCCTTTCACGGATCCACCTGGTGAACAAGCCTACATCTTTTCTATCCTTAATGACCTAGAGCAGCTTGTACAGCACCCTACCCGTATCCCTGACCATCTTGGAGAGAGCTCCAACATACTTGACCTCTTCCTCACAACTAATCCTTCTGCTTACTCTGTTAATCTTTTCTCTCCGTTGGGCTCCTCCGATCACAACCTTATTACCTTAACCTGTCCTATCACTCCGGTACGGCCTGTGGACCCTCCAGGGAAACGTCATCTGTGGCATTTTGGAGCCGCGGACTGAGAGGCCCTCAGGCAGTACTTCTTTGATTTTCCCTGGAATGATTATTGCTTCCATGCCAGGGAGCCATCTGAGTGTGCCTTGCGCATTACGGAGGTTATTCTCTCGGGCATGGAAGCATACATTCCTTTCTCATATCCTTTGACTAACGCAAGAAAGCCTTGGTTTAATCACGCTTGTTCTAATGCTGTCCGCAACAAGGAGAGGGCCTACAAAAGGTACCGGAGCCAACCCACCCCTGAATCACATCATCTTTACGTTTCTGCCCGGAATCGTGCTAAGTCTGTTCTTCGCTCTACTAAAAATAATTTCATCCGTACTAAATGCTCTCAACTCTCCAACTCGAATTCTTCCCGCTCCTTCTGGCACCTTGCCAAAAATCTTTCTAACAACTTTACCTCATCATCCTTCCCTCCTCTTTTCTACTCTGATGGTTCTGTAGCTATTTCTTCTACTGATAAAGCAGATCTCTTCGCACAGACTTTCTCCTCCAATTCCACCTTAGACGATTCTGGTGCTGTTCCTCCATCACTTCCCCCCTCTGACTTCCTCATAGCTGACATTAAAATTTCTTCAGTTAATGTACAGTATTTTCTGCCATCACTGGCCTCAGTACTAACAAGGCATATGGGCCTGATGGGGTCCCTCCTGTTGTTCTCAAGAACTGTGCTTCTGTGCTTACACCCTGCCTAGGCAAACTCTTTCACCTTTGTCTGTCAACTTGTACCTTTCCTTCTTGCTGGAAGTTTGCTCTCATTCAGCCAGTCCCAAAGAAGGGTGACCACTCCCAACCCTCCAACTATCGTCCAATTGCTTTAACGTCCTGTACTTCAAAAGTTTTCGAGTCAATTCTCTACAGAAAAATTTTAAGACATCTTTCCCATCACAACCTTCTCTCCGATCGTCAGTACGGGTTCCGTCAGGGACGCTCCACTGGTGATCTTCTCACCTACCTTTCAGACTCCTGGTCATCCTCCTTTCGGGACTTTGGCGAAAGCTTTGCCATTGCACTTGACATCTCAAAGGTTTTCGATCGAGTCTGGCATAAATCTTTAATTTCCAAACTGCCCTCCTACGGTTTCTATCCTTCTATCTGGGCCTTCATCGTTAGCTTCCTTTCTGGTCGTTCTATAGCCGCTGTTGTAGACGGCCATCGTTCTTCTCCTAGATCTATCAACAGTGGTGTTCCTCAGGGCTCTGTCCTATCACCAACTCTCTTCCTTTTATTCATCAATGATCTTCTAAGCTGTACATCTAACCCTATCCATTCATACGCTGATGACTCCACCCTTCACCTTTCCATTCGGTTCCCGCAATGCCCATCTCAACAGTTACTTCAACAAACAAGGGATGAGGCTATGGCACACCTAATGTCTGACTGGCTCGTATCTCTGACTGGGGTAAAAATAATATGGTTGTTTTTAATGCATCTAAGACTCAGTTCTTACACCTATCAACCCGACATAATTTTCCACAGTTGTACCCACTAATGATTAATAAGATTCAGCTTAATGCTGCATCATCCTTGAACATGCTTGGGGTTTCATTTACTCGGGACTTATCTTGGAAAGATCATATTACATCTCTTGTAAAATCTGCTTCCAAGAGATTGGGTGTGCTAAGCCGACTCCGCTCTTTCTTTACCTGTGCACAATTGTTGACTCTATACAGGGATCTCATGTGTGGGGAGGCTCCCCACATACAGCTCTTCTCAATAGGGTGGAGTCAAAGGCTTTTCGTCTCATTAACTCTCCTCCTCTTACTGACTCCCTTCAACCTCTGTCTCTTCGCCGCACTGTTGCATCTTTATCTCTTTTCTGTCGCTACTTTAATGGTCACTGCTCCTCTGAACTGTTTGCTTGCATTCCTCCACCTCTACGACGGGTGCGTAGCACCCGTCTGGGAGCAAACTCTCATCCCTTTTTTGTCCAACTCTCTAATGCAAGAATTAACCGTTACTCCCAGTCTTTCATTTATGCAAAAGGTCAACTCTGGAACTGTCTCCCTCTGTCTGTATTTCCTGCTGCCTATGATCTCCAGTCTTTCAAACGCAGTGTGTCCAGGCATCTCAAAATGATCGGATCTTGAATTTGGCTCTCTATTGTATTTTGTTTTTCTCTTGGAGGGAACTGTTACTGCGGGCTCATGGCCTTTCATTCCTTCTTCCTCGCATAAAAAAAAAAAAAAAAAAACATGACCTGGTTGTTCCAGTGCTACAATTTAATACAATAATTCGGTTCAATTCTCTTCCGCCTAGAGACATTTTTTATTCACCCAAGGTATAACTGTACGAAGGCTTGGTATCACCTTCATTAACCCATTTACAACTAAGAATTTATCCGCAGCTAAGTAAAAGTGCTTGGAGGCTCCAAAAACAGAATATGTTAGACATGATCCTTGTGAAATAAATAACTCTTTACTACAACATTATCTTTAAAAAATATTGCTACCTGCAGTCATTGTTACTCAGATAAGGAGTGCTTTCTTAACCCGCCGCGTCCCGGCAATGTATGGATGCGTTGCAAAGTTTTGTCACACTCAGTCCTGATAATGTATCCATACGTTTTATGTTTTGCAATTGCGAGGTCCGTCATTTGCATATTTTTCCAATTTCGTGCTTGATTTTTGGTACGTATACACGGGACATCTTCCTCTACCCGCCGCCAGATGGGGACACTGCCTTACCCAGCGTGACCTCCCCCCCCTGCACGCCATTGTCTCAACAACTCACCTGTTACCAGTGACCTGGCCAGTAAAGACATGTCACGCCACGGAAAGAAACTCAAGGTGAGAGTGATTCCCCAGTCAATGACGATGTGGACGACAAAGATTATGTGGCGCCTGAGGAAGAAACTAGCAGAAGTGATGAGCAGTAGTGTGCATTTTGATGTGTTCATTGAATGAAACAACGCTTATATCGCTTATATTATTGTACAAAAACTGAAAACCAATATATTCTTGTATAATATATAAATTCGTACCAAATGAACAAATATCAACCTATTCTGAATGGTTTGCAATAGTTGCCGCTACCATAGAATACGTGACACCCGCAGCGTGGCTCCAGAGAACATGTTGCCATGAGTTTAAAGGCTCACCTGTTCAGACCACTTCTAAACTCAGGTGAGCACTTTTGGGGGCATTTTCCAATGTTTCTCAAAGAAGGCGAAGGTTTTAGCCTTTTTTTTTTTTTTTCAAAAATTTGCCGGGGTGGGGTGGAGGTCATTGGTGAAAACTCGGTCGGGGCGCGGCTGATAAAAAAAAAAAAAAGCTAAATAATAAAATCCTCTTACCCACCTGTGATATAATTCTTAGACATTTATCAATCTGAGGTGTGTATGGGGCATCATGTGGCACTGGCCAGGCTAACAAAATCTGCAACAGATTTTCCCTGCCTAGATACAGGGGGGATGTGCCGTCTAGTTTAGGAAAGTTCCGGGATATCATCAGCTGCAGGTTCAGAGGATCGCCAATATGAGCACTCCTGAAATAAAGACAAAATTAGTAAAAAGTAGTAATTCATCTGGACGCTTTCCCCACCTAGAAATATCATGAGGTGGGATATATAAGGACGGAACATACGATACTGGGAGATTTATGATCAGCATGCGCAGTAGAATGGGCCACATAACCATTCGTACGTCATCCGGTTCTCTGGAATCGTGGCGCCTTGTCAAATGCCAAATCATTTACACGTTTTTGCTCCTTCAAATTCAGCTGCCAAATTGCTTTTCAACTGAGTGTTAATATAAACAAAATAATAAAAGATACATAAATAAACAACTTTATACCCTTCAAACGAATGAACCACAACTATGAGTAAGAACTTAAATAATGGTTCATTTAGGCTCATAACAGGAAATTTTTATTAATCTGAGAGAAATATGGACGAAGAAAGGATTAAACTACAGCTGTACAACATTTTTTTTTAAGTCCTTCCTTTTCAAAGTCTCTTTTAATTCCTTTACTCGGAGGACGCATTTCCTATTTAGTTCTACCTAAAGTCAGATCACTGTATGCAGCCTGGGAAGAAGGGATTATTGAAACCTTTATCTGGCATTAATTCTCAAAAGATGTTGAATATAATCGTGTGGGGATAGTAAGATGATAACATAATATCTATACTGAACAGATGTGGTATAAAAACTAACTTGAACTGTGGAGATTTAGTCCACAGTTTCTCGGTTTAGAAATTGCTGCCACTATACCACGAATATTTTAGTGGAAAGTGAAAAAATCATTGTAAACACGTTATATTTGCCCTCTGTAATGTCTGACAGTACTCTAAGTTCACTCTGAATGACAGGTAACAGACTTGGTTCATGTAAGAGGGGTCACTGTTCAAACAGCCACTGAGGCCCGTATTCTCATCGCCTCATAAAGCTCCTTACCACCGTTTCCAAATCGATTTATTATGCTTCTTACGCCATACTTTCATACTCTGTCTTATAAAAATCCTTTAGACATTGCCGTACTCTGCATAAATTACGAACGAAAGGATAGTAACCAGCCACATTCAATAATAAATCGAAAGGTAGAGGTGCCAAGGAGCCCTCCTTACCCAGGGAGAATAAGGGCCTGTGTCTGAAAGAGATTCATTCCTTTGTGAAACAGACTAAACCTAAAAACAAGTACTTTTTCGTTATTCCGGAAATTCATAGCAGTGTGTTTACCTGCATTTTTTTTTTTTTTTTCAATCTCGGAACAGTTAGTCTCAAAACAGTATGTTAAATTTTCGAAGATTCAGAGCCACAGACAAAAGTGTATTTATAAAAAAGTGTGAAAAATTAAAAAAGTAGAGAAAAAATCTTCATAAGTTTGACTCAATTATAATTTTGCGCTCTTGTAGTTTTATTTGTTTCAGACTATTGCCAGGACTCTTTCCGAGGTCATAATTACAAGACAGTTATCAATATACAGAATTATGCTGTCTCCCTCATATAATAAGTGTTTGTTTTAAGTAATTGCACCACATGGTAATCACTGCTACATATGTTCGTAATATATATAGTAGACAAAAGAACTATCGACACCCCTGTGTTCTACTGTTACCTTTAATTCGGTGACATTTGACTTTACATTCTTACTGTGTCCAAGAGAAGTCATTCAGGTATGGTATGGAAAGAAAACAGGTCAAGACAGATCGGGCATCCATTTACTCCTCCAGAGATCTCACTAGAGCCAAACAGTGTCGTCGCAGGAAGCATGCATAACTAAGGCTTAAGAAACAGATCTGTGTGACAGTTATCTTTATCTATCTGTTGCCGAGTCGGTAGACAGGTATTCTAGTATTCCCAAGGATGCGGGTTCAAATCCACTGTTGGGAGGAGGAGCAGTATATAGTTCTGAATCTTCTTAAAAGCAGATTTTACTGATCTACCTTAAGACCCGCTGACATGTCGTAGAAACAGCCTTGCTAATACCAGAACAGAAATCCTGATGAGACAGACTTAACATGTTTTCAGCATGGACGGCGGATGTTACAGCCAAAGTGGTGACATGTGGAGGTGTATGGTACAGTGCATAAGGGACTGGTGGGCGTCAGTCAACGGGATCTGCAGCTTACACGTAGAGTCAGTGACATAAAAAACTATATTTTTAACTTTTTTTACTTCAGTCAGTAAGCAAGACGATATACAATATACGGTATGTAAAGTAGAGCACCCAAAAATAACTGAAAATGCTAATGCTTTTTTTTTTGTTTACATTTTTCCTTTCTTCATATAGAGCACTTTTTTTTTTTTCCTACTGGAAAATGTATGAGATAAACATTTTACATACATAAAATATTCTGATTTACAATTCAAGCAACCCAATAACTTGAATTCTCTTGTGTCAGTCAGTATATTACCTAAATACAAATAAATTATGCAATGTGTTATACAGGTATCAGTGTAAGATAAACCAACTCACTTCATCTTCAGAGCTGCGTTGACTCCGTCCATAAGATCTCCCTCGACCATCAAGTTCCCAAGCTCCTTAAAAACACTTGATTCAGAGTTTAAAAAGAAAACCTTTGGTGAAGCACCATAAGGTTCGATCGTCACTCTGGAGAAAAATGTACGAATAAAAATTACTTAACTAGTAATACAATTGAGGCCCCTAAAATAACGCAGCATTAAGACTTAACGTCAAGATCCAATTATTATTATTATTATTTCCTTTTTACTCTAACTTGTCCTAATATTGTCATGTTTGCATCTCGAATGCTAAGTTGTAACAATAACATAAAAGCAACATGTAATCCTAGTCACGATGAAGTGCTATGGAAAGGAAGACAGACGAAGTATTGTCTCTTTCTGCCAGTGAATTTCGTGAAATATGCCACAAAGGGACAAAAATCTGGGTCAAATTGAAATGAAAGAACTATATTGTTCTGTGTTGGCATTTCTCTATACCGTCCAAGTACTGCACATTCTTTGCATTTATCATACTGTAGTTTGCAAAATAATAGATAAAATTAAACAGCTGTCTGAATATTTGAAAGGCAGTGAACAAGATTATTTCCACAGTGCTAAGGGATGTGCGGATCCGGTCCATGAATTAAGACAGTGGAGAGAACATAAGTGAAGGACTGTATGGCAGTGATGTCTCTGAAGAATAATGCATGTGGGAGTGAATAAGGTTACGGGAGCGGTCAGTACGAAAGTAAAAAATAAAAATTTGGAGATATATATTGAGGGATGGAATATTTCATGTATGGTCTATGTGGATAATGTATTACGTGGCACTTGAGAACACCATTTGTAGATTTCTTCAGTGTTGTCCTGCTTGTGAACAGTCAGGTCTGAAAGTAATGTATCGTTGGATGTGAATAAAACATTAGGTCTATCTATCTATCTATCTATTGCCAGACGCCTCAATCCCGTTCGGGGTGGCCACAAACAAATCGCCTCCACGTCGCCTTGTCCCCCGCCATTTCACTGCCCTGCTCCCAATTCACACACCCCTCTCTCATATACCTCTCCACCCCATCCCTCCATCTCATCCTCGGTCTCCCCCTCCCTCTCCCCCCCTCCACCTCACTCACATACCCTCTCTTCGTCAGTCTTTCACCCTCCATCCTCTCCACATGGCCAAACCACCTCAATGTATTCCTCCTAACGCTTCCTATCACATCCAATTCCACACCACAATGCTCCTTTATATCCTCATTTGTCAGCCTGTCTCTTCATGTGACTTCACAGGCTCCTCTTAAAAAACTCATTTCCACTGCTCTCACTCTTGCCTTGTGTCCTTCCAACAACGTCCAATCTTCACTTCCATACGTTAGAGTTCGTATCACAATACTGTCATGTAGTAACTATTTCACTTCTATGCTCACTTCCCTCTTTCTTATCACTGCTTTCAAAGAACCAGCAACCTTTCTTCCCTGCTGTACGCTTTGAAGCACTTCACCCTCCAAACCTCCATCCTTACTCATCACACTACCCAAGTACTTAAACGTACTCACATTTTCCAATTCCTCACCGTTCAACCTCACTGTACATTCACTGACTTCACCTCTCTCATAGACCATCACTTTACTCTTCCCAACATTCAGCGTTAGATTCCGTTTCTTACACGCTCTCCCAAACTCATCCACCAAGCCTTGCAGCTCCCCTTCGTCTTCACTCAACAACACAGTATCATCTGCAAACAACAGTACAGGGTGTTTCCAAACCCTATCCTCTCTCACCAGGGCCACTCCAACATCCACTACCCTACCTTGTACCTCTTTTATTACCCCAGCCATGTACAGATTGAACAACCATGGAGACATGACACATTCCTGTTTCAACCCAACCTTCAAAGAGAAAAATTCACTCAGTTCTCCAACACGCACTGTAGCCTTAGCACCATCATATATACTCCTCACAGCATTCAACAACTTCCCATCTACTCCATATATTCTCAATACTTTCCACAATCCTTGTCTATCGACCCTGTCATATGCTTTCTCCAAATCCATGAAAGCCGCATACAACTTCTTTCCCTTCTCTAGAAACTTTTCCACTACAGATCTAAGAATGAATATCGGATCTACACAACCTCTTCCCTTCCTAAAGCCTCCCTGTTCTTCTCCAACTAATTCCTCTGTTCTTTCTCTAACTCTGTTAATAAGTATCCTACCATACACTTTTCCTGTTTTACTAAGAAGACCCTATGATTACCACACACTTCTTTTTCCCCTTTTCCTTTGTACAAGGGAATAATTATACCTGACTTCCAATCCTTCGGGACTCTATCTTCCTCCCAGGCCAATCTGCACATCTTCCACATCCATTCTACTACTATCTCTCCTCCATGCTTCAGCATTTCACCACATACTCCATCAATTCCTGGGGCTTTCCCTAATTTAACTTTATTCATTGCTTAAACAACTTCTATCCTACTAATATCATCCTGTCTTCTCACCTCCTTCATTCTCCCAGCCATTCCCCAGCCACTTATACTCGCATTATTTCCATCCTCTATGTTCCTTAAAGTGTTCTCTCCATCTGCTCACTTTTTCTCCCTTCTCCACCAGTAATCTGTCACTTTTATCTTTCACTCCCCTGCTATCTTCACTTCCACCTTGACTTACTCTCTTCACCTCCTTACAGAAGATTTTCTTCCAGTCCCTCCACTTTACACTCAAATTCCTTCCAAATTCCTCATCCACTCTCTTCTTACTCTCTCTTACTAATCTTTTCACCTCTCTCTTCCTTTCTACATATAATTCTCTCTTCCGCCTCTCAGCTTCTTCCACGCCCCTATTTCTCATCCATTATTGTATGCTTTCTTCTTTTGTGCCACAGCCTGACTCACCTCCTCATTCCACCACGCTGTTCCTTGCACCCCCCTCCGTCTTCTATTCATCCCACACACCACATCACATGTTGCACATATTTCTTCTGTGAATATCCTGCACATACCTTCCACGTCCCCCATCTGCTCGAATTCATGTTTGCCTAATCATTCCTCCACTTCTCTCTTATATTCTGCCTTTTTCTCATCCTCTTGTAACCTTTCCACTCTCCTTGCAAATACTCCTTCTTCCCGTCCTTCCCTTCTTCTATTTCTCCATCTTATTTGGATCTTGATTCTGGCCTCCATCAAGTAGTGGTCAGAAAGTCCACTCCTCCAACCTCTGTAAGCTCTTGCATCCATTACACATCTTCGCATCCTTTCATCCACACACACATAATCAATCATTGCTCTCCTTTCATTCAGTTCACCACCCACCCTTCTCATAACTCGCCATGTATGCCTGTGGATCATTTTGAGCCTGAAGAGGGCATTGGCTATCACCAACCCCCTCCCAGCACAAATGTCCACTTATGCCCTGCCATTCTCATCTATCTCAGCAGGCACACCCCACTCACCAACTGTTCCATCCACCTTCACATTCCCTACTTTACCATTCATATCACCGATCAAAAACACTCTCTCATTCCTTCCAAAATTTTCCATGCACACCTCCACATTTGTCCAGAACTCTTCTCTCACTCCGCTTGCACGATATTCCGTTGGCGCATACACGCACACAATCGCCCACATTTGTATTCCAACTTTCAATCTTACCCACACAATCCTTGACCCAACTGATCCATACCCTCTTATGTTCTTCTTCCATCTTTTACTCACAACTATACACACCTTCTTTTGCCCTCTCATTCTCACCTACTCCTGCACATATACCCCATCCATACTCCCATTCTCTCACACTTAGTTTCAGTTACTCCACATACATCAACCTTCGCACCCTCAAGCACCTGGACAATCTATCTCTCTTTCACCTCATCATTCGCACCTCTTACATTCCATGTTGCAATTACGATGTCCTTTGTCCGGTCCTTGGTCGTCATCTCTTGGTCAGTCGTTGTCCAAGGCTTCTTGTTCGTCTTTTTAGTTAGTTGTTTTCCGGGGAGGGGCACTAACCCTCTGCCAACCCTTTTAGTCGCCTTGTATGACAAGCAAGGATACTGAGGGAGTATTCTTGAAACCCCCCCCTACCCTCAGGGGGGAAGAAAAGTAACTCAAAGTGTGGAAGAAAAGTAACTCACAGTGTAATGTGTTGGTTAAATGAAAAAAGAACAAAAACTCATAAGAGAGTTTAAAAACCTGGATGCATTGACAAAGCTGGGAGATAAATATAAAAATAACCCAGTATTAACTCAAATTTCAGTTTAATTCAGCATGTTTGCATCCAAAGTTTTGTCTGTCGATATCTCACCTCTCAACTGCTTTGACCAGCTCTTCAACTGTCTCGGGTCTGGGAGGCAGCCTGGGGAGGGTGAGGGAGGCAATGAGGCTGCTGCGATATGCTGTGCCCACCACCACACTGAAGAACAACCAGGTGCCGATCAGCATATGGTTGGACTGGCTGGTTGATAGGCGGCCGTACAGTCCTTGACCCAAAAGGGTGCCC
Organism: Coenobita brevimanus; assembly: GCF_032717465.1. Classification (NCBI taxonomy): domain Eukaryota; kingdom Metazoa; phylum Arthropoda; class Malacostraca; order Decapoda; family Coenobitidae; genus Coenobita; species Coenobita brevimanus. The sequence goes on along the minus strand of NC_136993.1, from coordinate 40,721,505 downwards.
ACAGACTCCAGTACCACCGAGCCAGTACTCAGCACTCCATGCCGTGTTTGCCACACTTTTCTCCTCGTGATCTGTAAAACATTCATAGACACATTTATACATGTAAAATGATAATGAGTGGGTTGTTTCTTTATTGTGTCATAGCGGCAAGTAGTGATGTTTCCTCAGTGGAATGGTTTTGACAATACCAGTCATGAAAAAAAGTGCACCACCACGCATCAGACAGCCTACCATCAGAAAAACATAATCCTTATGAGTTCAGTCGCACCATTTTTTTTTTTTTCGGAGCTATTTGATATATTATCCACTTTTCTTTTTTTTATTCTTTCTTTCTTTTGCTGCGTTTCCTAATGAATTTTTTTGGCTATATACTGCACCCTCTGAAATAGTGAAAATGCCATGGAATGGTCACATACCTCTTGCAGTGAAGGTATGATGTATTATTCATATTTTAAAGAGTTCATTTTATTAGCAATAGCTAAAGTTCTTGGTTCCCTGAAAAGACAGACAGGAATAAAATTGTATGAAAGAAGAATTAATTAACAACGCCAGGCAGTGGTTTCATGAAATCAACAAGTTTGAAGTACTAGACTACTTACATGAGTGGCGTCGTAGAGGGTGCTGGGCATGAGAAGTAACAATCGGAACCCTTCTTCTACTCACCCATACCATTTGTATTTCATGGAAATGTTTAGGGAGATGTTGTGTAAAAACAGTAATATACATTCTTTAATTTCTAATCGCATGAAAATGACATCATCTGAGGACAGTTGTAATTATTGCTGCAAAATGAAACATATTTTACCATTATATTTCTTTATCTCTCACTCCGATTTTCAGCTGTGAATGTCCTGTTAGACACTCACTGGAACCTACCGTCTGGCTTTAACTGGAAACAATATTAATGTTTACCTGACCAAGAGGGGGTTAATGGTACCAGAATAAACATTTGTCTCCACTGCCTCACTCACCTGACTTAAAATCATATACTGTTGGCTCATGTTATATACAAGAGAAGAAAAATGAGCCCTGACCATGAAAGGGTTAAATGCATCACTGTCCGCGGTGAGCTTAAAGCAATAAAGAACAATAGCAATAGAGAGATGTTGTGCCATATAGGACTTCGTTGAAGTGATGGATTTTATGGATCATACTGAGCTTCACTGGAGCAAAGCACATTTGTGTAAAAATCCTTAAGGAGCTAAGCAGAAGTACTCGGCTTGGGAAAAATTTTTTACTTGTATGACTAACAGTGGAAGACGGCCCTGGGCTGCTGTTAGAGAATGTCGCACGTCTTAATTATAATTATAATACTAATACTAATAATAATAATAATGAAACAAGTGGTGTCAGCCACAAGACCTTGCCTGACAGCAGTTATTTTACTGCTTTTAAATACTGACTCGTTTCTGCCATTTAGTATCAGTGCACAAAGAAAGTCAAATAGTAATGGCGCAAATGTTTTCAAGGTACGTCCTCTGAATATCTGTGACCTTGAGTTTGACCTTCCGAGGTCACTTACACTCAAAGGTCAAGTTACCGACTGAAAACCCATGCGGAATTTCCTATACGTTGATGGCAGTAAATACCTGTCTATCTTCAACCAGTTTCAAGTTATAGCCTCTTGAATATCTGTGACCTTAAGTTTGATATTTCAAGGCCATTCAAGGTTCAAATGAAAGCCCATATTACACGTTAGTGTATGTTCAAACGGTATATATCTCTATCTTCCATCGTATTCAAGTTATAGGCCTCTGAAAATCCGTGACCTTGATTTTGACTTTTCATGGTTGCTCGATTACCTCCAAAATTTAATCACATTCTTTTGGGATCAGTCCCCACATATCCTGAAAGTTTCATATAATTTCATTTAGCCGTTTTTCGTAATGTTGCTTAGGAAATATGAACAAACTAACAAGATACAAAGAAACAAAGAAACTCGACCAAAATCACTACCTCCCAGGACTCCTCCGGGCAATGTAATAATTGCATAAATAAGGACCCGTGTCTGCTGCCTGTTATTACTAATGCTGGTTGCACCCGTGCCTGACCACTTGCATGTTTACCTTGACGAGTGTGAAGCAGACAGTCAGCGTACAAGCCAATAAACCAATCCACACTTGGCCACTCAAAGGGTAGTAGAAGCTCAGCCAACTGGGTGTTATGATCGGCGTGGCCATGATGAATTTAACACCAGAGCGATCAAAGACGAAAGTATAGTCCCATCTGGAAACATTGTTAGATTTTAAGAGGCTACATTTGTAGACTTTATAGTCATCTATTCCATCCAGCCCTTGGAAAGAATTTGTCCAGTAATAACAATAATAATAAGAATTTAATAATAATAATAATAATAATAATTATTATTATTATTATTATTATTATTGCTATTATTATTATTATTATTATTATTATTATTATTATTATCATTGCTATTATTATTATTATTATTATTATTATTGTTATTATTATTATTATTGCTATTATTATTATTATTATTATTATTATTATTACTGATTGCTGAGCCAGTGAAATCGTTGCCCACTGACTTGGGCAACCTTGGCTGTCTGGTCGCTGCTACTCCTCACCCTGCCCTAGGATGGGAGAGGAGGTCCAGATGATGGTGATGATGATGATGATATTACATCTGAAAGTGAAGTTCCATTTGGAAACAGTGTCAGAATATTAGAGATTCTTTATTCTTACAAGTTCTTCATCTTCGCATAACTCCATGCATCTCTCCGGAGCATTGCTTCTCCCATTGAACATTGTCAGACTACAGAACAAGAGGCTATATTATTTGCAACTCTATCATCATCTTCCCATCTATTTATCCTCCCTCGTCCTCGATTCTACGCTGGGAAGACGAAGATAACCAAGAATTATGTGCAGAAAATATTTATCTATCGCTGATGTACAGTACATACAGTACAGTCTTTCTTGGAAGCATTGCTTGGCTTTAACAGGCCGCTACTGATACATTATTTTTTAATACGATATAAAGAGGTCACTTTTAGCAGTGGATTTAACTAAGCCCGTTTCTAACCCCTTCACTGTTGGATGGACTTTCTTACGCTTACTAATGTTGCATAGCAGCATAAGTAAACCAAAACAAGTGTCATTATTGTGAACAAGCGAAAGCAGGTAATACGTACACAATGCAGTTCCACATTTGTAGGTAGTCAGTAGGAGAATGCTCTAGACAATCGTGTACTGACAGTTTCATTATGTAGTTACTCCACTTTAACGAGTAAAACAAAATTAAAGCATAAATTACTTTCTTCATCACTTCATGATTAAAAGACATAAGTCAATTTCAAATAAGATACAGTTGCTCTATCTTTTGAAAATGCACAGCTTTTCTTTGCTGCATGAAACTACCTGCAGTTAAAATGGATAATTGACAGTAACAGTGAATAAAGTAGGGCAAAGGTTAACCTTAGCTTTGTACCTCACCTCTCAAGTCGTTCTGGAAGAACACCACGCATCACTGTTGACATGAACGATTTACGAACCTCCACCTGATGTATCACCTACAAGTAAATATAACATTAAAATAAAGAAATGAAAACCCTAATTTATTTTTTTCCCTCGTGTCATTGTTACCAAAGCCTCATTAGTTAGCCTCCCGAACCTTCCCGTTCTTAACCTGTCAGGGTGACGCGATGGCACTTTGATAGGGCAAACTGGGATGGATTTAGAAATTATTCTGCTGACATTCCATAGCAGTCTTTCTTCTCTAGTGATGTCAATTCTACCCAGTCCCACATTTGCAACTTAATACTAACTGGTATGGATTTATTCATACCAAGTGAACAGGTCACTAAAAGGTCTGACTCTCCAAACTGGTTTGATAGCAACTGTGCCACAGCAACACCCCAAAAGTCATTAACATATAACTCTTACTTAAAATTAAAAAAAAAAAGCACTCTTTCTATTTAAAATTGCTAGAAACCACGCAAAAGCTGTAATAAATCTCGCTAACTCAAACTTTCTTCAAAGTCAAGCATCAAAACTACTTAACAACCCTAATGACAACAGAATATTCTGGTCAAGTCTCAATAGACGTGTTGCTGGTTCTGGGTAAACATGGCAAGTGACTCTGCCATGTACTGAGAAGCTTACGGTAAGTGTATCTTTTAATTTAATTTCTCAGTTGCACTCTTCAAGACATGATAACTTTAATTCTTTGTGGCTCGAGGGAAACAGCCGCCATGTTGGCGATGACGTCAGTATTCATACTGCAGACGACACTCATATCCATCACACAAGGCTTTACCAATAACAGCAATAACAGTTGTCATGGCTACCGTAGATCCAAACTACCTTCTTCAGGTATGTTGTGAAAGAATACTTTTCATGGTGTAAGTGGGTGGTACCTGTTAAGTAAGTAAATTGTGATGAAATCGACTAAAAGTAGCTAACAGCTGCACCATTCCCGAGCAGTGCTCTTGCCTCATGAGGAGGAAAGTGTTTAATGTATGGCATACGGTAACAGTTGCATAAGTTTGTATTGGTATTATGCTCAAGATTATTACATATTTGACCTCTTCATTATTAGTTTTCTGAAAGAACAGTTTCAATGAGTGACTATGAACTTGATAGAAAAGTACTCTCAAGAGAGTGTAGCGAAATACCGAATCAGCGGTCATTTAAAAAATCAATCCCAAATCAGCACTTTTAATCAGTGTTATTAATTTTATCACCATATAGGTTCACACACACCAAATTATCGGAAATCCGGTCCAATTTTTGTTTAACTTTAAATATAATCTGGATTACAACAAAAACATGCTGAAACTAGCGGAGATGTTTCTCCTATAGCTCAACAACTTGCCTTGGCAGACTTCGACTTTGCATAAATATTAATTTAACAAAAATTAATTTAATTGCACTTTAAGTCGGTATTTGTGCAAAACAGAAGTCTGTCAAGGCATGTTGGCAGTCTTAAGTAGAAGTACTCGGTAACCTTAGCGCGTATTCTCTCTGAATCATAATTTTTTATTAATACTGAAATTAAGCACTTTTTTTGACGAATTTCAGATAATTAGGTGAATATGAACCTAAATGGTGAAGAAAATAATATTTTCACAACAGTAAAGACTGCAATCCAACACTGGGAACTTCCAACGAGCAGCCAGCCACCACTGCTTTCGCTTACTTTTATTGGCTGGTACTCAGAGGAGTGATTTCCCTAGTGTGCTTTTATCTGTGCACTTACACATTGGAACGAAACACTAGCAATTATTCCTCTTGTCACTGGGCATTCTTGGAGGTCAGAAATAAGTATAGTGTATGCAGGCTAAACGTAAACAATGTCGGCTAAGCTGCTCAACGTGAGTAGTGACGTCACAACCAAACAGAGGCCGTTTCAGAGTCACGTGATTTTTCAGCTATTTTATCTATTATTATTTCATGTATCTGCACAATTTTTTGGAAAAAATGGTTCACATAGTAATTTTCTGCATATTTTTTTACCTATACAAGCATTTTAATTAAAAAAAAAAAAAAAAAGACCGGAAACTCGTCTATTCTTTCAATAATAACTTTAACAAGTAATCATCTGCTCCCCCATTACAATCATCAGCTTGCAACATTACCAATGACCCACGTGGGAAAGCAGATATCTTTGCCAGTACATTTGCCAGAAACTCTTTCATAAAGGAAATCAACCAGAACGTCCTAGTAACAGAACTTGACTCTCCCGAAATTATTCCACTTAAAATGCAGACAAGGTTGACTCGATCAGAGAAGTTTGTGTGAAGCTGCAGAATGTGGTAAATATTTCTGGCGTATCCGGTACATCCAGGATTCCGGGGACTTGAATGATGAGTGAATGGAAGTGTGGCCTATTTGGACTGGGCAAGTTTGTGCTATCTGGACATTGCTACTCCTCACCCTGCCATTGGGTGGGAAACGAGGTCCGAATTGATGACGATGATGATGAAAATGCAGACAGGATACGTAAAATCCATCGTAGACAATTTACCTACCAAAAGAAGCTCCAGGCCCAGATGGAATTCCTCCAATTGTTTTGAAAAAGTGTTCCCCAGAACTAGCCTCTGTTCTAGCTAAATTATTCAGACCATGCATACGTACTTCTTCACTCCCTAATTCACGGAAAGAAGCCAATATCCACCCAATCCCAAAGAAAGGAAGTTCCTCTGATCCCTCTGATTACAGACTAATGGCTGTCACATCTTCTCTTGGTAAAGTATTTGAAATTTAAATTAATAAGTACATAGTTAAACAACATGAAACCAGCAACTTGATTAGTGATAGACAATATGGTTTTCGCCACGAAAGATCCACCATTGACGTCCTCATTCTCCTGACTCATACCGTCCATCCATCAATCGACCTACATCGAGAAACTCATGCAGTGCAGTAGACTTTGATATTTCTAAAGTTTTTGACAGAGAAAGGCACTGTGTATTGCTAAGAATTTTTATAGATGCCACCTGTGTATTGTCCTAGTCCTTTTAGTGTATATCTCACCGCTAACTCCAGTGTATTATTATAAAATTTTAATTATGTCTCACTGTTTTGACACAAGAGCAATGCTACGATGATTCTAATCCCACAAAAACTTTAACGTCACTACAATCTCTCCTCTTGCAACAACAGTTATATCACCGCTTAGCATTGGAGTGTAAATCACCAGGATGCATACTGAATTTAAAGTTGACATTATAATGGTGTCAGTTGGTAATGCGGATTTAGGAACTGGTGAGGTTTCAGTGCCGATTCTAGTTGTCCTTGTTCAATTCAAGGTTGTATTAGAATTTATGGAGGATGGGAGGTGTGGTAGTGTGATATTCTTTATGGCTACCCATCACTGTATTGACCTTGAGCATAACACGTTTAACTTACCAACGTGGCTGCTAGTAAATTACCGAGCCTGTTTTTTGTGTAAACCCAAAAACCAACAGGGATGTTTCAATCCCCTTACTCCGAAATAGATACCAATGAATACCCTACTTATGTACAAACTGTAGGATCATATTTCATACAGAATTGGTTAGCATGAATTTAGGTAGGCTTAGGTTCTCGAGTTGTTATTCCCCTTTAGTGCACCTTGTGGGCCGCCCTGTATATAGCCATCAAAGAAGGGTAGTTGGAAACCCGAATCTAAAGAGTACTGCATTGATTTTAATCATACCCAGAATTAGAAGACTGCTTAAATCCATAGACTCACTTCCCTAGATAACACTGTTCTAACAACACTTGAAACAGAAAGACCGTACGAGTTATGATTGGACGTCGTTCTCCTTGGTCACTGAGGGTCTCGAGGAGGGACGATACTAAAAGATATGAAGACCACTTACTCATTAAAACATCCTGCACCCCTCTCCAACAATCACTTTCACTTCAGTGGTGAGACTTAACCATAACACTGTTCGATTAATGGTAAGAGCCAAAATGACCCAACTTAATACTTCATATCTTCCAAAAATTAGCTTACCATTTTTGGACTAATGAAATACACTTCGACTGCATTATTTCCCCTGTGACTTTCATTACAGAAAACTCCCCGACTTAGGTTAAGGTACAATATTTCACATTTTTGCCTAACGATGAATTGGGAGGGGAAGTGTATGGTATGTGTGGTGACGCGTTTGGCAGATTACGACATGATTTGATGTTAAAATCTGTGGATCAGACGAAAAGCGGTGGTTGAGTCACACAAGAACTTTGCTATTGACCACTCTGTTAATCACTCTATTCTCTATAACTTTCAATGTGGAAACAACGGAAGGGGGAGGAATTTTGAGGCTTTAATACTAACCTGTGGCTCAGACAAAAAGCAGTGGTTGTCACGCACATTATTATTATTATTATTTTTTTGTCTATCGACCATTGAGGCCGGAGCCCCTGGTCATTAAGGCAAAATTATATATATGTATATACATTGACACATATATACATATACATACGAACATATATATATATATATATATATATATATATACATACTTACATACATACACACATCCACGCATATGAACATACACACTTTCGTGCACACGTACATATATACAGTATATATATAATAATTTTTATTTTATTTTTTATTTTATTTTTTATTATTTTTTTAAGTATTTATATTTATAACCTTATTACTTATAAACAAAAATGCCTAATATAAAGACCCTAAAACTAATCACCTAACAGACAAATCGCTAACCTATACTAAGTCCTAAGAGACAAATAACTAGACCTACACCAATGGTAAAAAAGCCTCGACCAAGAGAACACCATCGACTGCAGATATGTAATGCCTTTCTACATTACATACCTGCACTCATCACCTGGTGACTGCTAGTCGAGGCACAACCTAATATAGGGGACATCAATATATGAAAGGGAACCAGACGAGTGCCCTGCTCTTAAGTAAGCTGGGAGAAATGTCCGATTGCTTCCGAGGATGTTAACTTCTGGTTACAGCTTTCACGTTAACAAGCATTTCTCGCATCACCCTTTTGGGAATTGATTCTTTAGAGCATATCATATCTCAAAAAAATTACACGGCAATGGGAAAAATTTTAGTAGTATCGATAATGATCACATCACCTAATATCAAGTCTTTGTAATGATGTTCGGATGGTATTTGTCAGTTAGCTCAGCATGGGAATGTACAACGATCAATATTTCGAGGTTAACTATACATAGAATATTATGGACTGTTTTTCCCCCTTCTGGCACTTTCTCAAGTAGCATTTCTATCACTAAAATGGATTGAGACCGAAATATACCGTTGAATTTACTCAATTAAGAGGCTATGAAGGCTAAGCCAATTTAAATGTTCACCAAACTCCGCTACCCGCGTGTTTTATGGATGGAAGGAGGGAGTGCGTATGGAGGGAAGAAGGGAGTGTGGTCGGCTGATGTAATACTTAATGTGAATTACATAATACATAGATGTTCACTTCTAACTTATCTGTACGATGCAAAAATCACTTTTATATTATACTTATAGTACACTTATACTTTATTATAATCATTCACACTTATACTAAACTGTTCTTAATTACTAAATTACAACTATCTTACATTTAAGTTATACTTATATTACATCTTAACCTGTCTTACTGGCACAACACGGGTCCTTCCCCCGGGAAACAAACTTTCAATATCGGAGTCTTTTCAACACAAGCAATAATACACGTTCCAAGGATGCGTGTGCGGACGAGACAGACTTACCGACTTGACTGCGAGTCCTTTTAACTCGTACCATCCGAGGCATTTTTGCAGTTTTATACCCATCCAATCCCAAACCAACAACAGAAAAAAAAAATATTGCAAAAAACAATCCAAAAGGACATAATTCAAGGAAAAGCAAGAAAAGTACTCCTTATAGGAGAAATAAGAGCCCAGTTTCTAAAGCCATGAGTGACGTTTTCCCACCCAGCTGGGAGGGATGACAGAGAACAGGTGAGGAGAATGGGGGATTCCCCATTCTCAATATCCTCTTCCACTGGCTCCTATTCCTCCCCAACAGCCACTCTTCACTACCATGATAAGGTTTCACCTGCCCGGCAGCTCTCTGTATCCGTTTTCCAGTAAAGACATTCTCCACTTTATATACACTGCCGTCCAATTACATTTCCATTACACGATAGGGACCATCCCACTGTACATTTAACTTCCGACATGTACCTGGCACCACAGTTTCCTTTTTGACCCACACCAAGCTCCTCACACTGACAGTGTGATTCTTCCTTCTCCTATTTGCTACGTCTCGGTACCGGCGTGCCATCGTCTGGTGGGTATCCCTGATGAGAATGTGGGCAGTGACCAACTCGTCTTCTTCGCCGCCGATCAAGGGAAGTCATGTATTCACCTGTCTGGGAGGATGGTGGGAGAAGAATGCGAAGTATGGCTGCTGTCCCGCTGAGGTGTGAATAGCCTGATTCATGACAATCTTACATGGTTGGGGCCAACGAAGGGGGTGTCCTTGTCATAAGACAGGGAGGACCAACTTGAGGGTATGGTGCATCCTCTCTGTGATACGGTTGCCTTGAGGATGGTAAGGGGTCATGTAGTATAAGGTGATTTGATGTTGCTGGCAGAATTTCTGGAAGTCTCTACTGGTGAATTCGCCTCCATTATCCAGGTCAATACTGTGAGGTGATCTTTAATCTGCCACGTATTGCCAAAGTTTGTCTGTTATGTGTGTAGAGTGTTTGGTCTTTAGGGGGAAGAACCTAACAAAGGGACTGTAATGATCTATTACTGTAAGGACATATCGGTAACCCTGGATTCCAGCAACCATATCAGCCAGATCTATTCCAATCCTCTCCAGTGGCTTATTCACTGGAGGCAGTTCTTTCCACTGTTGCTGCAATCCAGTGTCCCCTTTGAATCTTTGACAAGTAATGCACATTATAACATATTAACATACATCAACCTTGAGATTCTGCCAATATTATAACTCCTCTGCCTTCTTGACAGTTTTCTTTTGCCCAAGATGACCTGACAATTCATGTGCATGTTGCAGCGCTTGTTTAACTAACACATGAGGGACTATAATGCAGGCTTCAGTCTGCCTTCTCTGTCACAAAATATAGAACTACGAGAGCAAACTGATCTAAAGTAGTCTTGGGCAGTCGTTTGGTCAGGACTGTTGCACCCTTAAGATATCACGCTAGTTCTTCCCACACAAGTTCATCTCTTTGGCAGGCCTTCATTTGTTCTTGATCTAACCCGAGCCAGGTGGCTTCAGGTGGACGGACTACTACTCGAACTGGGCGTGACAGCTGGTCCGCTACAAAGTTGTTCTTACCTTCTAGTTACTGGAAGTTATAATTATACTCACGCATTTCTACTATCCACTGGTCCAATGGAGGCAATTTTGTCTTCTGTTTGAATATATTTGTGAGAGGTTGGTGGTAAGGTGAAATGGGTACCTCACAGAAAATGATGGAAATTATGACATGCAACAACTACACCTAGGGCCTCTTTGTCTGTCGCTGAATATTGAGCCTCACAGGTGTTCAACTTTTTAGAGAAATACCCGACCGGTTTGTTAGTCCCGTCTGATTGAACCTGACTCAGGACTCCGCCAAAGTGGGTGTTACTGGCGTCAGTGGTGAGAGTAAATGGTTTTTCTGTCTGAGCTTTAACCAAGACAGGGGTATTGATGAGACAAGCCTTTAGATGTTCCAAGACTTTCTGACATTCGTCCGTCCAGATAAACATTACTTGAGACTTAGTTAGGTTGGTGAGAGACAGCAGTTCTAGCAAAGGAGGGGATTTGCTTTATACAGAAACCACACATACCTCAAAAACAACGTACTTCTTTCACTGTAGTGCGTGCTTTCATCTTTGCAATCGTCTCTACTTTCTTCAGGTTGGGTTTGCTTCCGTCCACTGAGATTATGTGACCCAGAAAAGTAACCTCTTTAAGACCAAACGTTCACTTACGAAGATTCAGTTTACGCCCATTTTCAGTGAGTAGTTGGAAAAGTTGGCTCAGGCGATCATGTAAAATAGGAAAGTCATGAGCCCAAAGAATCAAGTCATCCAAGTAATTTCTGACCCATCCTTTCTATAGGACTTGTGTCAGTACTGAAGCCATCTGGCTGGAAAAGATCGCAGGGGAGCAATTAAGTCCAAATGGGAGCCATCTGAATCTATACAAAGTAACTCCATCACTGAAAGTAGTAAGGTTACGGCTCTCTTCATCAACATGATTTGGAAGTAAGCATCTCGCATATCGAGAGTGACATAGTATTGATGACCGGGTGCTTGTTCCACTAATTCTTCCAACCAAGGAAGAGGATAAATGTCAGTGGCAAGATGTTTGTTGACATGTTGGTAGTCTAAGCACATCCGTCAACTCCCATCCAGTTTATTCACTAGTATTATAGGTGACAACTAGGCTGGATGTTGATCGTTTTATGATCTCTCGATGTTCCATGTCTTGGAGCATGTCCGAAATAACCTGCTTGTCCTGTTCAGGGTAACGGTACATTGGTCCACGACTGGGCTGGGGATCAGCCACATTAATATGCGCATCCTTCTCGTCAAGGAGGAAAAGGGGGTCATGACTGAGTTTTAACTGACAGGTCTTTGCATTGAGCCTTAGTGAGATGTTGCGACTTTTGCCTCTTGATGAGTTCTTTTAACCTCTGTTCACGCATCCCGCTCTCTCACGCTTGACCGTTTTGCAGCAGCAAGTCCTTATGGATTTGGGTGGTGGTGTTAATTTTACAGGGAGGGTTGTCAATTTTCTCGTAAGACCCAACAATCATGCCCTTCTTATATGTGTTTTCCTGCTTAGTGGCATTAGTGAGTGGTAGGTAGATGGTGTTTTCTGAACTTACTTGGACTACATAGGGTTGATTGTTATGACTGAATTTGGCTTGCAGGTGGACAATCAGATTAGCTCCTGGGTCTTCTCTTACATGGACGGGCACAAATTTGGATTGATACGGACTAAGCTTTTCCACTGTAAGGAGATTGATTTGAGTGAAAAGTTGCGTTAGATTCGTGACCACTACTGGGTTCACCTTTACTTTTTTTACTTTGTTATTCTGGCGAGGAATGTGATTTACTACACAAAAGGCGCCTCCCCATTTCATGACTCTCCTTTCGCCATTCCATATAAGGGGAGCTTGACTCAGTACATCACACGCAAGGAGTAGGTCAGCATTGATATGCAAGTTAGGTAGTACTGGGAACCACTGTTTGTGAGTTTTTACATCACTGACCCCAATTTCAGTCCACAGCATTCCTAAAATTCTCAAAGGTGCATCTGTGACTCCTTGCAGTCAAGGAAGGTTTCAACGTGAATTTATCTCTCCTCCTATACGCTTGGCAGTTGATTCCTTTATTAGCGTGTAACTGTTGCCTGTATCAACTAGTGTCTCTACCACCTTCTCATTGGCAATATTACTAATGGTGGGAGAAGTATGACCACCGGCTAGTCATGTTCTCAGATTAGGGTCTTGGGAGAGGTTTGTGTCGGAGTTAGCCTGGGTTGAGGCTTCCCGCTTGCATCCAGGACACCCACGGTTTCCCCGACGACATCTGGTTCTGCAACAGTCAAAACAGTGACCGGGTGGGGGTTTCTGCCAGCACTCTTGTAGAGTGTGGGACGTTACTTGGCAGTGACTACAATATTTTCGGCAGGGGGTTCCCTGATCACTTGCCTGCCTCGTACTCACGTGCTCTAAGTTTGTTTTCACTTCCTGCACTTGGGCTCTCAGTTCTTCCATTTCATCCTTAGTTTCCACCATACTCATATTACTGGCCGGGCCTTCAGGAATGGAGTGGGTGGAACGTCGCTGGCCTTTTCCCTGTTACTACTATCCTTCGCAGGTACCACGTTGATTTGAGGGGGCTGCCTCTCTTCCAGTAACTGTCGTTCATGTTCCATAATGTCAAGGAGTTTGCGCAATGGGTATTCATCATCTAGAAATCCCTCCAGCTTCTCTCGTGAAGCGGCAGGCAAGCCATACCACAGCCTCTTCTTTATTCGTCGGTCTCGATTAGGATATTTCTCACTAGGGAACTTTGATTTGATTACTGCGTCTTGACAACTGAAACTATGGGTGAAAGACTGGGGTGATTCTCCCCAATCATAGTTCATCACCTCCAACTCCTGCCACGCACAATCGATGCTAACCTCTATTGCAAACTCTGTTCTAAGGAGGTGTTTAAGTGTTAGCCACGAGTCTGCTTGATGGTTTCTATGATGGTTGTGTATAAATATGGCTAACTCCGAACCGACCCTACTCTTGGCGATTGCATGCAGGTGGAATCATTTGGGTCGCATTGTTCCACTAGTTCGAAGAACATTTCTAATCTGGCCATTGCATCGAGTCCTTGCAACTGGTGGAGTTCCAGGATTGGAATATCCTGGGGCTTAGTGTGAACCTTCTTCAATCTCGTGAACAAGTGAGGGGTTGATTGTGGTGGTTGAAAAGGGTTGGCAAGGGGTAATGGGGGCTCCATCCCTTCTAGTTCTCTCGCTATTCTATCCCTCACTGACGGCTCATCCTCCCTTTCCTAGGACTTAGGTCTACAACTGGCAGTACCGTGTCTACTCATAATGAAATGAGGAAGGGGGATCCACACTCGACAACAGTGGGGTTATTCAGTGCTCCCTATAACTTCATTACACGAGAAAATTTTTTGTCACTTATGGTTTATGCCCATTCACTTTCAGTCTCTGCATCCTGCCTCACTGCATGTCCCCTAATTACAGTCAACAATTTATCCTCCACCCTGCTCATACGATGATCGGAGAAAATTTTTTTTTGCCCTCACTCCAGGGGCTCGATATACTCTTAGTTCTACACCTGAGATCTACAGTACAACGATCGAGCAATCTGGCTATGGCCTACTAGAGATGCATTTAGCATGTTGCCAGGGACTGTTAACCATATAAAACATGGCACTTCAGTTACGGAGAATATTTATTATCCCACCGCTTTAGTCACCAGTGTATTGTTAGGAATTTTTATAGATGCCACCTGTGTACTGTCCTAGTCCTTTTAGTGAATATCTCACTGCTAACTCCAGTGTATTGTTATAGGATTTTAATTATGTCTCACTGTTATGACGCCAGAGCAGTGCCACGATGATTCTAATCCCACAAAAACTTTGATGTCACTACAATCTCTCCTCTTACAACAACCATTTATATCACCACTTAGTGTTGGAGTGTAAATCACCAGGGTGCATACGTACTGAATTTAAAGTTGAGATTATAATGGTGTCAGTTGATAATGGGGATTTAGTAACCAATGAGGTTTCTATGCCGGTTCTAGTTGTCCTTGTTCAATTCAAGGTTGTATTAGAATTTATGGAGGATGGGAGGTGTGGTAGCGTGATATTCTTTATGGCTACCCATCACTTTATTGACCTTGAGCATAACACGTTTAACTTACCAACGTGGCTGCTAGTAAATTACCGAACCTGTTTTTAGTGTAAACCCAAAAATCAACTGGGGTGTTTTAATCCCCTTACTCCGAAATAGATATCAATGGATACCCAACTTATGTACAAACTGTAGGATCATATTTCATATAGAACTGGTTAGTGCACCTTGCGGGCCACCCCATACATAGCCATCAAAGGGGTATTTGGAAACCCGAATCTAAAGAGTATTACATTGATTTTAATCATACCCAGAATTAGATGAATGCTAAATCCATAGACTCACTTCCCTTGTTAACATTCTTCTAACAACACTTGAAACAGAAAGAACATATGAGTTATGATTGTATTTCGTTCTCCTTGGTCACTGAGGGACTCGAGGGGAGACGATACTAAAACGGTATAAAGACCACTTAATAATACATCTTGCACCCCTCTCCAACAATCACTTTTACTTCAATGGTAAAACTTAACCATAGCACTCTGTTCAATTAATGGTAAGACCCAGAATGACCTAACTTAATACTTCACATCTTCCAAGAATTAGATTACCATTTTTGGTCTAATGAAATACACTTCAATTACATTATTTCCCTTGAGACTTATAATACAGAAAACTCCCCGACTTAGGTTAACCCGCCCCATCTCGGCTGATTTTCCACCACTGACCCCCCCCTCCCCAGTCCCAGCAGATTTTGGATATGTTTTTTTTTTTGGCTCAAACCTCCGCTTTTGGTGAGAAACGATGGCAGATCACAGAGAAAGTGCATACCTGAGACTAGAAATGGTCAAAACAGGCAAGCCATCACGCACCTGGTACCATATTCTGTAAAGGTGCTCGGCTGCTGTCCCGTTTTCTGTGGTTGAGGTATGTATTGGAAGTCACTCAGAATTGGTAGATATTCATTAATTCGGAAGAAAATAACATGTAGTACAAGAATTTATTGGTTTTCACACAAAAATATAGGCAAAATAAGCATTGTTCCATTGAGTGAGCATAGCAAAATCGCCCAAATCGGTCACCTATGATTCGCAATGACTATTGTTTCAACATACATTTCATTTTCTCTACTTACATAATGCTTTTCCACTAACATTATACCAGTTTCCACTTTACAGAACTGTTATCACATATTTATAGGCCTTACGATTATATTTAGCGTAATATTAGCGCATATTTACATAGTGACCAAACTTGCTATGACTTGTTCCAATTTACATTCTCTTTTTTCAACCTATATAATACTTTTCCACTAACATTACACCCGTTTCCTCTTTATAGAACTGTTATCACATTTTTCAGGCCTTACAATTATACTGAGCGTCATATTATCGCACGTGTACAATGAAATCCAAAACTATCTTCCAACATCCCTCCAAAGATAAGTTATACCTGGCGAAATACAATGAAAACCTAAATCTCTACTACTGTGTGTTGCAAATGGTTAGATTTTTTCAGTATATGTTCGTCAAACTTTGGGAAGATAGTTGTCTTTGTACAGTACTGAGTGAACTCGTTATGACTTGTTTCAACTTACACTCTATTTTTCAACTTATATAATACTTTTCCACTATGATTACACTCGTTTTCACTTTATATAATTATCAAATATTTACAGGCCTTACTATTATATTGAGCGTCATAATATCACATAAGTACAATGTAAACCAAAACTGTCTTCCCAGTTCTGTCCAAAGATATTTTACACCAGGCGAAATACAATGAAAACCCAATCTCTACTACTGTGTGTTGCAAATGGTTCGATTTTTCCACTATATATTCGTCAAACTTTGGGAAGATGGTTGTGATAGTGAGTGAACTCGCTATGACTGTTGTTTCACCTTACACTCTATTTTTCAATTTGTATACTACTTTTCCACTAACATTACACCCGTTTCCACTTTATTCCATTGTTATCACATATTTACAGGCCTTACTATTATATTGAGGGTCATATTATCGCATATGTACACAGTGAGTGAACTTGCTACAATTTGTTTCAACTAACACTCAATTTTTCAACATGTATAATACTTTTCCACTAACATTACACCCATTTCCACTTTATATACTGTAACTGTTATCACATACTTACAGGCCTTACTATTATACTGAGCGTCATTTTATCACATATGTACAGGCCTTACTTTTACAGTAAGCGTCATATTATCGGAAGCACACACAATATCAGTAATGTAACAAGGTGTGATATTCCTTGTCAGGGTGGGGAGGTGGAGAGCAGCGTCCTTCCCCACTCGCGCTCCTCTTGCCTCTCTCTTTTCCTTTCCCATTTCCCTTCCCTTTCCTTCCTTTCCCCACATCACGGGGCTGTGGGGAGGAAGTGTGGGAATACTGCGGGGTGAAAGACGTGCTAGGGACCGGCTCCTCCTCGCCTGCCTGCTGTCCACATACACCTCATGCTCATGCTGCATCCCTCCCACCACCACTTTCCCTTTCACCGCTCACTCCTGCCACACCACTTTCCCTTTCGCCCCTCACTCCCGCCACACCACTTTCCCTTTCACCTCTCACTCCCACCACACCACTTTCCCTTTCACCCCTCACTCCCGCCACACCACTTTCCCTTTCACCCCTCACTCCCGCCATACCACTCGGGCCTTCCCCAGACAACACAGAATTACCATACCTTATTTTCCTTCTCGCTTCCCTTGCCTGCATATAGGTACCAAAAATCAAGCACAAAGTTTGAAAAATGTGCAAATGACGGATCTTGCAATTGCAAAACGTATGGATACGTCGTCAGGTGTCACCGTGACAAAACGTGGGAACATATCCATATGTTGTTAGGACGCCTTTGGTTAAGGTACAATATTTCACATATTTTACCTAACACAATGAATGGGTGGGGGGAAGTGTATGGTATGTACGTGTGGTGACGTGTTTGGCACATTACGACTTGATTTGATGTTAAAATCTGTGGATCAGACAAAAAGCAGTGGTTGAGTCATCCACACAAAGCATGCCCTGCTCTTTTATAAGCTGGGAGAACTGGTCCGATTCCATCCGAAGATGTTAACTTCCGGTTACAGCTTTCACGTTAACAAGTATGTTTCGCATCACCCTTTTGGGAATTGATTCTTTAGAGCATATCATATCTCAAAAAAATTACACGACAATGGGAAAAATTTGAGTAGTATCGATAATGATCACATCACCTACTATCAAGTCTTTGTAATGATGTTCGGATGCTATTTGTCAGTTAGCTCAGCATGGGAATGTACAACGATCAATATTTCGAGGTTAACTATACATAGAATATTATGGACTGTTTCTCCCCCTTCTGGCACTTTCTCAAGTAGCATTTCTATCACTAAAATGGATTGAGACCGAAAGATACCGTTGAATTTACTCAATTAAGAGGCTATGAAGACTAAGCCAATTTGAATGTTCGCCAAACGGCGCTACCGGCGTGTTTTATGGAGGGAAGGAGGGAGTGCTTCTGGAGGGGAGGAGGGAGTGCGGTCAGCCGATGTAATATTTAATGCAAAGTACATAATACATAGATGTTCACTTCTAACTTATCTGTACGATGCAAAAATCACTCTTATATTATACTTATAGTACACTTATACTATATTATAATCATTCACACTTATACTAAATTGTTCTTAATTACTAAATTACAACTATCTTACATCAAAGTTATATTACATCTTAACCTAACTTACTGGCACTACATCTGTTCCCTGCTGCCCAAACTCCCTTACTATGGACTAACGTCTTTTGTTTCTTTGCTTTCCTCATATCTCAGCGACAGAAAAATAAAAGTAGATGATGTATATTCCAATTTTCATACAGTTAACGTCGGCGAGCCGCAGGTTCGTATTAATGATCTCTTATTTGTTACCGTTCATTTAAAGATTTCCTGCACATGTAGGTGCAGGCTGGGCCATACATTAGCCAGGTCAGTGGGGTATGGGCTGGTTAAAAAAAATAGTAAGAGGGGAGGACAGGACCTAAGGATTGCCCAGCACACACATCCTGTCTCCTGGCTGGCTTTGTGGTGTGTACTTGTTACCAACAATCCCACCCACTCATATGCAGATGACTGAACACTTCATAGTTCATTGACACTCAGACACCCATTTACATTGTCTATTATCTCTAACTCTGAACTCAGTACAACCATCTCCATAAATCAAGACTTATCTAGAGTCAGTGAATGGGGACAAAACAACCTTGTCTCTTTTAATGGTAGTAAAACCAAATATATACAATTTACCAGTAGACAGATATTGCCAGATTCGTATATTACCTTGAATGCTACTAATATTCCCATCTCCAAAAGTACTGAAATTATATGCCTATCGCTTAACAATGCCCTCAGCTGGATCTCTCATGTCAGATCACTTGCAAAAACCACCTCAAAGAAACTTGGATTATTGTACAGAGTCCGTAGCTTCTTCACTGACGAGCAGTTGCTATAATTTATAAGTCATGTGTGCTCTCAGCTTGAATATTGCTCATCCTTGTGGAATGGATGTGGAGAGGTTGCATTAAAACAACTAGACAAAATTCAGAACAAAGCTGCTGGAATTATTAATAACCCTGCTATTATAAAATAACTACCTTCCCTACAAATAAGAAGGAATGTTGCCTCCCTTGCATCACTTAACAGATAATTTTATGGCAAACGCTCAGACGAAGTTGCGCCCATTGTGGCACCTCTCCATGCTTTCCCTTGTGCTACACAGGTATATGGTAGCGCTTATGACTGGATTGTCACTCAGCCATATTGCAGAACTTCTGCCTATAAGAATTCTTTCATTCCCCGAACTGCATCACTCTAGAACTTGCTTCCCCAGAGTTGTTTCCCTCCAAACTTCAACCTACAGCTGTTCAAGTTCAACTATTATACAGTAGATATTTTACGAATGGAGGACACCAGTAATCTGGTGTATAGATTTAATTTTTTTATTCAGTTGTTTTTCCTTTCTCTGTTCTGCTGTTTAAAAAAAATCAGAGAAACGTTTCGAATAAAAAGTTATGATGTAGCATTCGTTACATCTTACCACGATGATGCCCTTCCTAATTTGAAAGAAAGTAATTATTTTAATGCAAAATAAAGTACGAGACAAAGACTCGAAGTATAATAATGTCTTGCTGTTTCTAGGAGGAACTGGAAAAATTAATCGTCACGTTCATTTCGAGATGTCAGGACAGTGGACACTCTGAGTTTAAATGGTTGGAGGTCAAAGGCAGAGGGAAATACAGAATGATGAACAGTTCCTTACGTAATCAGTTGTATACATGAAGGACTGAGAATACCCAGTAAGTCTTACAGGAAAGAGTTGGACAGGAAAGGGGACTAGAGTTTACTGCTTGGCGAATATTATATGGCTTCTGTAAATGGTGAGAAACAAAAGCATTCAGTTCACTTGAGTAATGATCTTTGAAATGTCAGTAGTATAAGGAAAGTGATCCAACGTTGCAGTGAAGTACGAGAGGTAGGAAGTCACAAAGAAGCGGGGAGATGGCAAAAAGTTATTTCTTTACCTGTACTGTATTAAAATCACACACACACACACACACACACACACACACACACACACACACAGACTACATACAAGGTTGACAATATCCCCTGGACAAAGCCAGCAAAATCTACAGGAATAAAGAAACAGCTCAGGCAATTTTCCTTTAATTTTCAGTTTTTTACTAGGCAGGGATTTCTTAGTCAGCATGGTAGGTAGACTTGCTTTCTGTACCAAACTGTTTGGAAAGAAACTGAATGACAGCATTGAATAATAAGATATATATTTATGAAAAGAGATGGTGTCGAAAGAAACGTATCGGTGCATATCAGGTCAAGAAAATATGCCATGTCATTCTCATAAGTTTTGGTATACTATGGTTGATATTATCTATGTACAGTTGCTAACCTAGGCCACCTAGCCGCGAGAGGTGGGAAACAGGTGCTGGCAACAGTGTATCTGTTTGTTCGTGTGTACATGCTCGACGAAAGTTCAGATCATCAATACGCTTCGTCCGTTGTGAACCTCCTTCAGAGTCAGAGTTCATTCTATAAATGATTGGGTACGGCGTTGGGTGGGGAGCAAAATGTCTCAAAAGTAAGGCGGCTCTCCCATCGGCTCAGCCAGTTGCATGAAACTGGTCACACTGGAAATTGTTGTGTGCCACAGGTCGCGCTGACCAAGGCCAAATAAATTACTATATTTATTTTATAATAAGGTAATATATATAATATGATACAAATATATACTATTCCACATAATCAGTAATATATACTATACTTATTTGGCCTTGGTCCGTGCAACCTGTGGCCCGCAACAATCCATGCGACCGATATTCTGCAACTGGTGGAGCCGGTGGGAGAGCTACTTAAGGGGGGAGCTTGGCATAGTGAAGGCCAGGGCAGGCGCTGGACGGGTAGGGGGGAGGGGTTATACAATAGTCATACTGCCAGTGATAATAATTGCCAAACTAGTTTTTGAGATCCATTAGCATTCTCATAATATTTGCACTCTTAACAATACTAAACATTTCATTTTCTATGTTGTTTTTACATTGTTACCATAACATGTTAATGCACTATATACTGGAATCGAAGCCTCTCTCTCTCTCTCTCCTTATATCAGTAATTCCATTTCATTGGGTTATCACTTGATACCATTATCAGTATAGGTTGAAGAGGAATGCACATACCTAACATCTACGTCCAGTTACAAGTAAGATTACCTGCCATATTGACATCATGAATGACACTGACCAATAAATATTTGGATGATGTTCAGGCACTGTTAACGGTTGCTTATTTCCTCGCTGGTAGTATTGTAGGTAAATGTTTTTATGTGTTCTGTGGTGCACCACGAAGAGGTAGGAGGTTAAAATACTGTCACCTCAACAGGAAAAGAGTTTATGCATATGCATATGTTGTCGAATGTAGGAGGTGGGTGGATGTGGCGTGTTTGCAGGAAGTCCGGTACAGGGGTGGATCAGCCAGAAAGATTGTTGGGAAGGACTGTTGCTATAAGTTGTTTTGGCAGGGGTGGACAGACGGATATGGAGGTGTTGGTGTGATGGTTGCGGAGAATTGGGTGGAATATGTTATGAATGTTTTGAGAGTAAGCAATAGGATATTGGTAGTGAAAATTCTGTTGGGTAGAAAGATAGCTGCGATTATAACGGTATATGCTCCACAGGCAGGATTGGATGAAGCAGAGAAAGATAGATTTTGGGATGATTTAATACGTGTAGTGGGTGGTATGCGGGATGATGAGATAGTGATTTTGAGAGGGGACTTAAATGGTCATGTAAGTGAAGTAGCACAAGGTTATTAAGGAGTGCATGGAGGATGTGCGTATGGTATATGGAATGCAGAAGGGGAAAGGATACTCGAGTTTGGGGAGGCAACGGACATGATTGTGTGCAACACATATTTTAGGAAGAGACAGTAGGTTAATTACGTATGAGTCTGGGGGAAATAGCAGTCAGATAGATTATTTTCTGGTTAGGAGGGTCGATAGGAGGTTAGTGAGGGATGTTAAAGTTATAGGAAATGAGGAGTGTGTGCAGCAGCACAAACTATTGATTTATGATATGGTGCTTAAAGAACAAGTGATGAAAAAGAGGACTTATGTACCTAGGAGGAAAATATGGAAGCTGAAAAACCAAGTAGTAAGGGATGCCTTCTATAGCGAGTTGAGGAGAGTGGTGGCTGAACAGGGAGCTGTAGACAGAGGCGTTAATGAACAGCACAGAGCCCTCAAGAACAATTTCTTGAGAGTTACTGATGTAACATGCGGTTGGACAAGAGGTCCACCAAGACATTAAGTAACTTGGTGGTGGGATGAGGGTGTAGAAGCTGCAGTTAAGGAGAAAAGAAGGCTTTTCCGGGAATGGAAGAAGGGTGGTAGCAGAGATGAATATTTGGCTGCCAAGCGGAGGGCTAGAAGAGAGATATACAGGACAAAGTCTGAGTCACAGAGACTATTACTTGATAACCTAAATCATGGGGAAAGGAAAAATATGATATTTAGGGTGGCAGGTCAGGTGAAGAGGGATAATCGGGATATTATAGGTGAGCAGTGTGTGAAGAATGATGAAGGAAGGGTAGTGGTGAATAGTGAGGATATTAAAGATGCATGGAGAGAGAATTATAACCGGTTGTTGAATGAGGAGTTTGACTGGGACAGGGAAGGTTTGGAGCCAGCAGATCCAGTGTCTGGCCCTTGGTCTTTGATTTATGCTGCTACTGTGAGTGAGGCAATAGGCAGGATGAAGGTGGGGAAGGCAGCAGGTGTGTCTGGGTTGACTGCCGAAATGTTGAAAGCCTCAGGCGATATAGGGGTGAGGTTAGTCACTGACCTGATAAATAGGATTATTTATGAATGTGTTGTCCCAGATGATTGGCTGAAGAGTGTAATTGTAAATGTGTATAAAGGAAAGGGTGATGCCCTGGAAAGGGGAAATTATAGAGGTATAAAGCTTTTAGATCAGATAATGAAGGTAATGGAGAGAGTTTTAGAAGGTATGATTAGAGAAAGAGTGAATATTGATGAGATGCGGTTTGGGTTTATGCAGGTAGGGGGACCACTGATGCTATATTCATTGTTTGACAGCTTCATGAAAAATATATTGGTAGGAGAAAGGATCTTTATTTTGTTTTGTTGATTTGGAAAAGGCCTTTGACAGAGTCCCTAGAGAGGTGGTGAAGTGGGCAATGAGAAAACTTGGCTTGGAGGAGTAGCTGGTTAGGGTGGTTATGGCTATTTATGTGGGTGCTCACACCCAGGTAAGAGTGAATGGAGATTTGAGTGATGAATTTTCCGTGAATGTTCGTGTGCATCAAGGGTTAGTCTTGAGTCCCATGTTGTTTATCATGGTACTTGAAGCCTTTTCATGTGACTTTAGAAACGCACTCCCGTGGGAGTTGTTGTATGCTGATGATTTGGTGTTGACTGCAGAGAACGAAAGGGAGGAGGAGGAAAGGTTTAGGAAGTGGAGAGATGGCATGAGGCACAAGGGCTTAAGGGCAAATGCAGATAAAACAAAAGTGATGATAGGGTTGGTGGCGGTAATGTCAAAGATGAAGGAGAGTGGCCATGTGCAGTTCGCCACAAGGGCGTGGGAAGTAATTCCATCTTGTGCTGTGTTTGTAATAAATGGGTGAATAAGAGATGTAGTGGTATCAGAGGTAGACTGTGAGATAATGATGATTTTATGTGTACGGCGTGTCAGGGTGAGCAGGTGGAGATTGTCAGACGTGAAAGGATTGAACTTGCTAGTGAATCTCTTGAGTGTGTGGAAGAGTTTTGTTATTTGGGAGACATGTTGTGTGCTGGAGGTGGGGCTGGAGCTAGCTCTGTGGCTAGGGTGAGAAGTGGTTGGAAGAAGTTCAGGAAGCTCTTGCCTTTCCTGACATTGAGAGGACTCTCCCTACGTGCTAAGGGGTCTTTGTATGCAGCATGTGTTAGGAGTGTAATGCTGTATGGTAGTGAGACCTGGGCAGAGAAGGAGGAAGATATTCGCCGGCTCAGACGTACAGAAATGACAATGATTAGGTGGATGTGCAGTGCGTCCCTGCGTCCAAGGCCTGGAGGGGCTGGGTTTACGATGGAAGAGTTGAGAGGTAGGATGGGACTGGAGTGTATCGGTGTTGTGATGAGGAGAGGTAGACTGAGATGGTTTGGACATGTGGAGAGGATGGGGGATGATAACTGGGTGAGGAAGGTGAGAAGTGTTAATACTGGGGATGGGGTTATGAGGGGTAGACCGAGAAAGACATGGGACAAGGTCATTAAGTGTGACCTCAGGGTTAAGGGACTGAACAGGGAGGCTGCAATGGATTGTGCAGCATGGAGAGCCGCCATTAGGTGACCAAGGCCGACACATACAAGCATGTTGGAGCCTTTAAAAACGAAAACGAAAACGACGAATGATAATGACTTACCGTATCATATTTCTTATGACTGGTTATTACAGCGCACCTTTATAGTCCATTCATCTTACCAATGATTGAATTACACATTACAAGGAAAACTGGTTGTGAGCGGTGCTGCTTATGTGTGAGGTCACACATTTACACGCTTATCGATAATTCACTAAACAACATAATCTCACATAATAGCAAGATGAAGACACCACCTCTCCATCACAGTATGCAAAAGCTTTCAGTCATTTTAAGCACAATTGCTATTGATTCATGAATAGTTGGGACATTTATATATCCACTGCCGGTGATATTACTTATGTGATTGGTAAATGCAACATAACGAACATGAAATTATCATTACAGGTTGGAACACTTTTATCTTGTTTTTAAATACCACGAACCTACCTGGTAGACTCTTTAGCGCCCATAACCGAGACCCTCAGTGCGAGGATATGTGATATTGTTTTTTTTTTTTTTTTTTTTATGTGACCGACTCTGGGCATAGGCTTCACAGCCTGCTATCAAGGCCCAGCAGTCCTCCTACATACCATACACCTCTACATGTCACCACTTCGGCGCTAACACCCACCGTCCATATTGAATACATGCTAGGGCTGTCTCATACAGGACTGGTGTATTGCTGACTGGCTGCTACTAAGACCTAGGTCATAAGATATGGGTTTGGTACTTAATAGGAGAAACCCATTTCTCCTGATGGGGGTGGAACCACGTCACACGGACAGCCTGGCAGAAGCATTAACCCATCACGTCCTGAGCTATTTTGCACCTCCGACACCCCCCAATCCCGAGGTATTTTCAAAAATTTTTTTTTTGGCTAAAACCTCAGCTTTTGGTGAGAAACATTGATAATTCATAGAGAAATCGCTCACCTGAGGTTTAAAATACTCGATCCAGGTAGCAGTACCTCCTTACCTTACTAGGTTTTCTAACAGGCTGGCACCAAAGAAAACGAGTTCAATGGGAGGGTAACTATTTCACACCACTCATAAACAGTATTTATTTACTTGGTACAAATTTATATGTAGTACGAGAGTATATTGGTTTTCAAACAGTAATATAGGCATTATAAGCATTGTTTCACTCACTAACACATCACCATACCTGACCTTTTTTTTGCCACATTACCTGATCATCATTTCTGACTGTTTCTTCCTCTAATGCTATGTAAACTTTGTCCTCCACATTGTCATCGATTGGGGAATCACTCTGGCCCTGAATGTCTTTATTGGCTAGGTCACTGGTAACAGGTGAATTGCTGAGACAATGGTGTGCAGGGGGGGGGAGGTCATGCGGTGTAAGGCATTGTCCCTGTTTGGCATCTTGCAGAGGAATAGAGGAAGGTGTCCCATGTATGCGTACAATCACGCACGAAAATTGAAAATTGTGCAAATTATGAACCTTGCAATTGCGCAACGTACCAGTACGTCGTCGGGACTGGCAAGTGCAAAATGTTGCAACGTATCCATACATCGACGGGACATCTCGGGTTAACTACCACGTCACTCACAACACTGTTTCACATATTTAATATATATCATCTATTAAAACAATTGCTGTTTGCATTGCAAGCACAGTGATCCGCATATGAATAAGTGATGATATGCTTAGGTTTTCTATTGTTAATGAAAAGATTGACATTGAGATGCATATTACTTACATTAATAAATGTAACAGGGTACAGTTGCCCATTACTGGGCATTCTTAACCTACAACAAAACACACATTATGGTGTAACTGAACAAAAACACACGTATAAAGTTACATATCTCTACACTGACATATTTACATTATAAATTACTACCCTGAACCCTGACTAGCTGATTCAAGGCAGTATTCTGCCCCAACGAACGAGTTTCAACCTCCGACATCTACAGTTCCTTTCTCTCCTACTTAGTTTAAGTTAATATCCACCCAGTGAGTAATCCTGTAATGATTAATGACCTAACTTACCTAATCATGTCTCGGATCAAGAATGGTATTTCAATAGATTTAATCGAGACCGGCCCAGGACTGGCAAAATGCAGAACGAACGGTCAGACACAGGTATCAATTTTCTTACCGTAATTGCCAGTCACACGACGGTTCCTCCCCCAATATTCAGTTAACAATTTTTAGCCATGGATTGATAATGTAATTATGAAGAAGAATACGTTTATAAACATGTAATATATGTAAAGATGTGATCTTTTAGATTATTTTACTTATTGTTTTCAAAACTCTTGTTATTCAATACTTTCAAGAAGATCCTTTGAAACTCTGTCGGCTAAAAATTGTTGACTGAATATTGGGATGAACCCTGACTGAGGTTCACTATGGAAGACGAGAGTTGATGATCCAAACGGTCATCGAGCATGCACACACAAACAAACAGATACACTGCTGCCAGCACCTGTTACCCACCTCTCGCAGCTGGGTGGCCCAGGTGGAAAGTTTGGCAACTGTACATAGTGGGGGATCATAAAAGACACCAAATAGGACAGATATCCCAGGGGTTTATCATGCAGTTTTAGATGGCACTAATAAGACCAATGCTAGCGACAATTCCTACATTTCATTGATCGACATCGATCAACAATGAGGGCGGTGAAGAGGTTAAAGCGCTATTTCAATAAGATTACAAGTTTCCTATAGGATGGTATTGTAGAGGAATGGTATACTGGGGCTGAATGGAGTTTGAATAACACATTAAAAGGGATAAAATTATTATTGAAACAAGCTTTTGATTATAGAAGTCATGAGATTGTGACCAGATCCTAGCCCATGCAGTGAATACTTTCTGAATATGAATTATGTGTAACAGTAGTTTCCGTAAGGATCGCATTCTAGATAATCATTAACATATCACAAGAAATTCAGTGGGCCACTAAATATTACAAACGATCGTGATATAATATTCGGATGTAATACTGAATGTAATTACGTCGGCAAACAGACTGAAGCAACAAAAGCTTGAATTAATACAGGTATTTGATTCTCACCTCATTCCAGTTGCGTGACGGAAGGACACGAAAAGTAAAGTTCAGGACCTGGCCAATCGCAACCAGTTGTTTGTAAACAATGCCTGAGTACCTGGTGGTGTTGCCCTCCATGGACTCTAGCCAATAGGGTTCATATGGTAACGCTGTTACGTTTATCGTCGCGCCATGGAAACTGAAAAAAATAATGTAGCTTTCTAAATGTAAGGGAACTGCAGTGCAATATTTAGGGTGGGTGTGCCTTATTATTCATTCTATGGTAATCCTGTAGGAATAAAGGCAATTGCGTATCATTCAATGCAAATAATGGAACTACATGACAAATTTTAATCATTACTATCATCATGTGGACCTCTTTTCCCACCTTAGGGCAGGGTAAGGAGTAGCAATGTCCAGGCAGCCCAGATTTGCCCAGTCCAATGGGCCACGCTTCCATTCGCTCACCATTCAAGCCCCCAGAATCCTAGCTTTACCTCATACACCAAAAACATTCATCACGATCTGTAACTTCACATAAATGTATCCGATAGAGTCAATCTGGGCGCTGTCACATTAAAAAGGGGTGCCAAATCCCTGATCATGTGCTTCTCCTCACAATATTCGTTCAGCCAGCTCGATCTCTTGTCAGTTCCCTAGCCTCATCGACTTCCAAACCTTTCTTCCTCACACACTCATCTATCGTATCCCTCCACCTTCTCCTTGGCCTACCTTGCCTTCTCCCTCCTTCAAATTTGCTCAGATATACCTTTCTCACCACTCTATTGTTATCCATTCTCTCCACATGACCATACCATCTCAGTAAACTCTCTTCGATTCTGGTGTCCACAGACTTCCTAACCCCACATCTTTCACAAACACATTATTCTGTATCCACTCTCTGTACTCCACATACACTTCTCAGCAGACGCATCTCCACTGCTCTCACTCTTGACTTTTCATTTTTATGCCATACCATAAGCTCACATCCATATGTTAAAGTTGGCACTAACATGCCTTCATGTAAGCCTCATGCAGCAGCAACGCTCAAGCCTTTGTTTCTTATCAAGGCCTTCATTGCACCAGGTACTTTCCTTCCTTGTGTCACTCTACTTTTCATTTCTCGTTACTTAGTTTATAACTTTTTTTGGTGGGGTTAAATAATTATAACACTGGTCAACAGCCAAAAATGGTTCTCGTATGTGAGTATGTGTCCCTGACTAATGTGATAGCACTGATTTCAAATCTGATATTCATTTAGCTCTATCGGACGAGGTTTTTAAAATAACAGACTGAAAACATATTCAATGTGGCATTACCCGTCTCAACCTTGTAGCATAGAGTGAAGCATACACAGATAATACTGTGATGATTTATGGTTTTATTAGCAAGCAATGAAGTTCTAAAAATACTTCTGCGGTTTGCTTTTCTGCTTGTTCAGCTGACTCTCTTCACATTGTAGCATTCAGCAGTAGTCGCACATCATGTTGGGCCTGAATTTTCCTTGATACCTGCTCTCCATTACAGCAATGTCTTAGTGAAACCTTGCACTGCGCTTGTCACTGATGTCTCCGAGGTTGTCTGGGAAGAAATCCAGGTGGGAGTGAAAGAAATGAATCTTCAAGGACATCCATGAGCCCAAAGCTTGATAACTCTGTAATATGCCTGACACAATTTCTTCGTAGTTGTCTGCACAATGGCTTCCAAGGTAGTTCTGTGAGACATTCACGAATGATTCCCATGCCTCCCTCTCCAGCAGGTTTAATGCCTTGATGAAGTCACCATCATTAACCAGGATGCAGATCTGAGGATCATTCAAGACCCATGCTTTCAACTTGGCTTTGGATACCATGCCACTGAGCTTCATAGGCAAGTACTGAAACCCAGTACCCGTTTGATCCATGGCTTTTACAAAAATTTTCGCCAGGCCCAACTTGAGATGCAGTGGAAGCAAGAATATGTTTTCTGGATCCACAAGGGGTTCGTGATGATAGTTGAACCTTCCGGGTGCATCTTTTGGTCATGCCAGCCATTCATTTCTTAAATAGTGCTTGGCATTAGCTCTACTGTTCCACAAGCAGCGAAAGCATATGTGCTTTGTGTAAGTGCTCTGAAGGCCCAGAAGTTGACTGATCACTTTGAGGGGCCCGCATATTTTCCACTGATGCTTCTCATTCTTGGTAGCTGAAAGCACAATCTTCATAATTTCATAGCCCTCAGTCCTCATCTCCACGTGTGCTATTGGCACATATGGAAGTCGATTCCCGTTTTGTAGGAGGATTGCTTTCAGAGTGCCTTTTCCTGAATCTATAAACAGTCTCCAATCATCCGGCTTGTATGGATCAGACTTGCAGAGTTGTTGCATGAGAGACACTGCATCATCACAGTAGCAAAGGTTGTTTGCCATTTTGAAAAATGCAGACAGTTGTCTATGCCGATGATGCACCGTAGTGATGCACACTCCATTTTCCAGCAGGTTACGCTGCTTCAGTCGTGATCCCATGAGCTCTGCCTTTTCATTAGAGAAATCAAGGTCACTTATGAGATCAAGAAGGGCCCTGTGGTTGAATGGTTTGAGTCCACTGTTTCCTGAGTTGTCCTGGTAGTCTTCCTCCATGAGGCTATGACTGGAATCAGATTCACGGTTTAGCTCACGTTCAGCAGGTGGGTTTGGAACTGGTAGTTCTGCACTGTGTGGCACTGGATGGATTGCAAAAGTGATATTCGGGTACTGTACCGTGGCCTGTGTCTTGACAATTTTTCCTTTGATGTTCGTGGGACAGAAGTAGTAGTCGTTGTTGTGGTCTTTGGGCTCTCGCCATACCATTGGTGCAGTGAACGACAAACCCGAACATCGTTTTCCATACAACCATTCACTTAGGTGATTGACACAGGGCCTACATGCTAAGTGAGGTGCATATTTCTTGTCTTGGTCACCCAATGGACATTTTGAAGTAGCTTTTGTAGTTCACTCGATCAGCCTTCGTGATGGGTTTCTTGAAGCTTTCTGGGGTGAACTCTCCAAAAATGTAACAAAAACGGTCAGCGTTGTTTACACTTTTGCGGTGTTCCATCTTTCACCACTGTCAAAGTGATTGAGAATTTCTGCAAAAATAGAAGTGGAAACAATATATGTAACCTGCAAGAAAAAAACAAATTTATTCAGTGGAACTAAACAAACAAATGTATGAGTCACATCCTATGGGTAAGATACACTGATATACTGGTTTTCAAGAACCAGACCTGATACATCCTTACTGGTGCCATATTTGAGTTCAGCACCTTCAATTACCCTAGAATCAGACCATTTCAATTCAGAACCACGAAGTAATTTTATTTTTGTTGACCAATTGTTTGTTGACTCAATGTTCTCTTAGATTATATTTTCTATAACATGTATACTGCAAGCTACATGTTTATAACTAATTTACACTAACTTGACCTAGATTTTCAGCATTTCGCAGCATATTTCACACAGCTGAGTGCCAGAATAATGCAGTGCTTTGTTATTTCCATAGCACTTCCTCCTGATTAGCACTATGTTCCATTATCTCTTGTATTCGTCTGTTGTTATATTTTGTTTTTTTCTTGGAAGGAACAATAATTGCAGGCTCCTGGCCTTTGGTTCCTTCTTCCTACCATAAGAGAAAAAATCAAGATGGAGAGATGAAAACTTTAGGACAAGTTAGAATAAAATGAGTATTGGCCAGTCTGTCCCCCATCCGCCATTTTTTTCCCACCATCGCCTACTCCTCCTTATGGAGAAAAAATACCCATACTTCAAATCCTGATATCTGCCAAACTACTATAGCTAGAGAAAGAAAAAAAAAGTATACATAGGGCTAACCAATAATTCTGAAATGCGTGGCATACAAAATAGTGCCCCCGAAAACGAAGTGAGAAAGGAACAGCATAGTGCCCCTGGAAACGCACCGACACCCCCACCCAGACCCCACGGAGCAGCCGCATCCACACTACGGGATTCCATGCGACAATGACATAAGGCAGCCCAGGCCGTGCACCCTTATAACACCCAACCATCGCACCGCCACCCTAGCAGGAGGAGGACACTACCTTCGGGGAGTGGGATTGCCGGATCAGCCTGGGGTGGAGCTGGTATTTCAGCTCTTGACAGCGTCCCTCTGGAGACGGCCTACTGCCTCTCCCGTCTTCGTCAGTTGGCCAAGCATTGCACTGAAGATGTTTCCCCAGAGACGGCCTACTGCCGTCTTCTCTTCTGCCCAAGGAGACGGCCTACTGCCGCTCCTCCCTCCTGCCGAAGGAGACGGCCTACTGCCACTCTGAAGGTGCTGCCCCTGAGATGGCCGATTGCCGCTCATCCCACCTGCCGAAGGAGACGGCCTACTGCTGCTCTAAAGGTGCTGCCCCTGAGACGGCCGATTGGCGCTCCTCCCTGCTGCTGAAGGAGACGGCCTACTGCCGCTCTGAAGGTGCTGCCCGAGACAGCCGATTGCCACTCCTCCCTCCTGCTGAAGGAGACGGCCTACTGCCGCTCTGAAGGCGCTGCCCCTGAGACGGCCTACTGCCGTTCCCCCCTCCTGCAGAAGGAGACGGCCTACTGCCGCTCCCACCTTCGCCAGATGGCCAATTGCCACTCTGAAGGCACTGTCCCTGAGACGCCCTACTGCCGCTCCACCCTCCTGCCGAAGGAGACAGCCTACTGCTGATCTGAAGGTGCTGCCCTTGAGATGGCCGATTGCCGCTCCTCCCTTCTGCCGAAGGAGACGGCCTACTGCCGCTCTGAAGGCGCTCCCCTTGAGATGGCCTACTGCTGCTCCCCCCTCCCGCAGAAGGAGATGGCCTACTGCAGCTCCCACCTTCACCAGACGGCCAATTGCCACTCCGAAGGCACTGTCCCTGAGACGGTCTACTGCAGCTCCACCCTCCTGCAGAAGAAGACGGCCTACTGCCACTCAGGGGGTGACCAGAGGTGCGCTGACTCCCCCACTCAGGCCACGACCAATTGCCGGGCCTTGGCACCCTATAGTTGCGCCCCTGGGCAGTCATGGCCAATTGCCGGGCCCCACAGCCACAAGGAGGTACTGTCAGTGTCATTGCCCCTGTGTGAGGTAGGCGCCCGGATCTCCAGCACCAGAGAGACCCCACGAGACCTAACGGCTTCCCCTGGCTTCTGGTCTCTATGCCTGGCCCTGGAGAAGACCAACCTGACGGACCCTAGTTCGGGTCGGTGCCTCAGTCCCTCCCTGACGGTGTCCCTCGACTCTGGGGACCACAGTCCTCAGTCACTCCAGGCCCTTCCCAGGACACCCAAGTGAGACCTCTCCCCACCCAAGAGGCGGCGTAAGACCTCCACCTCCTGCCGAAACCTGAGCCAGAGATTCCTGTTCGGCCCCAGTCCTGAGGGCCACACCCCTGAACCTAGCCCGGAGACTGCAGGCACCTGTGCCACCTGCAGCCCTGGAAGCGAGAGGACGCCCTTGCGAGCCGTCCCGTGCTCTCTCGGCACGCCCTCCCCTGGTGGTGCCCCTAGTCTGGCAGAATAGTTGCCGCCGTGTCTCCCCACCGCCCCCACCACATGAGTAAATTATGTTAAGTGTGGTGTTGCCCCAGAACTAGTGAATTGACTTATGTTAAATGTGATGTTGCCCTAGAAACAGGTTACAGTGATACAGTGACTTAATGAATGTCAAATATCAGGGCGAGTGAAATCACGGGTGGATGAGTAAGAACGAGTACATTAAGTAAGTTCTGAGGAATCTGACTCACAAGTGACACTCTTGTAGAAAACCAGTAAGACTCTTTCCCCGAGGAATCCTCTGTAGTGAAAGTATACCCATGTCCTTTGTTACCAGAAAATAATAGAGAAAGTGTGAATAATATCCTCTCGGTTGTATTACCATATACACAGTGAATATCCAGTGTCCCTCCACTATCTCGCTTCCTAAAGAATCTCCTCCCTGCAGCTAGCATAACGTAAACAAGAGATAGAATCAAATGTCAAAACCCCTTTGCTATCAAATGATACTGAGTTTGAATTAATAATATTTACCCTCTCCCAATATTACTATAACTCTGTTCTGACCCGTCATGAGTCCTTCCCCTCCCCCCCCCGTTGAGTCTCTCTCCCCGCTCTTCCACACGCGCCCGTGTTCCCTGTATACCTGTGCGCTAGAATTACTGTATTGGCATCAGTATTAGTTAAGCCGGTATCCTGCAAGATACTAATATCCTAGTTAAGGTTTTATTTCCATGTCATACATTGTGTTGTAATATCTGCTGCCTTTGTCCTGTGTCTGACTGTGGTAATATACGTGTCAAGGTTATTGCCTGAAGTTTTTGTGTCCTGCCTCTCTTTCATTGCACTAAGCTCCGGTCTCGAAAGAGGACCCCGCTACACATTAGGTGCTTTAGGACCGAGGAGTCGGGCCTTTTTCACCTAGCATTACAAATTCCTTTTTCATAAAAGTCTCCCGAGGTCTCCAGGTGGTCCCGTCAATGAGAAAAAATAAGTTGAAGATGACTGGCTTCTGGCGTTATGGTGGGGTGGTTCTGAGCGTGTGCCACTAGCAGTGACCTTGGAGTCGCTGGCTAGTGTTGGCGGCACTGACCGGAGGGGTGATTGTAACACTGCCTGAGCGTCCTTGGG
Source organism: Coenobita brevimanus (assembly GCF_032717465.1). Taxonomy (NCBI): domain Eukaryota; kingdom Metazoa; phylum Arthropoda; class Malacostraca; order Decapoda; family Coenobitidae; genus Coenobita; species Coenobita brevimanus. Next base: position 40,687,099 of record NC_136993.1, on the reverse strand, counting down.
AGAAATGCGGACATTTCCATTCACTCTTCCACTTCTTACTCACTCCCGTAAGGATGAGTCATCACCCTGTCCATGTGGCTTCCCATAGGGTTTTCCGCCCATTTCGTAGCACCAATATACCCTGTCGGTGTGTGGGGAAAGAATAGCTCTTTGATTTTATGTTCTCACTTCGTGTCAAATATAATAATTTCCCTCTACTACGGCACTTATATTTGCATTTGACATCACGAATATGGGTAATTCCACTTTGACATGTAAATGCTGTTGCTGTTTTATGTAACGTGGTTGAGTATGAGGTACTTACTTGTACTATAATTCATATTGATTTGTACTAGTCAGGGACAAAAAATAAAAATGTTCTTATTACTTATATTATTTGTACTTCAAATCACAAGTACGCATATGCTCACATATTCAGCATTGTTTTACGAGTAACGAGGAAAATTATTTAGTTATAGCCAGCCAGGTACTGGGGGTTTTCTTTCATAGAACAGGTAGGCTAACTCAAGGTATTTCCAATATTTGTTCCACCAATAACCATAAACAGTAACACTTAATGCACTGCACTTGTAGAGCTTACTATAAGACACTTATATCATAGCACTTACTAGCTATAACTTATAAAATCTAACATTTCATTTATGTATAAAAAAGCATGTGCATACCAGTATACTATTTACATTTTCCCACACACCTGCTCAACAATAATGCTCGGAGTGATACTAGCAAAAATAGGGCATAGGAGGACCTTGCACGCTGCACATTGGTAGGCTGTCTCTTTTCGACCTGAACAGTATGAAACTATTCAAGATGGCAATATGAGGAAGGTGTAAAAACGCCTTCTTGTACCACCTGCAGGACTTACGTATGCAATCAACCTCTCCGATTTGCATGCCTGATTTATCAACAAGCAGCATGTTGATATTACTGCATAATCACTGACAGAATCTGGCCTCAACTCAGGTTCCCCGGCCTGTAGTCTATTTTTCCCGCTTCCTCAAACACACCCTTATGTACTGTTAACATGTTAACCCATCACTTGCCATGTCAGAGAAGGGCTAACATGTTGCCACATTTCATGGTTAGAGGGGTTCCTTTCTCAGTATTTGCTGGGAATGCAGGGAAATTTTTCTGTTTCCCTGGACGGTTCCACAGGACTAGGTACAGTGATCAAGCAAATACTTGGGCAACAGCAAGGTCAAGTAATAATTATCGGTGTGGAGAATGTGGTGCCTATTGAAATACCTTTCCATCAGCACTTTCACGACTGATGCCGAGAAACCGTGAGGATTGTCACTAGGTATATCAACATCCGTAACCAAATAAAGTATCACATCGTGCATATATCCAGTTTTGCAGTCGCAAAGGACAAAGAATTTTAGCCCAAAGTAGTGATGCTTGTACGGCACATACTGAATAAATGCCAATGTGCCCCGTAAAAGCATCAGCGACTCGTCAATTACCACATCCCGAAATAGATGAAAAACCCTGGAAAATGACTCCTTGAGCATTGTTTGGATTGGTCTAAATTTCCACACCCTGTCATTGGGTGCAGGCCTATAATTTCTTTTGAAATGGAGTAATCTCAGGATGGTCAGGTACCTGTCACAGGCCATATACGTACTGAAGACAGGTGTGTCCATGAGTTCATATACCAACGAATAGTCATGGAGCATGTTTTCTTACATGCACCATCAACATGGTAAGGCCTAGCCACACAACTCATCCACCTCCACAGGTTGCCAGTCCCTCATGTGCATGCTTTTGCTGGCAGCCACACCCAACCATCACACACTCATAGCCTGGTGGAAATTAATTTCATCCACCAGCTATTCCATGATGATGGTTGTGAATATTGCCCTGAAAATGTTGTTAATAGTCCAGGTCCTGGAGGGGAAGCTCATCTTCCTGAACACCTGCTCCTTCCTCATCTAACACCGGCACAGAGGGCTCAAATCCTGCTCTTTCCTCCCAGACAAAGATATCCTTTCTAATCACATCTGGTAGAAGGGGCCAATTTCCATGCACAACACATTCTTTCTGTGTACACACAACAAAAAAACTATCGTTACACCTTCTGCGCGATATAAAATGACACACAAATGAAGGTTTTTGATAACAGCCTCCTCCATTGGTATCCTTGAGTGTGTTTGTTGCATATTTATTATAAGCTATATCCATTGCGTCTCCCATGCATATTTCTACCTCATCCTATTTGGCAACTCACCCACTGTCAGGCATACCAACCCTAGCGAGAAAGCCAGGTTGTTCAGTAAGAAACACATCGGACCCCCCTGTAACGATAGTTTTTTTGCTGTGTGTACATCCATGCCTACGTGCACACCCACGTGTCCGAACACAGGCAAGGGGTGAGGGGAAATGAGAGGGAGTGGTGTGGGAGGTGGGGGAGTATGGGAGTGATGACTCACCTGACACAGGCCTTCCCTGGGGAGACGCTTCCTGTTGAGTAACACCACGTGGGGCCCGTGTGGAAAATTCCACTCCTGAGGGGCGTGGCTGTGATTTTGTACTTGAAGTACTCGGCTGAGGTGAAGGTTGACGTTCAAGGGCGAGACGAAGGCAAGCAGGTAGTGAGAATGGTGGTGAGATGGCTCATCAGCATTTATTTCCCAGATGACCGCCAACTCCATGCTTCCCCGCCTGGTGTCCTGGGTCATCTATGTCCTCCTTCTCAGTGAACTCATCACTGTCCAAGGTGAGCCTTTTCAGGCATCTTGAGAGCAGGAAAGAGTCTGAGGGTGAGAGAGTTCACTCTCCAGATGGTAACTTCTCATATCAGAAGTTCTCTCACTAAGTGTCTGTGAGGACACGGTGTCGTCCAAGGCGACCAATAGCACTGTCACTGAGCTCTTTCCCCAGCACTAAGGGCAGAACTTTCGCGGGGGTCAATGACGCAATCAGTCCCGCGTCGGTGGGACGAAGTCGGATGAAGACAAAGACATGGCTCCTCACTCCACCAGTGCCATGTACAAACTGAGCCGTGCATCAGTGGGGTACCTACCTACCTCATGGGTGTCATAGAAAATGGTCACGAGTTCAGAGAGTGGCAGGAAGGTGTGTGTGGCTATACACATCAATCAGTGGTGCTCTGTGCCCCAAATGATGATGGCTATACATGTCAGCTAGCACATAAGGGCTGTACTATACTGGTAGCATTGGCCAGTGTCTCTTGTGCTCCACCCCCTACTGATGCCTTGCCCTCTTCCAGCTCTACTAGTTGCTGATTGGCTGAGATAAGTATTCTTCTTACTGATAGAATAATGAGCCTTACCACGAAATAGTGTCGTATCTTTACTTTTACTTTGATTTCATTTCTTTATGACAAAGGAAGCACTAAAATTTGCTAACTGAATCAAAAACAGTTTGAAAACCAACCTGCCTCCACCCGCTACTGCAGCTGAGTTTTGGTGCCAAGTTCGGAGCTTGGCAATAACACATCACAGCTGTGCCACTATTGCTATTAAGTCATCTGTCTGTCATGTCTGGTAAGTTAACACAGTATTATAACCATATTGTAATTTTCCCTATTTATTTCCTTCTTTAATTTCCTTAATATCAGAGGGATCGAATATAGAAGTAGGAAAACGAAATGTCACTGGCTTCGCTTCGAAATGAGAAATTTCATTCCATACACGTGAAGTCAATGAGACCTTATAGAGGGAAAAGGGTTTTGTGTGTGTGTGTGTGTGTGTGTGTGTGTGTGTGTGTGTGTGTGTGTGTATACCAAATATAAGGAAAAATGTCAAAACACTAAGTTCTTTATAGAACGTGTACCTTTTTATTTTCATAGCAGGAACCTTCGTTACTTTACAAACCTTTCAGGCTGATGATGTTCCTTGGTACTTTTTTCCAACATCCTTTACTACAAAACATTTCCTGGTTATATGGAAAAGATATCATTGCAGGTATGGGGTTAAGTAAAAGAATTGTTGCTTCGACTGGTGAGAGTGCCTGACATGTTTAACCAACATTGGCATGACAAAGACTGGCTCAGAACTCCTACTCAGGCTAACGGATGAGTGGGCAGGGCCAAGGGGGCAGGGCAGAAGAGAATCAAGCAAATGCTAACTGTATAATCAGTAATTTGGATACATTACTTATGTTACTCAAGTTTGTTAATGTCTGGTAATTTTGACAGAGCACATAAGATGCTCAAGTTTGTTAACCCGCCCTGTACCCACAACATATGATGCACATTGCAACTTTTTTTCATGGTGAGTCCCCACAACATACGGTGTATATTTCGCAATTGCAAGGTCCCCCATTTGCACATTTTACATATTTCGCGCATAGTTTTTGGTACGTAGACACCGCCAGGTGGGGACACTCCCTGACCCCGCGTGACCGACGCACACCTGTGACTCAGCCACTCACCTGTTAGCAGTGACCAAGGATAGACATGCCGCACCGAGGTCTCTCTGACGAGGAAATGCAAGCCGTCCTGGATGCCTATCCATCTGAGGCCTTCATTGGCGACAGTGATTCGCCAGTCAACGACAATGTCCTCAACAATGACTACGTACTACTTGACGAGGAGACTAACAGTAGTGACGAGGCGATACCGTCACCAAGGTAGCAGCGGTATGTTACATATCGTCAGGCAGGGAAAGGCCACGCTAGAACTCAAGGACATGCACGCACCCCTCTCCATCCTGTGCTTGAAGGGTCGGACGAGGACGAGGACAAGGGCGAGGACGAGGACGGAGCAGGTGGGCGTGGTGTTCCCACGTGGGTGGGGTAGGAATGGATCTCGCTGCGTGGAACAGAAGGGGCGAGAAGTCGTGTAAGGTATGGGCATGTTGTTTTGTCTGGGGAAGGCAGCAGTGTAGGGGCGGGGGTGAGTTGTGTGGAAAGTGAAAGTGGTGGTGGCAGGGAGGGGGCTCCCACACTCCCTCCCCACAGCCCCGTGATGTGGGGAAAGGGACGAAAGGGAAGGGGAAGGGGAAAGGAAGAAGGAAAGAAAAAAGGAGCGCAATTGGGGAAGGACGCCACTCTCCATCTCCCCAACCAACCCCACCATCCTCTCCTCCACACGCCGATAATGTGTGTATGTATTCACACTAGTAAGGTCAGTCAGTATGTGATACTGTGTACTTGTGAGAATATCACGCTCACTCTAATACTAAGTCATGTATATGTGTAATAACAATTACAGAAGGTTGGAAAATGGTAATAATCTTTGTGGAAAAGTATAATGGAAGTTGAAGAATAGAATGTAGTACTGTGTGCTTGTGAGAATGTCACAGTATAATAGTAAGGCATGTCTATCTATCTATCTATCTTTTGCCAGACGCCTCAATCCCATTTGGGGTGGCCACAAACAAATCGCCTCCAAGTCGCCCTGTTCCCCGCCATCTCACTGCCCTGCTCCCAACTCACACCTCCCTCTCTCATATACCTCTCCACCCCATCCCTCCATCTCATCCTCGGCCTCCCCCTCCCTCTTCCCCTCTCCACCTCACTCACATACACTCTCTCCGTCAGTCTTTCACCCTCCATCCTCTCCACATGGCCAAACCATCTCAGTGTGTTCCTCATAATGCTTCCTATCACATCCACATCCACACCACAACGCTTCTTTATATTCTCATTCGTCAGCCTGTCTCTCCATGAGACTCCACAGGTTCCTCTTAAATAACTCATTTCCACTGCTCTCACTCTTGACTTGTGTCCTTCCAACAATGTCCAAGCTTCACTTCCGTACGTTAGAGTTGGTATCACAATACTGTCATGTAGTAACTTTTTCACTTCCATGCTCACTTCCCTGTTTCTTATCACTGCTTCCAAAGAACCAGCAACCTTTTTTCCCTGCTGTACCCTTTCAAGCACTTCACCCTCCAAACCTCCATCCTTACTCATCACACTACCCAAGTACTTAAATGTACTCACATTTTCCAATTCCTCACCATCCAACCTTGCTGTATATTCACTGACTTCACCTCTCTCAAAGACCATAAAATTGCTCTTCCCTACATTCACCTTTAGATTCCGTTTCTTACACACTCTCCCAAACTCATCCACCAAGCCTTGCAGCTCCCCTTCGTCTTCACTCAACAACACAGTATCATCTGCAAACAACAATACAGGGAGTTTCCAAACACTATCCTCTCTCACCAGGGCCACTCCAACATCCACTACCCTACCTTCTACCTCTTTTATTACCCCATCCATGTACAGATTGAACAACCATGGAGACATGACACATCCCTGTTTCAACCCAACTTTCAAAGAGAAAAACTCACTTAGTTCACCACCCACACGCACTGCAGCCTTCGCACCATCGTACATACTCTTCACAGCATTCAACCACTTCCCATCTACTCCATATATTCTTAACACTTTCCACAATCCTTGTCTATCCACCCTGTCATATGCTTTCTCCAAATCCATGAAAGCCGTATACAACTTCTTTCCCTTCTCTAGAAACTTTTCCACTAAAGATCTAAGAATGAATATCCGATCTACACAACCTCTTCCCTTCCTAAAGCCTCCCTGTTCTTCTCCAACTAATTTCTCTGTTCTTTCTCTAACTCTGTCAATAAGTATCCTACCATACACTTTTCCTATTATAGTAAGAAGACAAATGCCCCTATGATTATCATGCACTTCTTTTTCCCCTTTTCGATTGTACAAGGGAATATTTATAACTGACTTCCAATCCTCGGGGACTCTACCTTCCTCCCAGGCCAATCTGCACATCTTCCACATCCATTCTACTACTATCTCTCCCCCATACTTCAGCATTTCACCACACACTCCATCAATTTCTGGGGCTTTCCCCGATTTAACTTTCTTCACTGCTTCCACAATCTCTATCCTTCTGATTTCTTCCTGCCTTCTCACCTCCCTTCTTCTCCCAGCCATGCCCCAGCCACTTATACTCACATTACTTCCATCCTCTATTTTCAACAATTCCTTAAAGTGTTCTCTCCATCTGCTCACTTTTTCTCTCTTCTCCACTAGTAATCTACCATTTCTATCTTTCACTCCCCTGCTAACTTCACTTCCACCCTGTCTTACTCTTTTCACCTCTTTCCAGAACATTTTCTTACAGTCCCTCCACTTTACACTCAAATTCCTTCCAAGATCCTTATCCACTCTCTTCTTACTCTCTCTTACTAATCTTTTCACCTCTCTCTTTCTTTCTACATATAACTCTCTCTTCCGCCTCTCAACTTCTTCCATGCCCCTATTTCTCAACCATTCATTGTATGCTTTCTTCTTTTGTGCCACAGCCTGTCTCACCTCTTCAGTCCACCACGCTGTTCCTTGCACCTCCCTCCGTCTTCTCTTCCTTCCACACACCACATCACATGCTGCACATATTTCTTCTGTAAATATCCTACACACACCTTCCACGTCTCCCACCTGCTCCAATTCATATTTGCCCAATCGTTCCTCCACTTCTCTCTTATACTCTGCCTTTTTCTCATCCTCTTGTAACCTTTCCACTCTCCTTGCAACTACTCCTTCCTCTCGTCTTTCCCTTCTTCTATTCCTCCATCTTACTTGAATGTCAATGTATTACACTCATTATAATAGTAAGGCCTGTCTATGTGATAACAGTTATATAAGTTGAAAATTAGTATAATCTTTGTGTAAACTATACAGTACTCGAAGTTGAAAATAAAAATGTAATATTGTGTGCTTGCGAGACTATCACGGTCAGTATAATAGTAAGGCATGTCAGTATGCGATAACATTATGCTCAGTATAATAGTAAGGCCTGTCAATATGTGATAACTGTTATAGAAAGTTGAAAATGGTATAATGATTGTACAAAAGTATAACGTAAGTTGAGAAATAGAATGTAAGGTGAAACAACAGTCTCAGGCAGTCAGTTGTGCAAGAAATCGGCGATTTTCAGGTGTTCCGATAATGAACCTACAATTATATCGCCTATAATTTTGTTTGAAAACCAATATGTTCTCCTACATGTAAGTTTTGACCAAATAAATGTATATTTATGTATCCTGGGTGGTTTCGAATAGTTACCCCACCATGGAAAACGCGGCAGCTGCACCGCCCCCCCAGATAGTACGAGTCCCAGGTGCACGGAGGCTTACCTGTCCTGACCATTTTTAAGTGTAGCACCTTGTGCAACTGTTCCTGACCGTTTACCAATCCCCTCATAGCTCTTCATTCCTGACACCCTTAACTCCACAGTACGCACCTACCTTTCCCCTCCTATTCACGTCTACACTGATGTCTTTGTCCTTGCTAATGACCGAGTGGGAGCTGCATGTATTGCCTTTACTAACTCTGCTTCTCCTGTCTTCTCCACCTCCCACTGCCTTCCCAACTGGGCCAGCAGTGCCCAGTGTAAACTATCTGCTATACACTCTGTCCTTGACTTCCTTCTCTCTCATCATGTACCAGGTCTAATCATCAGCGATTCCCAAGCTGCCTTTGTCTTACTTCGCAGTCCCCCCTCCCTGATGCCCCTCCCCTCTCTTCGCCTCCCTCTACTCTCGCCTCCATCGGGTTCATGCTCTTTGTCTCAGGGTTTCTTTTATTTGGATCCCAGCCCATGTTGGTCACATCCGCCACGACCAGGCAGATTGCCTGGCCCGAGCTGCCTGTAACCTCCCCTAATCTGCCATCCACCTCCCAGTGTCCACGACAATTGTCCAGAGATTCCTTCTCGAGGAGTCCAGGGAGGACCTAGCCCTTCATACAAATGTTGAACTTCCCACTAGTGTCACCATCCAACACTTGACACCTACCGTGACGTGAGACACACCTATGGCAAGCAATCCACCCATACCTGCCTCTGTGATGTGGCCGTCGCCCGCATTTACCTGGGGTATCGCTCCCCAGGGGAAATCACCGGACGACCGACCGCCAACAAGCCATGTAAACTCTGTCACAATGCCATGGATGAAACGTTATCCCATCATATCGTTAACTGTCCAGTTATTTCCCCCTTCAAACCCCATGGAATCTTGTTTTCTGCTTTGTGTACCTACTTCATCACACGTATTGATGTACTCGAGGACATTCTCACCCTTCACCCCGACTTCCTTTCATTGTAATGCTCTGGCACTAGGACAATGATCGGACATTTTGGTGTGTGTGTGTGTGTGTGTGTGTGTGTGTGTGTATGTGTGTGTGTGTGTGTGTTTTATCCACACACATGTGCACACACACACACACACACACACACACACACACACACACACACACACACACACACACACACACACATCAGGTGCATGTGCATGTATTGTCCTAGCTCTGGGATTTTGAATTAAGAGGTAATTACATAATGCATATCGAGGTGGTGGCGACCATCATCCATTCACTTGATGTAGTGCTGCCTACTTCTTCCTTATCCTTTATCACTCTTTTTCTGTGGCTGCCCTGCTCTCTTCCTATTTCTTCCATCTTTCCTGTCACTTCTTATTGCTTTTCTTTCCTTTGTTGGTGGCTTTACATTGAATGACAAGCCAAATGGTTTCCTGTAAGTCAAGAAACCATTTACAGTGCTGGGTGGTTACCATATAATCAAACCATACGTGCTCCCTACATGTCAACAAGTGGGTGGAGGGTTAGTGACCATCCCCGTAAAACAAATAGCTCAAAGTCAAATGGCCACCCCTTACGGGATTGTGGCGTCTGACAATAGTTAGATATCGTTTTTTTTTTTTTTATTATCTACTGTACCTGTGTATGTGACTATGTATATGTATCTACTTAGGGTTTATATGTACATATATTTCTCTCTGTCTATCTATATATGAATATATCACAAATATGTGCATGTTGCATAGATATATGTATGCACGCCTGTACACATACCCATACCTTTATACATACGTGCCTATCCTGTACATGCAGTATGTCTATGGCTACATCTGCGTGAATATATACATGTATGTATAGATATATACGTATATGTATGTGTGCATATGTGCCTCTCAGTCTGCATATGTATGTACATACGTGTGTATATACGTACCACTTCACTTATTTCAAAACATGTAATGATAATTCCTGTGACAACTTTGTACCATGTATGTATCATTGTATGTCTTTGTTCATTATTGTGCTTGTAATGATAATTACTTCTTTACCTTCTATGCCCTATGATACCGATTTTGTTTTCTTCATGCACCCCTCCGTGTTTGGCCTTCAAGGGACAGTGCTCCCCAGAGTGTTGGGGCTTTCTATCTACCTATTGTCAGACGCCTCAATCCCGTTTGGGGTGGCCACAAACAAATCGCCTTCAAGTCGCCCTGTCCCCCGCCATTTCACTGCCTGCTCGCAACTCACACCCCCCTCTCTCATATACCTCTCCACCCCATCCCTCCATCTCATCCTCGGCCTCCCCCTCCCTCTTCCCCCCCTCCACCTCACTCACATACACTCTCTTCGTCAGTCTTTCACCCTCCATCCTCTCCACATGGCCAAACCACCTCAGTGTGTTCCTCATAACGCTTCCTATCACATCCACATCAACACCACAACGCTCCTTTATATCCTCATTCGTCAGCCTGTCTCTCCATGTGACTCCACAGGCTCCTCTTAAATAATTCATTTCCACTGCTCTCACTCTTGACTTGTGTCCTTCCAACAACGTCCAAGCTTCACTTCCATACGTTAGAGTTGGTATCACAATACTGTCATGTAACTTTATCACTTCCATGCTCACTTCCCTGTTTCTTATCACTGCTTTCAAAGAACCAGCAACCTTTCTTCCCTGCTGTACCCTTTCAAGCATTTCACCCTCCAAACCTCCATCCTTACTCATTACACTACCCAAGTACTTAAATGTACTCACATTTTCCAATTCCTCACCATCCAACCTCGCTGTACATTCACTGACTTCACCTCTCTCAAAGACCATCACTTTACTCTTCCCTACATTCACCTTTAGATTCCGTTTCTCACACACTCTCCCAAACTCATCCACCAAGCCTTGCAGCTCCCCTTCGTCTTCACTCAACAACACAGTATCATCTGCAAACAACAGTACAGGGAGTTTCCAAACACTATCCTCTCTCACCAGGGCCACTCCAACATCCACTACCCTACCTTGTACCTCTTTTATTACCCCATCCATGTACAGATTGAGCAACCATGGAGACATGACACATCCCTGTTTCAACCCAACTTTCAAAGAGAAAAATTCACTTAGTTCACCATCCACACGCACTGCAGCCTTCGCACCATCGTACATACTCTTCACAGCATTCAACAACTTCCCATCTACTCCATATATTCTTAACACTTTCCATAATCCTAGTCTATCCACCCTGTCATATGCTTTCTCCAAATCCATGAAAGCCACATACAACTTCTTTCCCTTCTCTAGAAACTTTTCCACTAAAGATCTAAGAATGAATATCTGATCTACACAACCTCTTCCTTTCCTAAAGCCTCCCTGTTCTTCTCCAACTAATTTCTCTGTTCTTTCTCTAATTCTGTCAGTAAGTATCCTACCATACACTTTTCCTATTATACTAAGAAGACAAATGCCCCTATGATTACCACACACTTCTTTTTCCCCTTTTCCTTTGTACAAGGGAATAATTATACCTAACTTCCAATCCTCCGGGACTCTACCTTCCTCCCAGGCCAATCTGCACATCTTCCACATCCATTCTACTACTATCTCTCCCCCGTGCTTCAGCATTTCACCACACACTCCATCAATTTCTGGGGCTTTCCCCAATTTAACTTTCTTCATTACTTCCACAACTTCTATCCTACTGATTTCTTCCTGTCTTCTCACCTCCCTCCTTCTCCCAGCCATTCCCCAGCTACTTATACTCGCATTCCTTCCATCCTCTATGTTCAACAATTCCTTAAAGTGTTCTCTCCATCTGCTCACTTTTTCTCCCTTCTCCACTAGTAATCTGCCATTATTATCTTTCACTCCCCTGCTAACTTCACTTCCACCCTGTCTTACTCTTTTCACCTCTTTCCAGAACATTTTCTTACAGTCCCTCCACTTTACACTCAAATTCCTTCCAAATTCCTCATCCACTCTCTTCTTACTTTCTCTTACTAATCTTTTCACCTCTCTCTTTCTTTCTACATATAACTCTCTCTTCCGCCTCTCAACTTCTTCCATGCCCCTATTTCTCATCCATTCATTGTATGCTTTCTTCTTTTGTGCCACAGCCTGTTTCACCTCTTCAGTCCACCACGCTGATCCTTGCACCCCCCTCTGTCTTCTCTTCCTTCCACACACCACATCACATGCTGCACATATTTCTTCTGTAAATATCCTTCACACACCTTCCACGTCTCCCATCTGCTCCAATTCATATTTGCCCAATTGTTCCTCCACTTCTCTCTCATACTCTGCCTTTTTCTCATCCTCTTGTAACCTTTCCACTCTCCTTGCAACTACTTCTTCCTCTCGTCTTTCCCTTCTTCTATTCCTCCATCTTTCTTGAATTCTAATTCTGGCCACCACCAAGTAGTGGTCAGAAAGTCCACTCCCCCACCCTTTATAAACTTGCATCCATTACACATCTTCACATCCTTTCATCCACACACACATAATCAATCATTGCCTTCCTTTCATTCAGTTCACCACCCACCCTTCTCATCACTCGCCATGTATACCTGTGGATCATTTTATGCCTGAAGAGGGTATTGGCTTTCACCAACCCCCTCCCAGCACAAATGTCCACTAACGCACTCCCATTCTCATCTATCTCAGCAGGCACACCCCACTCACCAACTATTCCATCCACCTTCAAATTCCCAACACTACCATTCATATCACCAATCAAAAACACTCTCTCATTCCTTCCAAACTTTTCCATGCACACTTCTACATTTGTCCAGAACTCTTCGCTCACTCTTCTAGCACGATCTTGCGTTGGCGCATACACACACACAGTCGCCCACATTTATATCCCAACTTTCAACTTTATCCACACAATCCTTGACCCAACTGATCCATACTGTCTTATGCTCCTCTTCCATCTTTTACTCACAACTATACATACTCCTTCCTTGGACCTCTCATTCTCACCTATTCCTGCACATATACCCCATCCATACTCCCATTCTCTCACACTTTCTCCTCTCCATTTTGTTTCAGTTATTCCACATACATCCACTTTCACACCCTCAAGCACCTGGACAGTCTCTCTCTCTTTCACCTCATCATTCGCTCCCCTTACATTCCACGTTCCGATAACCATGTCCTTTGTCCGGTCCTTGGTCGTCATCGTTTGGTCAGTCCTTGTCTGAGGTTTATTATTTGTTTTTTTAGTTAGTTGTTTTCCGGGGAGGGGCACTAACCCTCCGCCAACCCTTTTAGTTGCCTTATACGACAAGCAGGGATACTGGGGGAGTATTCTTGAAAACCCCCCCCTACCCTCAGGGGGTAGGGGGGTTTTACTGAATGGCAAATAAAGAACCTAAAGAAAATAAAAATATAAGCGTAGGTAAGCACTTTTTTGGTGATTTCCCATTGTTTCTCACGAAAAGCGGAAGTTTGAGCCCCCCCAAAGTCGAAAAATTTGTCAGGTTTTGGGGGTGGGTTTGGTAATAAATTGTTCGGTACGGGGCAGGTTAATGCCCACTAATTTCGACAGAGTACATAAGATACTCCAGTTCTGAAATGTCCAGTAATCTGTGCACATTACTTGGTGTACTTCTCCGGGAAAAGGATGAGAGGTGTTAGAGAGCGTGGACCTGTGGTGGGGGTCCAGGAGGCTACTTGCTTCACCCGCGCACCGTCAGGGCTGTACGGCAAGTGAACCAAGATGCTGTACCTGCACAATACATTTATAGTTTTAAGACAAAATGGGTTATCTTTATTCCCTCAACACTACAAGGTTGTAATTTATTATTTCTTTTTGCTAATGCATGAACAGCATGATGTAATCTTTGGAAGAACTCTTGTAGTGAAAGTTGTGTCTAGCAGAGGCTATATATATTTCTGTTTCTAAATCTTTCACCAAGAAAAGCTAACTAACTGCTCAGTCTGAAAAGTATCATGTGAGTAAAATGTTCGGGCTGTAACAAGAATGCACGAAAAGCAAATGTATGAAGTTAATGCCACTTGTTGTCTGTTCATCACATAGGGCCAGCTTCTTGATGTCTTGGATATTTTTTAATAAGAAAATTTTTCATTTCCTTTGCCACCTATGATAGACTCATGAGAACAGGTTCTACGTACTATCCACTGATTTCCTCTCCACGAATCGAGGTCGTAGCCAGGGTTTCTCACAGGGAAAAGACCAGTTACTCTAGTCTGTTCACTTTAACTTGGCCTAATATTACCATGTCTCTATCTTGAATGCTAAGCTGTAATTAGATATCAACACTATAAAATATTGCTAGTCATGGAGAAGAGTCATTGAGCTGTGAGAAATACGATGAAGATGGGAGAAAATCAGGGACTATTTAAAATGAGTGAAGTGTTGTGAAAATATAGACTGCACAAGTAACAATATCATTCAGCATTGTTCCTTGTTCAGTCCAACAAACGTTTGAACTACCAACTCAGCACTGGACAGAAGGCTTTTATTCAGTGTGGAACTCTGGCTACGATTTCCATGTACTCGTGGGGAAAATTAGAGGGTTGGCTCAAAAGTGTAAGTGTATATTAGCCACCTAAAAATTACAGCATCAATTTTTTGGAGGGGTGGGGGGGTTTTACAGCAACTAGAGGAAACTTTGGAGATTTCTTTCCGTACTGAGGCGAAATTTACCCTTCATAAAATCCTTCACAATGAAAACTCATGGCAAAGTTCAGTTGAAAATGGTCTGTTTTTCTCTTCACTGAAATGTATGTGATGTTACAGTTCTGAAGGTGTTAACATCTCATCTGTGATCACGTATAAGTAGTTGTCGAAGCTGTTTAAATGAAACACAAGAGCACCAGAAGGTGTCCCATGCAAAACTAATAAAGTGGATCTACCTACTCTTTCAAGGCAATGGAACCACGGCACTAATGACAATAATTATAAATTACCAAGGAGAATACGGACTCCTAAATAATAATAGAAATTTATGCATGTCAATGGCCGGGTGTACACCCGGGGAAAGTTCCGTTTTATACACTCGCTAACCGCTTCGAAATAGTAAATGTGTGACAGTGGTAGCGAAGCAGTAGCCAACATTCATCACTCTGGTAACTGTGTGAGAAGGATGGCGATGGAAGTGGGAGGAGTAGGAGCTATCAGCTCCTTCAGCCTTCCTCCTCTCTTAACCTCTTCCCTCCCACACAGTGGTACCAAACATTTGAGTGTGTAGCTACTGCTTCACAAGTAGTTGTCTCACGTATAAAGGTCCGAACTGGCAGGCAGGTGGAACCAATATCCATAGAATACAAAGTCTACTCACGGGCCGCCCGCGAGCGAAAGAAAACGCGCCGTCTCCTGGATGATGACGTCATACTCTCCTCTCTCTCGTCTCCCGCGTCCCATTTCTTACCTTACATTGTCACATAGTAAAATTTTCCTTTTTTTTTTCCAGTCATATCAACATGTAGTTGCATATTATGTCAGAAAAGAGGCAAATAAATAACATACTAACCTCCAGACAAATTATTGGTGTTAGTCACGCCCTGCTCATATCATCATAAGCTTTGAAAGTGTTTAAGCATATGGACTGGAAACTTATTTGATGTCATACTTAAAGTTCATCGAACATGAATCTCTCTCTCTCTCTCTCTCTCTCTCTCTCTCTCTCTTTCTCTCTCTCAATATTTGGCCTGTAGTAGCCCTTTTTTTTACCAAAAAAATTCAAGAGACTTTGGTGTGGTTTCTAATAAAAGTTGTTTAGCTAATTTCACATTCATCCGCTGAACTCCACACACATTGACA
Organism: Coenobita brevimanus; assembly: GCF_032717465.1. Taxonomy (NCBI): domain Eukaryota; kingdom Metazoa; phylum Arthropoda; class Malacostraca; order Decapoda; family Coenobitidae; genus Coenobita; species Coenobita brevimanus. Next base: position 40,671,278 of record NC_136993.1, on the reverse strand, counting down.
CGCTACTCATGAAGTCTATGTAAAGTCACTAATACTTCTCATTAAGAGCTCTCGGACTGCTCCACTACGAACAAACTTCCCTTCACCTAGGACAAGCCAAGAATCAAGGAAGTTATTTCTGATAAGCTTTATGAGATGCGGCACATCGGCAGAAACATAAATCTCCCTATCATGAGCTGCTGGGTTTGTAAATGATGATTTATCTATGCATACACCTAATGAAATCCACAACCTTACATTCGTTGGACCTAGATCATTCACCATACCCACTACAGGAAAACCAATAGCCTCTAGCCTCACAATTAAATCAAACAGAATTTACTTTGTCATGTCACAATCAAAATCGTAATAGATGAGTTGTTTCCATGAATTTGTCAGACCTCTGGCCATCGCATATTGAACTTTGCTTTTCGCTTCATACAGAGTATAATTTCCCTTATCATAAGTCCATTCCTTTGCAATGGTACATTCATCAAATGAGATGAAGCACACACGATCACATTCTCGCACTAACTGCTTGATACTGCAGAATATTTAATACTGAAGGTAAAGTTCCAGGCTCGACATTGACCTTTGTAACCCTGCGATTTAAGGTTGAGGGAGGTGACAATGGAAATCTGCAAATACTTATAGGCTTTGGGGCGTCATCTTCACACCAATGATAAATAGGTTTTCCAGTCAAAAGAAACTCCACCTGAGAAGCTGAAAAATATTGGCCAAGATTATCCCTTACAATAGTTATGGCAAAAGTACGTGCATCATCCAGTTGATGAAGCAATGCAGTTCTCTCATTCTCCCAGTTTCTGTTTTCATTAACCCACTTTAATTTTCGTTCTCCCACATCACCTCTTCTTTCTCTCACTCTGTGTTTTCAACCTCTCTTTGATTTTTCCGACATAATATGGAACCACATGTTAAGATACGATGGGAAAAAAAGGAAAATTTTACTGTGTAACAATGTAAGGTATGAACTGGGATGCGAGAGATGAGAGAGTAGAGTATGACGTTATCATCCAGGAGTGGGCGCATTTTCTTTCGCTCCCAGGCGGTCCATGTGTAGAGACTGTATTCTATGGATAATGGGTGGAACTTTCCTCGTACGTGGTGGACGTACCCATTGCCTCAGTTCCCACAAGCTAAGGGTGGGAACAAAAGAAACTTTTGGGTGGGAGGGAAGGGAAGTGCTTCAGCCTGTAGCAGCTGCTTTTGATGATTCTCAGGCAGGTAGTTGGGCAGATTTCCAGGGAGAACCAACTCGTGTGCTATAGATTTTTCACGGCATTTTTTCTTTGTCCATGATGGGGTACCTAGGCCACAAGATCACTAACACAAGGAAATCTCCCTACACTGGCTTGACCTTCCTTCCCGTGACAAGAGCCAACTTGACAGAATGGTATCCTGTTGAAGTAGGTGCGTTATACGTGTGGCCAGCTCTTACCATACTGATGGCACACATAAAAAAAACATACCATACAGGACTACTGGATCATGTACAATCACACGGCTACACGAATTTTGGGGAGTAGATGGCACATTATAGTGTACCATGCCATACTACGGCTCATGCTCTTTTCCCCCAACCAGGGACCCTTACCCAATGATGGGGTGTGGATAATTCGCCCAAATCTAACCATGCTAAAAGTACCTTCCACCATTTATTTATTGTTTTTTTTCCCTTTCCAGAAACTGGTGGCAGACAAAATGCATGTTTTCTTCTGGTGATGACTGGCATTTATCCAATACATCCATCACTTCCCCCCTCTGACTTCCTTATGGTAGACACTTATAATTTCTTCAACTGATGTGTACTCTGTCATCACTTGCCTCAGTACTAAAAAGGCATATGGGCCTGATGGGGTCCCTCTAGTTGTCCTCAAGAATGGTGCATCTGTGCTTATACCCAGCCTAGGTGAATGCATTCACCTTTGTCAATATGTACCTTTCCTTCTTGATGGAAGTTTGCTCTTAAAGAAAGGTGGACATTTCCAGCCCTTTGACTATCTCCCAGTTGCTTTAATATCTGTATTTCTAAAGTTTTGAATCTATTTTTAACAAAAATATACACTACCGTTCCTATCGTAACCTTCTTTCCATTCCAGTATGGTTATGGCCATTTATGTGGGTGCTCACACCCAGGTGAGAGTGAATGGAGATTTGAGTGATGAGTTTTCCGTGAATGTTGGTGTGCATCAGGGGTCAGTCTTGAGTCCCATGTTGTTTATCATGGTACTTGAAGCCCTTTCACGTGACTTTAGAAACGGACTCCCGTGGGAGTTGTTGTATGCTGATGATTTGGTGTTGATTGCAGAGAATGAAAGGGAGGCGGAGGAAAGGTTTAGGAAGTGGAGAGATGGTATGGGGCAAAAGGGTTTAAGGGTAAATGCAGATAAAACAAAAGTGATGATATCTAGGGTTGGTGGCGGTACTGTCAAAGACGAGGGAGAGTGGCCATGTGCAGTTTGCCACAAGGGCGTGGGAAGTAATTCCATCTTGTGCAGTGTGTGTGATAAATGGGTGCATAAGAGATGTAGTGGTATCAGAGGTAGACTGCGAGATAATGCTGATTTTATGTGTACGGCGTGCCGGGGTGAGCAGGTGGAGATCGTCAGACGTGAAAGAATTGAACTTGCTGGTGAATCTCTTGAGTGTGTGGAAGAGTTTTGTTATTTAGGAGACATGTTGTGTGCTGGAGGTGGGGCTGGAGCTAGCTCTGTGGCTAGGGTGAGAAGTGGTTGGAAGAAGTTCAGGGAGCTCTTGCCTCTCCTGACATTGAGGGGGCTCTCCCTACGTGCTAAGGGGTCTTTGTATGCAGCGTGTGTTAGGAGTGTAATGCTGTATGGCAGTGAGACCTGGGCAGTGAAGGAGGAAGACATTCGCTGGCTCAGACGTACAGAAATGACAATGATTAGGTGGATGTGCAGTGCGTCCCTGCGTCCAAGGCCTGGAGGGGCTGGGTTTACAATGGAAGAGTTGAGAGGTAGGATGGGACTGGAGTGTATTGGTGTTGTGATGAGGAGAGGTAGATTGAGGTGGTTTGGACATGTGGAGAGGATGGGGGATGATAGTTGGGTGAGGAAGGTGAGAAGTGTTAATATTGGGGGTGGGGTTATGAGGGGTAGACCGAGAAAGACATGGGACGAGGTCATTAAGTGTGACCTTAGGGTTAAGGGACTGAACAGGGAGGCTGCAATGGATCGTGCAGCATGGAGAGCCGCCATTAGGTGACCAAGGCCGACACATGCAAGCATGTTGGAGCCTTTAAAAACGAAAACGAAAACGTTTCTCCACTGGTGTTTTCACATTCCTTTCAGACTTCTGGTCATCCTCCTATCGGGACTTTGGTGAAAGCTTTGCCATTGTACTTCACATTTCAAAGGTTTTTGGTCAGGTGTAGCATAAACCTTTATTTTCTAAACTGCCCTCTTCCAGTGTCTATCCCTCTATCTCCACACTCATCTCGAGTCGTTCTGTAGGTGCTACTGTAAATGACCTCTGTTCTTCTAATAGCGCTATCAGTAGTGGTGTTCTTCAGGGCTGTCCTGTCACCAACTTTCGTCCTTATATTGCCAGTGACTTGCTAAGCTGTAGAAACGACCAAAATAGGTGATGACCTCATTCCCAGTACCTTCCCCTCAGAAACTGACATCTGGCAACTGCCACGGCCTAGTTATATTTCCTTTATTGCACACCGGAAAGAACAGTATTTAAGTAAACATCAAAAAGCAATATATAGGTGTTGTTAATGTGTATGTCCCGCATCATGTGAAAGAAAACCACAATATACCAAAGAAGAGGCTCTAGCCACATGATAGGATGTGATACGCACAGCCTATCACCCAATGGTTTCCGGGGTAGAAATGCATTGAAATTCTCATAATGCTTGTTTTACATACTAAATTAACAATATTGAGGGGGAAATGTCAAATAAAGTGAAATCTGTTGTTAAAAAGTAAAATCTCCAAATCACGAGTCTCATCAAATCATGAAAAAAAACATAAAAAAGTATATTCTTATCTCTATGAGGGATGAAATTCAGGTGGGAAAACAAAGCCTTAAATGCAAAACCGTGACCATTGTGAGCAAACAATGGAGTAACAAGAAACGGTGCCAAGGCACAGCCAACCCGTCCCAGGCAGTCATTTTAACCCGCCGCGTCCTGTTGATGTATTTATACGTCCACACATTTTGTCACTGTCAGTCCCTTTGATGTATATAAACACGCATAAATTACAAGGGCCCTAATTTGCACAGTTTTCAATTTTTGTACGTGATTTTTGGTACGTATACATGGGACACCTTCCTCTGCAAGATGCCAGGCAGGGACAATGCCTTACCCAGCATGACCTCCCCCCCCACACGCCATTGTCTTGCCAATTCACCTGTTACCAGTGACCTGGCCAGTAAAGACATGTCATGCCACGGTACGAAATTCAGGGCCAGAGTGATTTCCCAATCGATGACAATGTGTTTACGTAGCAATAGAGGAAGAAACGTTCAGAAATGATGATCAGGTAATGTCAACAAATAAGGTCAGGTATGTTGATGTGTTTGGTGAGTGAAACAATGCTTATATTGCCTATATTACTGTGTGAAAACCAATAAACTCTCGTACTACATATAAATTCGTATCAAATAAATAAATAAATACTGTTTATGAGTGGTGTGCAATAGTTACACTCCCATGGAACTTGTTTTCTTTGGAGCAAGCCTGGTAGAAAACCCAGTAAGGTAAGGAGTACAGCTACCTGTATCGAGTATTTTAAACCTCAGTTGAGCGATTTCTCTATGAATTTTCGATGTTTCTCACCAAAAGCAGAGGTTTGAGCCAATTTTTTTTTTTTCCAAAATTGGTCGGGATTGGGGGGAGTCAGTGTAAACATAACGGGATATCTGATCAAAAATTTCACATCAAATTTGGATTAAATTGGATGAGAATTGATGATATAATACCCATTCAAAATTTTAGGGCCGACACACTTGACAGACCCCCCCTACCACTAACTGGAGGGTGACCCCTCCCTGCTGTAATGAGACATGTTATAGGATGCAGATTTGAAAGATGTGCCTTCAGGTATTGGTTTCGTGTCGATAGGATGAATTTGAAAGGAGTTATGGCAAAAAATATATATATATATATATATATATATTATTTTTATTTTTTTTACATTTTTTGGAACTACACCCTCAGCCTTGACCCAATTTGGCCCAAAATTTAATCAGGTGATCACAAGGTCATAGCCCACCATAAATTTAGTCAAAATCACACCAGTAGTTTTCACGTAAAGTTGGTAACAGACAGAGACACAAAAACAGTGAAAACAATACCCAACCCCGAGCCCATCCAGGGCGGGGACGAGGAATCAAAGGCAACAAAGAAGGTTCTCTACTGAATGTAATGAAAAGGTGAAATTATTGGAGAACAACTATGCTCTTCTACCTTAACTGGCACAGATTTTCGTCGTTTTGCCGTTTATCCAAAATGCTCCCAAATGGTCAAACTTTACTAATTTGGGGCCACTGAGAATGAAAACGATGCTTAAAATGTCTGGCTGAAGTTTATAAGATTCTGTATTCTTGCTCAGTGTCTACGACCATTGACATGAATAGCGTAGGATAATTAATATTTTATAATGGTTCTTATTTCAAGACAGAAAAGATTGAACCGGGAAGAGATTTGACTAAGCAGCTATTTGACTAAATGTATAAAAAAAATATCTTACTGAGTTTGGACAGTTTTAGCAGTTTTGCCAAAGTATGCATGATGCAATCTGAAAGTATTGGTGTGGTACTGCATCGTATTCTGAGACATCACTGGTGATTCAGGCATTAATTGGGTTATATCACTGAACATTGTCGTATATAAACCCTGCAAATCATATGGTGTCACCATCATTTGTATGTTAATGTTTGATTTTACAGAGGGACATATTTCTGTCTAGCCAAAGTGGGCAACAATGCCTCGTACTTGTGTGAAAAAAGCAGATAATATTTGCTGTATTTGTGGCGAAGTTGGCATTTGCGTCACAAAAGTGCAGTACATAGTAACAGCAATTGCTACTTCTGTATGGTGCCCCAGTAATGAAAGGTTTGTCAGAAAAGAAAGAATGGACCGTACAATACCCAAACATTCCATCAGCTATTCGCCCAGTACCCCACGGGGATGGTCTGCCTACTCATGAAGCAACAGAATCCATCTCATATGAATGAGATGACCAAGAGGGGAACTACAAAACATCTAGTTCTGAACCATGAAAGTCACTTGACCCAGATTTTGCCCCATCCTCATCCACTGAACCACACCTCATAACAACATGAACTGAATGATCTTTTGAGGGATTTGTAACTGTCCAAGAGTAAAGATGAGTTGTTGGGCTCAAGACTACAGCAATGGAATCTCCTGGTAGATGATGTTAGGGTTTCAATGTTCCGTGACCATCAAAAGATTTTGTCCACCTCATCTTCGTGGAAGGTGATCATGGTCTGATGACAGCACTCAACATTGTTCAAAATACAGTTGTGTAGAGACTTCATTGATTCATCGATGACGAGTCTTAAAGCTGTCCTGCTGCACAGTGGCAATGTTTTGCCATCCATTCCAGTTGGTCATGCAATCCAGGAGAAGAACTAACAACATAAAACAACTTTTGAGGTACATAAACTACGACCAACATCAGTGGCAGCTTTGCGGTGACTTGAAGGTTACTGCCATTTTGCTTGGTCTGCTGAGTGGATATGCAAAGTACTGCTGTTTTCTTTGTGATTGAGATAGTCTTGCAAGAAAGTCTTACTACACCAACAGAGATATCCGCATCGACAATCACTGGAGCCAGGGAGAAATGTTCACTATTAACCACTTATGGAATCAAGATTTTGTTACTGCCCTTGCACAACAAGCTATGTCTGATGAAGAACTTTGTCAAAGCAATGGACAAAACCAAAGAACCCTTCAAGCTATGCCTAATGAACTTTGTGAAAGCAATGGACAGAATCCAAGAAGCCTTCAGGTATCTCTGAAATTCCCCAGGTTAACTCAAGCAAAAATAAATGATGATGTTTTTGTTGGTTTGAGATTCGTGAACTTCGAGATTGCATTTGACAGTGCACTGTGTGGCAGAGAAAAGGATGCTTAGCAAACTTTCAGGCTGGTGGCAACACGATTTCTTGGAAACAAGGTATACAGTGACAGGGAGTTGGTGGAAAACCTTATGACATGCGATAAGCTTGGTTGCATTATGTCACTCAAGATATATATTTCTTTTATCATCTAGAGTTCTTTCCACAAAACTTCAGAGCAGTGAGCGACGAGCATGGCGAGTGATATCAACAGGCATTGCAGCAGTGGAGACAAGGTATCAGGACAAACAGAACCTAACAGCATTTGTGGGCAATTGCTAGGCAGTGACTAGGAATGCTCAGTTTCATGAATACACAAGACATGCCCATAAGCGCAGTGTGGCAGCTACATGACAAGTCAAATATATTCATGTAAAACTATTACAAACAGATGGAACTGTACTGGTTTGTAATTCATGATTAACAGTGAAGTGTCATCATTATGTACATAAGTGTAGAATAAAAAAACTTAAATATCTTAGAAACAGTAGCCAATCAGCTGCTTTATTGCCAAATGTGAGTTCAGTGCATTAAATTCCATAAGGAACAGCCAAGTTTATTTCCGAACCAAACAACTTTTAAAATTCTGTAGACCAGTGTTATCACATGTAGTCCAATGGAGGCAAGAAAAACCTACAATTCCACAGCATTTTCATGGCACTTCTTTCTGACTAATATCATGATTAAATGTTAATATATTTTTACAACTCGGCATCCAAGATCGAGATACAGCAATTTTTGACTAGTAAAAAGGGTAGGTATATCTGCTGACAGTGAAATTTAAACACGTAATAGAATCAATTGAGCAGTCTCATGAAAGAAGATGGAAAGGGTGACCGTCAAAAGCAAGGGTGACAATGAAGTGAACTAGTGACGACTAAGTTGGTGGAAAATAAAAGGGGGGGGGGAGCATGACAGTGAAGGACAGAGAGGTATGCCTCCCGTCATCGTGCGATCATGACTGACATAACGCTGGTCAACACAATTTTTCTGGTGTGACTGTTTGTAACAGATTTTAGGTAATTTGGGGTACTGAATCCGAATTTGGTGTCAGTTTTTGTCTATCACATCAGGTTTTTAAGACTGGTATGCCGTACGTTTGTTGAAAATTCGCAGTTTTGGGCTAAATTTAAAGAATTGGCAGAGTAAAATGATTCAGTTTTTTGGAAGTATGATGCACAAACTGCAGTGCTCTTTTTGTTTTTATTTCACATTGCCGTTTCATCATCTAATAAGTTTTAAAAAAGCAAAATTGGTAAACCATAGGTTCATAGATCTGATAATTTACACAATACTAAAAAAAAAGTTTAATTTCATTTTTCTAAAAAGTTAGAACAGTCAATAACACCACTGGGTTATTTCAATTGCAAAATGTTTTTTCTCAAAGACATTCTTCTGTTTGCAGCATCTGGAATATCTCTCATGAGGCTCCAACAGTAATCAGCCACCATATTACAGTCCCATCGGCCTTAGTTCTTCCATTACTTTGATATCCTGGGGAAAATGCTCGCCTTGCTCATCGCTCACATGGCCAAAATTTTCTGAAAACTTGCCCAAATGGCTATGTAAGTAATGCAATTTGATGCTCATCTTGCATCCCATTGCATGCAAATTGTACAAGAGCTCTTTCACGGTTTCTTTGTAGCTGTGAGATATCCAGTTTCCTAAAAAGTTTTCATAACATTGGCAAATGCTTTCCAGGCTCTTACCTCAATATGAGACATTGAAACAACAAACTATGGCTCGTTCAGCAACTTTCTGATTTGAGGGCCATCGAATATTCCAGCTTTACTCTTCTCTTCATTTAGCACAAGAAAAGCTAAGCATATATAGTTGAAATAGTCCCTGCAGTGATCAAGAGCCTTAATAAACTGTTTCATTATCCCAAGCTTGATATGAAGTGGTGGCAGAATGATGTCCGGATCAACCAATGGCTCATTTATGATGTTCTTATGCCCAGGTGTCAAGCTGTCTCTTAATGGCCGCTCATCCTTAACCCAATGCTCTTCCTTTGTCCTACTATCCCAGTAATCAGCTTTAAACTAAGAAATTTCAAGTGTAACCTCACAACCATAAATGCATAAATAAACTTTTTTATGTTGACATTCGCTTATTTATATTTTTTGGAGCCATAACATACCACTTGAGGCTGCTATCGATCAAAGAAAAAGTCCTTATGAACCCTAGTGAGAGGCCACTTGTGAGGCCCCTTTGCCCTCCCCTCCTCGTTTATCCAGCCCCTAAAGACACATAAACAAAGATTATGGAATAGATGTAAATATGTAAAGGCAAAATTAGGCTTAGGTTTAGGCAAATAAATCAAGTTTGCTCTCCCAAAGTGTAACACTTAAGCACCTAAATTGGTTCATTGAAAAAAATATTGCATACCCATAGCATAAAAACTAGATGTGATAGATCTAATCTGAGCTCATTTTCGGATTCAGCACCCCAAAATTAGTCAAAATCCATTACCAATGTTCATGCCAGAAAAAAAAGGTTATTTTTGTAGACCAGTGGATATAATTCTTTGAGCCGCTTGCGTGCGAATAGAAACGTACCAGACGTCACTTATTTTTTAATTATTGTTATTAGCCCAAAATACTGAAGACGAACCTTAAGGTCGGGCATCCACTTCTCCGTGCTCTGTGATCCGTATCCGTGTCCATTTCCGTGTCAGTGTATCCGTGATGTACAGTAATCCCTTGTTTTTTCAGACATAGCAAAGCCCAAGGCATGTCCGGGTAGTGGCAATATCCAGATAATGAACATTGTTCCCCTATCATACCCAGACCCTACCTATACCCACCTCCAACCTATACCTAACCTATTTGTACAGTACCTATGCTTAATTTGGCAGTATTTTCCGGTCATTCAGGCATATTTAGACATCAAAACATATAGGAATATCAGAAATAATGGTAAGCATCAAGAAAACCATGCAGAAAAACCATTGAAAACCAAAAAACACTCTACCTATACACTACTGTATGAACAGTAACCTCCTTTTTTTGGTAGTGTTTTCAGATCATTCTGCCGTATTTGGACATCAAAACATACACAGGATTATCAAAAATAATTTTCAACACCAAGAAACTCATGCAAAACACACACACACACACACACACACACACACACACACACACACACACACACACACCAGAAGCCAAAAAACACCCTAACTAAACACTAATGTATGTACAGTACCCCTCCTTCTTTTGGCACTGTTTTCCAGTCATTCTGGCATATTTTGACATCAAAACATATATACGTTATCCAAAATAATTTTTAGCACCAAGAAAAACATGCAAAAAAAAAAAAAAATTGAAAACCAAAAAACACCCTAACTAAACACTACTGTATGTACAGTAATCCTCTATTTTTGGCACTGTTTTCGGATCATTCTGCCATATTGTGACATCAAAACATATATACGATTATCCTAAATAAATTTAAGCACCAAGGAAACTATGAAAAAAGTCTAAATTTATCTGCTGAAAAACATTCGGTTGGGGTACTTACCACCCAGTGTAACCTGCCACCTCCAGCAGATGTAGAGTTGTCCCGTGTGGTCTACTGGCAAAGAGTAGCGCCCAACAAAGGTCAAGAAAATCCTTCTTGTCATCCACAACCTGCCGGAGGTAGGCAATGACTGGTAATGTGCAGTGTGGTGATGGAGGCCTACCCACCTCAGGTGACTCCGAAGACAGCTGCAAACTTACGTCCAGCAGTGACTCAATGGCTGTTGACATGCACGGTTGCAGGTCCGAAGGTGGAGGCAGGAAATGAGCTGGTGGTGGTGGTGGTGAGAATGGGCTGGCACTCGTGGGGGTTGCAGGCTTGAAGAATGAGTCAATCTTGGTTTGACAATAGGACCGACAATTCTGCCAGAGGATGACAGAGTCCTGGACTCCCTGCTGCTCCACCACTGGGCAGAGCAGCACCAACTCCCGTTCACAGTGTGAGAGCTCAGCATACTCCAGGATTCCCTCCAGGTAACCACAGAGGACACTAAGGAGAGGGATTGAAGGAGTTGCGGAGGGCTGTGAGTCAGGGTCTTCCTCCTCATCCTCGTCAGTCCCACTGGCCTTTTCCATGCCTGCAGAGGCAGCAGTGGCAGTCTACTCATCAGATATGGTCTGGTAACAAGGATCGCTGCTGTCATCATCCAGCCAATCCCTCACATCATCGACGTCCATCTGCTCTCCTGCTGTTCTAAGACGACTGTGGAAACCACCCACGTCAAACCCCTCAAAGTTGTGCTCGACTTCGATTCCCTGCAGGAGACGAGACCAACTGCTTTCGATGATTTTGATGGAGACTTCCTGCCAAGTGTTCGCCTAATTGAATACTACAGACTTCAGGTCGTAACGCCAAAGATTCTGCAAGGTCATCACCACACACATGAGAATACAGCAGAGGTGGTTCACAACCTGAAGGAGGTAGGGAACCACAACAAATGCAACTGCAATCACAGCCATCATTGCAAGCACTACCAGTCATCAGGGACAGGAAGGCAGGAACTGAGGTGCGGACTTGTGTTCATCAGCAAGCTTTTCAGTGCTGCCATATCGCACCCACCAGTTGCTTTTGAGCACAGAGGAAGCAAAATGTGGCAGACTGAAATCTGCATATGAGGTTCATTTCCGTTTGCCCAGTCACGCATTAGTATATGATGGCAACAGCAGATGACCAGTAAATCACTGCCTCATGCAGTGTATGACTAATGCAGCCTGCCAGGCAACTCTGACCACTCATTAGGGAAGCAGACAGGCGTTAGTGGTGGGGGGTTTCGCACTAATCCCAGAGGCCAACAGACTGTCGCCATTCGGTGTAGAGGTGGATGAATGGATTTGCCATACATTTACTCGTGGCTTGTGGTCTGTGTTACACGCATGGTGGCCACCAGTACCCTTCAGCCATGAACAATTCTCGCCTCATTGTCTCAAAAATAACCACAGGATTTTCTCAAAATTACACTCAATGTGTTTCCCAGGCCATAATTACTTAACCTAACCAAACCTAACTTAACTCATTAGGGTTGCTTGGCTAAGGTGGTTGACTGTCGTATTGAAATGAATACCCAAACTGAATGAAAGTGTACTGTACAGTACTGTACAGTACATACACACATACAGTATGGTACTCTGTACAGTACTGTGATATGCACTGGTACAGAAATTGCTGTACTGATATTGTAATCATATTGTGGGATGGAATTTCTGTGTGTGTGTGTGTGTGTGTGTGTGTGTGTGTGTGTGTGTGTGTGTGTGTGTGTGTGTGTGTGTGTGTGTGTGTATCTCCCAGTGGCCCTGTGACTTTCAACATTCATTAGAGAGGTGGACAGGTGCTGTCACCGAACATGTACTCGTGGCTTGTGGTCTGTATTCAATGGTGATGGTGGTTGGCCAAGACTTTGCCCAGTGGCCATGTAACTTTCGACATTCGGCAGAGAGGCGGATGGCTGCTGTCACCAATCATGTACTTGTGGCTTGTGGTCTGTGTTACAATCTCAGTGGTTGTTAGGAAAGAGTTAGCCAGGTGGCTGCGTGACACTGGACATTCAGTGGGGATGCATATGGACGTTTTGACACTGCTTGCAGGTTACAGTCATATTGCTTGGGTGCTGGAGGTTTACTGGGAGTGATTTGATGAGCGCGAGATTTTGACTATTCAGTGCATGGGAGGATGGACATTTTAGCTCGGACTGTGGGTTATGGACTACTTCCTGCTCACAGCTCGAGCCCAATGATCATGATACTGAATGTTTGGACATGTCGGCTGGCTGGCCGAAGTTCTCAGGCACTTTTACATCCGGATAATAGCTAGCTAGTAAATTTGGATAATAGTATAATACAGCCAAGGTCCAGCATCCGGATACTGAGCATGTCTGGATACTGAGCATCTGGATAAATGAGGAATCACTGTATACATCCGTATATCCGTGAAGACTACGTATGAAGCCCGTGTTTTGGCCAGTCACAACGTGGAATCATGTCACGGCAGCTGTATCAAGCACTTGAAGAACATGACCACTTTCTCCTTATGGGTGGGATAATCCTTCACAGATGCCATTAGAATACCAAGAAAAGAAAACATAGGTGATGGATTAATTTTGGGGTGACTTGGCATTATAAATAGCCTGGCTGGGTTTCCTCTCACCTGTTCCACTAAGGCTCACATACATCTTGGCTGGTCAATTTGGAGTTTTTAGGCATGGTGGAATCTGTAGAAATTCGGAATAGTTAAAGTAGTAACTGTGATGTGTGGCTTTCTGTGTAGCTCACGTGACACTCACAGGAGTTTCTGTGGTAATCCCTGTTCGTGAAAAATAACGAACTGCATCATTCCTCTTGAACACAGACTGGACATAGATATGGAATGGATCACTGGATGCTGCTTTACCTTTTCTCATATGATCGATTTTTCACTCCGCAGACTCGGACATGGATCACGGAACACGGACAAATGGATGCCCAGCCTAAGTTATATTTTCACAAGCTTTTATATTTTAAATATCATAAATTAAGTTCAGAGGGCAGACAAGTTATGGAAAACATTTAATAAATGCTGCCAGATTCAGGGAGTTTGGTCCAAAACTTAAAGAAGGTGAGTCATCATTTGTTTGGGCGATGGTGCATCTAACCCTATTCACTCATATGCTGATGACTCAAATCTTCGCCTTTCCATCCACTTCCTGCAGCATCCATCTCAGCAGTTACTCCATGAAAATAGAGATAAGACTATGGCACACTTACAGTCTGACTTGGCTCATATCTCTGACTGGATTAAAACTAATCTTGTTGTTTTTAATGCATCAACAACTCAGTTGTTACATCTTTGGACCCGTCAAAATCTACCACAGGAATATCCTCTAATTTTTAACAATATCCAACTCTATCCTGCACCATCTTTGAACATCATGGGGTTTCATTCCCTGAGGATTTATCTTGGAAAGGTCATATTACCTCTCCTGTAAAACCTGCTTCCAAGAGATTAGGTGTGCAAAGCAGAGTCCTTGCCTTCCCTACCCCTACACAGTTGTTGACTTTATACAGGGGTTATATCCACTCCTGTGTAGAGTGCAACCTTCATGTGTGGGGAGGCTCCCACTTACAGTTCATGTCAACTCGATGAAATCAAATGCTTTTGTCTTATTAACACTCCTCCCCTTGCTGACTCCCTTCCACCTCTATCTCTTCACTGCAGTGTTGCATCTTTATCCCTTCAACCTCTATCTCTTCACTACAGTGTTGCATCTTTATCTCTTATCTTTCGGTAGTTCAATGGTCGCAGCTCCTTTGAACTGTCTGCTTGCATCCCTCTGCCAGTATATTGGTAGCGTAGATCTCGTGTGATAGCAAACGCTAATCCCTTTTCTGTTCAGCTCTCTAATACAAGAGTTAACTGTTAATCCCAGCCCTTCATGTCTGTAACTGGTCGACTCTGGAACTGTCTTCCTATGTCTGTATTTCCTACTGCATATGACCTCCAGTCTTTTAAATGCAGTGTATTCAGGCATCTCGAAATGAACAGATCTTTAATTTGGCAGTCTGTTATTTTTTTTTTTCCTTCGACTGAACAGTTGTAGAGTTACCAGTCATTGTTTCCTTCTTTGATGCATAAAAAGAAATTAATTGCGGTAATAGAGTGTAGTATAAATGGAAAGTGTGTGTGTGTGTGTGTGTGTGTGTGTGTGTGTGTGTGTGTGTGTGTGTGTGTGTGTGTGTGTGTGTGTGTGTGTGTGTGTGTGTGTGTGTGTGTGTGTGTGTGTGTGTGTGTGTGTGTGTGTTCTTACCTTACCTAATTGTTCTTACCTAATTGTATCTTTACAGGAATGAGTTAAGCTCGTACTGTCCCGTGTCTTAAACCATATTTATCGTACATATCCTTAAATTTGTGAATTGTTTTGGCACACACTATTTCATTCGGTAGTGCATTCCATTAATCAATTGCTCTGTTTGGGAAACTGAATTTCCTTACGTCTTTATCACCTCTGTTCTTATGCAGTTTTTTCCAGTGTCCTCTTGCTGATGCTTCTCCATATGTTAAGTAATCATTTATGTCTATTTTCTCCTTCCCTGATATGCACTTATATAGCATTATCATGTCACCTCTTTTCCTTCTCTCCTGTAGTGTTGGTAGATTCAGTTTATTTAGTCTTTCTTCGTAGCTTAGGTCCCTTAAGCTTGGTATCCATCTTGTAGCAGCCCTTTGAACTTTTTCAATCTTGTCTACGTGTTTTTTGAGATGAGGACTCCAGACTACTGATGCATATTCCAGGGTTGGTCTAATGAATGATGTTATTATCCTTCTTAGCATGTCTTCATTAATGAATGTGAATGCTATTCTCATATTTGCAAGCAGTGTATACATGTTCCATACCTTCTCGCTGATGTGGTCATCCGGAGATAGTCTGTTATTGATAATCACACCTAGGTCCTTCTCTCTTTCTGATGTGTATAGGGTTTTATTTCCTAACTTATAATCCCAATCAGGTCTTTTTCCACTTTTACCAAACTTGATTACATGACACTTGTCCACATTGAATTCCATTTGCCATGTATGACTCCATTCATGAGCTTTATTTAATTCTTCTTGTAGCTCTTTACAGGAGTCTGTGTTTGTAATTCTCATTTGTATTTTTGCATCATCTGCAAATATATTCAGATAGCTTTCATTTCCAGTGTTACTGTTTATATCATTTATATACACTAAAAACATGATTGGTGCCAGCACTGAACCCTGTGGTACTCCACTAGTCACTTCTTTCCATGATGAGTAGTTTCCTCTTAGTACTGTTCTCATTTCTCTTTTTATGAGAAAATCTTGCATCCAACAAAACAGTTTGCCTCGAATTCCTCCTTGATGGTACAGTTTCCATAAAAGTCTTTGGTGTGGTACTGTGTCAAAAGCTTTCTTGAAATCTAAATAGATACTGTCCACCCATCCTTATTGTGTTTGTTACTCTGTCATAGTAGCTCAACAGATTAGTTACACATAACTTTCCTTTTCTGAAACCAAACTGTCTTTCTGTTATCATACTGTGTTCTTCTAGATGATTTACCCGGTACCGAAGCTTTTCTTATAAGCTTTTCTAATACCTTGCTTACAACACTGGTCAGTGGTACTGGTCGGTAGTTAAGTGGATTTTGTCTATTTCCTTTCTTGAATAAGGGGACAATATTTGCTTTTTTCCAAATATCAGGTAGTTTACCTTGACTCAAGGATTTCATGAAGATTAAAAATAATGGTTTACTTAACTCCTTTGCACATCCTCGTAGTACCCAACATGAAATTTCATCAGGACCACTTGCTTTTCCTCTGTCTAATTTACTTAACTCCTCCTGTATTACTTTTTCTGCTATTTGTATATCTGGTAGTATGTGTGGACATGCATGTTCCACATAGTCCCTCTCAACATTTTTTTCTTCTGTAAAATCTAATTGGAAATTCTTATTTAGTGCTTCACAAATATCTTTCTCTTGTGTATAAGTGATTCCCTCGTCCGTAATGGATTGTATTATATCTTTTACTTTGGTTTTGCTTCTGATATAGCTGTTAAAACAGCTTTGGTTTATCACTACTTTTATTTATTATATCCTCCTCAAACTGTTTTTGGGCTTCCCTCCTTATTCTTGTATAATCGTTTCTTGCCTGTTTGTAATTATTATACGCCCTTTCACTATTTTGTCTTCTGTATCTATTCCACAACAAATCTCTTCTTTCTTTTGATTTTTTACATTCTATATTGAACCATTTCTGTATTTTCTTATCTGCTTCTTTGTGCTGTGGGATGTACTTTTGGACTCCTATTTCATAAAATTCACAGAATTTTTTTATATACAGCATTTAAATCTTGTCCTCTAAGCTCATTTTCCCAATCAACTTCTAAGAAATACTTCTTTAGGTCTTGATAATTTCCCTTTTTATAGTTTAGGCTCTTTTTGTAACTTTTATTGCTGTTAACTATGTCATATGCTATCCTGAAGTTGTAATTTAGTACTGCATGATCGCTTTTGCCGAGTGGAGGGTGATATATTAAACTGTCAATATCATTTTCTTGCCTAGTAAATATTAGATCTAGCACTGAAGGTACATCGAGTCCTCTTTTTCTGGTGGTTTCCCTTACATGTTGCGTTAGGAAAAACTCTTACACGAGATCCGGGAGCTTTTGGTCCCAACAGCTTTCTTGGCTAATAATATCTAGAGTATTCCAATTTATATTTGTATTGAAATCCCCAGTTAGTATGATTCTTTCCAATTTCTCTTCCATTTTATGTAGTAATGATCTTAAACTATGAATTGCATTCTCTGCCAGGTCCTCATATTCGTCTCTTTCCCATGTGTTTGATCTGGGTGGCATGTACAAATTGGCTACAATTACTTTCCCTTCAGATGTGTTGATCTCTACTGCAATCAGTTCTACTTGTGATGGTATATCTAGTTTTATTTCATTGACTTTTAGATTTTTCTTAGTTAATATAATTCCTCCTCCTTTTTTTAAATTTCTGTCTCTTCTCCATATATTGTATTCCTCTAAGTTTAGTATGTGATTGGATATCCTTGGTGTTAATTTTGTTTCAGTTAGGCATATTATTTGTGGTTCATTTTCTCTAACATAATCATTCATCTCTAGTAATTTAGATACCATTCCATCCATATTTGAGTACATCAACTTTATCATCTTGTTTATATACTTGTCATGACATGGTTTTACTATCTTCCTCCTTTTTATTCCATCCTGTTTGTGTACCACTTTCGTACCTGCAATCCTATTACTTTGTAAAAAAAATTTCTTCTTCTCCTGTTCTGATCTTCCCACATTTTTTGTTTTTGCTTCCTCCCTTTTCTCTTTCAGTAATTCCAGTTCCTCTTGTGTTAGGCATCTTTTTATCCATACATTTTTGAACTCCTCTTTTTCCATAAGATTCTTTGCATTTTTTAGTATCTCCTCCACAGTGTTTACACTCTGGAAAGTCACCTTTAGAGGTCTTGTCCTGCTTTTCTCGTATTTCCCTAACATCTTGTGTTCCTCTATGTCTTTACTACAGATTTCCTCTGATACTTCTTTCAGTAAGCTCATTACATTTGCCATCTCCTTTTTGTCTCTTGTGATCTTGTTTTTTACTTCTTCCTCTTCTATACCAGTGATTACTATAGAATTGTTTATATCTGCTGAATCTCTGACTAACTTTGGATTGTTTTGGATTATTCTTTTCACTTCCTGGTTAATGCTTTTTTCCTCCACCCTTGTTTCTAAGTCTTTCTTTACTTTCACCATCTCAGCATACGTGGTTTCCACATCATTTTTGTAGCTTTGCACAGCTTCATTCACCTGTGTTATCTTCTCCTCAATATCACTGCTCTGGTCTATAAGACTGCTTACTTGCCTAATTGTCTCTGTGTCATTTTTGAACTCTTCCATAACACTCTCGTGATTGACTACTTGTGATTTCACTCATTTTCTTCCTAAGTGTACTCAATTCCACTGTTAGTTCACTGATGGTTGTGTCTTTCTTGTTGGCCTCCCTTCCTAGTTTTTCTATTTCTTCCTTTTGCAAGTGCATCTGCTTCTTTATTTCATCAATTTCATTTTTGAAAGCCATTTCTAGTTTGTTTACACGTTCAACAAGTCTGTTGTGAGTCTCCACTTCAACCAGTTCTTGGTAGAAATCATCATTTTGCTTTCTACCTTTATCCCTTTTCTTTTCCAAATTTGCTTTACTAAAGTATGTATCCATTTTGCAATACTAAAAATAAAGAATATGTACTTAAACTCCCAGTGCTGCTGTAAACAAACCTCAGCTGACTGAGCGCATTTTTCTGTCTTGGTTCTCTTTTCTGTTTGAACAAGTCTTGTTTAACCCTCTTCTTATTTTTTTTTCTTTTAATAATGAAAAATCATTTAGTCTAACCTGGTACAGAGCTTGACTCATACAAAGATACTAATTTAGGTAATGCCACTGCCCGTGATGGTTTGGTACGGAATGCTGATGTCACACGTCTGCCTCCTTTGATCTCTACTGCAATCAGTTCTACTTGTGATGGTATATCTAGTTTTATTTCATTGACTTTTAGATTTTTCTTAGTTAATATTATAATTCCTCCTCCTTATGAGGAACAGAAAGTGTGTGTGTGTGTGTGTGTGTGTGTGTGTGTGTGTGTGTTATTTTTTCTTGTGTGAGATAGTAAATTAGTACATATTTTGTACGGTTCCTCTAGTGCAGTAAGAACTTAGCAATGTAAGCTCTTTAGAAAATATGAAAACTACGGGTGTGAGAAATGAAAATTACCGCACGGACAACTTAAGTTACCTTATGAGGAACAGAAAGTGTAATAGCAGAGAAGATACAAAATTTGTACACAGCAAGTCATGTGTAATGAACCTTGGAATTTTTCTTTTTCCCATCCAGCACACTGTAATGCACAGTGTCACTCGGGAAAGGCTGGAAAAATTGGGCGAATAAGCTGAGTTAGCCACACATGCAAGAGTTAATGATCCATTCCTGTGGCAGTGGCCGAGGGCAGTGGAAAGAAGAGTCAAGGTCAAGTGGGGCAATGCTGAGCGTGAGTGTATGTGGCAGGGAATCCCTCTTTGTCCCAGGTTGGTGCAAGGACTATGGGCCGTAACTGCCAACTCACCAACATATGAAGACAGCTTTATGTGACTCCCCAGATTTCCTCCATTCATCACAGCCTACCTTCACAACGCATCCACGAGGAATCTGAAGGGCCCAGGTCATGTGTCCTAGGATGGGCCATTGTTAACCCCTACACCGCGGGCATGTTTACCAATGTTTTGCGTGTGCCACGGGGTTATTCGGGCTCCGACAGACTCTCAAAAAATATTTGCCAAAAATCAGTTATTAGTCCTAGAATATTAAAATTACATATGCTTATGGCACATACCTTCAGCTTTCTCCTGGAATGTTTCTTGAGCCTTCGTCGGTTACCGTAGGACTTGTGGAGACCTCTGAAGTTGGGTAATGAGGTCTCCACTTTACACTTCCCGACAACCCGTAATATGATTACCACAGCCAGATATTAACATTACAAACACTACTCTATGATTTTTTAGCAGTTTGGGATTCATACTACAAAAAAAAACCACTGTGAAAGCAATGAAAAATACGAGCGCGTCTGACCGTTGCACTTGCACTAGTTCGCTCTTGGTACTCTGTCATTTATTATTCATAAAACCCCTCACACTTTATATTTCTATTACTATATAACACTTATATATATCTACAGTCTTTATCCATAAGTTTCCTTCAGTAGTATTAGTTTATTGTCACTGTAGGGATTCAATTTCTTTCAGTAAAATACATAGCATTCACTTTCTCGTCCTGTATACTAGCATTGAGAGTGAATGTCACTTTCACCTCCACTCTCATAACTCATAGTATTCAGACATGCTAGAGTGAAACTTTCACTTTCATTACTCCTAGGGTATATACTCGTATTCTTATAATACTACTCATTTACATTTCTACTTACGTTCTCTATTTTATTTACGTTATTTACATTTCTATTTTATTTACACTGTGTTATGCACTGTCACTTGAAGTAACTTATAAAACTGTTTTCCATTGTTCACGTATATTTACATTCATTACTTTCACTTGCTATTTACACATTATTTACACATTATTTACAATTCCACTTGCACTGTTTTACTCAATAGAAAGATCGTAGTCACTCTTTTATCAATTGTCAACCTTTTATCTCTTTCCACACGAGGTTTAGTAGGGGGTAAAGGTCACAGGGCCCTTTGCATGGGGGTGAAAAGGCCCTGAAGCTAGCAAGAGCGAACAGACGTACCTCCACTTCGGAAGATGAGGGTGAACTGATAAGGGTGGGCCGGGGTCGTGGCCTACCTAGGGAAATTCATTACTACCAACGTGAGCCTCTTGAAACACCTATATATAGCAGTGAAATGATTGGCAGGAAATCTAGAAAATACATTATAAATTAGGTAGTTCCAGGTGAATGTAAATATCACTTAGGTTTCTCCCTTCCCTCCTTATATGTATATTTATTACGAAAATAGATTATACGGCATATTTCAAGGGGAAATAAACAGCGAAAATTAGCGAACGAGTGCATGTGAGGTGTTGTCAGGTGATAATTAGCCAATTCCAGGTGTATGGCACTCTCACTTACCTTATTTCTTTCTTGTATATATTATTTGGTGTAAGAATAGGGCATAGGGCTTATTTCAATGGATGAAATCAGTGAAAAATTCCAGGGGAGATTTACTTAGCGTAGCACGGCCGGGCAGGCGAGAGGATAGGGTAATGGAGGGGGGGTAGGGAGGGGAGTCAAGAATGGGGAGAAATGGCTAAATTGTCAACAATGGATGGGAGTATAGATGAGATTAGGAGTGCTGACTAGTGTTGGACATTGGCAGTACTGATAGATGATACAAGCCCCCACTTGGAAGCCAGGGTGAATTCAAAATAACACAGAATCACAAAAGCGACAACCCGCGGTATGATCTCTTGCTCCCAAGCGTCACGAAAGTGACGCCCCGCAGTTAAGGGGTTAATAGAAAATATTCCAAACTCTTTTTGCACATTGATCACCTACCTTCACAACGCATCCACATAGAGACATGAAGACTCTTACATTGGAGAGATGAATGGTGAATTAATAATCTGGCCATTAATAGAAAGTTCAATATGCTGCAGTTATGCAGTTATGGTTGCATGACAACAGTCTACTTTTCAAGACAAAAATAAATGCCTATAAGAGAGGCTTGGTTACTAAGACCTCCAGACTTTGCGGGTTAAGACTGAGGTGAACGTAATGCGTCAGTAATTAGTCTCCACCTATGAAATAGGTGTTATTATTTTTCCGGCCTCAGAGTCTTACAATGATTCCAGGAGAAGCAAAAACTGCTCAAGGAATCTGAAGGGCCCAGGTTATGTGACAAGGGCCATTGCTGGCAGAAAAAATTCCAAATCCATCATGTGCAGTGTAAGGGCATGCCAGGAAGTGTCATATAAGTATTATGTTGCGAATGAGATAAGTTGGCCATGCCTCATGGAGATTTCAGTAGGACCTTTGCAAAGAATCTGAACTGCCCAAGTTCTGTGTTGTGGCATGGGCCATTGCTGATAGAAAAAAAAATCCAAACATTCCCAGTGGGGTTAAAGTCATTACAAGAAACAGTAGATAGAGAATAATTATTGTCCACAGGAGAGTTACAGGGTTCTAGTTACATTCTGAGGCTGTTGTGCAAAATGCTATGCCACTAGGTGTAATGGTCAATGAGATATTAAATATTCATTGGGAGTACAAAATTTGGTTTGGTTGGAGATAGGATAATGAACAGGAGTGGTACCGATGGTGATGGAAATTGTGGTGTGGAGCACAAGAAGATCTTCACTTTTTGTAGATTGATATTATAGGACAGGTAATGCTGGCAATGAAATACAGTTTCTAATGGAAATTCTCTTTAAGGCACAGTGTAAGCAGAAACGAATGAGTAGAAAAGACTAGAATGAGTAAGTGTTGGGGAAAGGTGAGTGTAGTACACCAGGTCAAGATTAGTTTAGGCATGGCAATAGATTTAAACAATTTTATTTTTAGTGCAAATAAATAAAGCATCCACACAACATCTTCAAATACCTGGCGTCCTAAAAAATTAATACAAACAAAAATTTTCGGTATTCAAGTAATGTTCTTGGTTGCTGAGTAACTTGCCGTTTGTCAGATGCTGAGGTTTCAGCATTCATTGCCATGGTGTTCATCATGGAAAATGTCCAGTGGGAAGCGAGTAAAGCCCTCAAGTCTTCCCTGTGCAGGCGAGTGACCACCAGCAGCCTTGTCGACCACACCAAGAGGCGGCCCTTGAGGGACCACTCAGCGAAGGCAGCGAGGAAGGCTGGGTTGTCACTCACCACCACCATCGTCATGCACCACGACACCTGCCGCAGCTGCTGACATGACCATGGTACAAGTTAGCTGTATGATCTACTTGTCTCAGCAGTTTGTGAGTGACCTACCTGTCTCAACAGTGACAGCAGAGTGACCTACCCACCTGAGCACTAATGTGAGAGTAATCTATCAACCTCAGCAGTGATGTACGAGTGACCTACTCTCCTCAGGTGTAATGTGAAAGTGACCTACCCACGCCATCAGTAATGTAAGAGTGACCGACCCACGCCATCAGTAATGTAAGAGTGACCCACCCCCCTCACCAGTGATGTGAAAGTGAACTAACCACTTAAGCAGTAATGTAAGTGTGATGTACCCTCCTCATCAGCGGTATGAGAGTGACATACCTTCCACAACACTAATGTTAGATATATCTACCCCCCACAGCAGAAATGCGAGAGTGACTTACCCGACGAGCCTGGCTGACCACCCAAGAAAGCTGTGCCTTAGTCTCGTTAATGTCCTTGTCTTCCACACCCACCTCGAACACACCCACACCCCATGCCGTTCCAACATCACCAACACTCTAATGGGAACTAGGGTATAATTATAATGAAGAGTAAAATAGTTAACACTGAGTTAAGATATGAGCAAGGAAAGTGTAATGCAGCTTTAAATTTTCTTGCTAATTATCAAGGTACTTATTACGGTACGGTAATGTCTTTGAGAAAAAGAATGTTTTCTGAGTAAAAATGGGTATCAGGGGAAACTTTCAGTGTTGAATCTTAATTCTAGCTATGAGACCATCACTGTGGTAATAAAGTAAACTTTCACTGTAACGGTCTCAACCAGATATGGAGCCTCATTTCGCATCCATGAACATAATCTTTCCCATTACCTTTATTATGGTGTTATTCTTGACTAAGCTGTCCGAGAGCAGCATCGGAAAACAGTTGCTTTGTAGCCAAATTTTGAACATTGAACCAAACATCTGTACTGATTCCCAAAGACGATCGCTGGAATCTGCAATGAATTAGTAACAATCTTTCTACTTATCAATATACTATATATATATATATATATATACATATATATATATATATATATATATATATATGATATATATATATATATATATATATATATATATATATATATATATATATATATATATATATATATATATATATACACTATATATACTGTACAGTAATCACTCTAATATCCGGACGCCCAATATCCGAACATCCCCACTAACCGAACCTTATCGTCCTGGGATCAAACATTCCCAAAATGGTCCGAAAATCCAAAAAATTGGAAAAAAAATCGATTTTTTGCCGTCTGTAATTTGAACTTGCCGCGCGCGCCGCGTGAGAGCATTGTTTTGGTTCGTCATTCCTCCGACGTCCGATAGAGCGCCGCTGCATCCTCCCCACTTCCCGCCTGTCTCTCACTGCGACAAGATCTACGCTCTTCGCCATGGCTGCCCACGTGCTCGCTTTTGTGGTGGTGCCGTACTTGCTGCAAGGCCTCCTGCTGCTCTCTGCCCTACTCTTAGTGTGTGTGATGATGGCCCCGCCTCCTGAGAAAAGGAAGAGAGTGGTGTTGACTCTGGAGAAGAAACGGGAGATATTGGAGAAGGTTGATGCGGGTTGGTCTTCCTCTCGCATTCTCCGCGAGTTCAACCTGGCCCGGTCGACTTTGTTTGATATCAAGCGTTCCCGAGACAAGCTCATGCAGTACACGGCTGACTTCTCGTCGAGAAGCAAATGCAACGTGGAGAGGAAGGTTATGTTTACCCCCAAGTATGCAGAGATCGACCGCTCCACGTTGATTTGGTATCGACAGCAACGTGCAGCTGGTGTGATGGTACATGGAACGGAGCTGAAGGCTGCTGCTGAGAAGTTTGCAAGGCTTCACGATGCCCTAGACTTCAAGGCATCCGAGGGTTGGCTCTTCGCGTTCAAGTTGCGACATGGCCTTACTAACCGTAAAGCACATGGCGAAGCATTGGACGCTAACGAGGATGGAGTGGACGAGTTTCGGCACAAGGTGAAAGGCTTGATCGACAGGGAGGGCCTCACTCTCGGTCAAGTCTATAACGCTGACGAAACTGGCCTATTCTATCGCTCGGTGCCAACGAACACTCTCGCCGATGAGACGGAGAAGCGTGTACCTGGCCGCAAGCTTTCTAAGGAACGGATATCTGCTTTGTGTTGTGCCAATGCTAACGGCATGCACCGGCTTAAGCCCGTTATTGTTGGCCGTGCAAAGCAGCCTCGGTGCCTTCGTGGGGTGATGGATGTCCTTCCTGTCGTATGGTACCATTCTTTGAAAGCATGGTTCACAGCTGTGATTTTCAAAGACTGGTTTCACCATCACTTCGTCAAGGAGGTCATACATTACCAGACGAAGACACTGGGAATTCCTCGCGACCAGGTAAAGGCTCTCCTTCTCCTCGACAATGCACCTGCCCACCCGTGCGACAAGGACTTGGTTGCTGAGAATGGCCGTATTAGGTGCACGTTTCTGCCACCTAATACGGCTGCTCTCATTCAACCAATGGACCAAGGAGTGATCGTGGCAACAAAGCGCCTGTACCGTCGGAAGTTCCTGGACGAGGTGATGGTGGTTCTCGAGGACGAGGACGAGCGCAGGGAAGGATGTGACACTCGAGGCAAGCGGACTTTGGAAAACCTTCGCCCAACATCAAGTCTGCGCTGTACAACTGGGCTAGTGCATGGAAGGAAGTCCCTGTGAAAACTCTTGAAAATGGTTGGTCTCGTCTGCTTCTCGGAACAGATGTGGAGTACGATTTCCTAGGGTTTGACGTGGATGACTTCCATGCACGGCTACGTACGCACGGCGACGATGTTGATGTGGACGATGTTCGTGAGTGGTTGGACGACGACGAGGGCGATCCTGGGTATCAGACGTTGTCTGTTATCGAGATCGCGTCTTCGGTTGCTGGTGTCAGTCCCGAACTTGAAGATTCCGACGACGAAGGCGATGATGATGCAGACTCCGCCCAGCAGGACACTACTCCAGCCATCCCCAAGCTGAGCGCACTCCGGGAACATCTAGAGTTCGTCCTAGACTACCTGGAACACCCGGACTGCGACAGGGAGATGGGGCCCTTGGGACTCGTGGAGGAAGTGCGTGCTTTCCGGCAGCGCATCATCAATCGCCAGAATCGTCGGTCCTTGCGTCAGTCAACGATTGACAGTTTTTTCAGGCCCGTGACCCCCGCTGTGCCAAGCCCTGGTTCCACTCCGTTGCCTCCCCAAGACAGGCCCTCATGCTCCGAGCCACAGCCCAGCACATCAGCTACAGTGGAGTCACCGCTCGACGTGAGTTTGCGGTTGTCTTCAGAGTCTTCTGTAGTCGGTACGCCATCACCACTACCCACCGATGCACCCCTTGGACGCCTGCCAGTGATACTCTCGGGCTCTGACAGTGAATAAACAGCAAGAACTTCTCCACTAGACCACACGGGAATTTTGAGTGTTGTGCAGTGAAAAAAACGGTGTGTTGTGTTAAGGTTTTCAAGTTGGGAGAAAAGACTAAGTAGAAAAGAAATTTAACGTAACTAACCTTCTTTGTTTTGGCTTTGGAAACTTAAAAAAACTTGGGAAAAGTTAATGTGCAACACTTAAATTTAATGGAACATTATTTGGACTAAAGTGAACACTGTGAAAAGAACGGACTTCTGTGTGTTAGTGACTAAGTTCAGTGCAAGACTTCAGGAAGAGTGTAGTGCAAGTGCTTCAGGAAATCGTTCTTACTGTCAGAGTCCGAGAGGAGGCGGTTATTCATCAAGGTGGCCAGGGACTTGCTGTAAGTAGCCAAAATGTTTCATGTTGTACTATTTTCCATACTATATTTACCAGAATGTTTCATATTGTATTTTTTTCCCATACTATACTTACCAGAAAGTGTCATACTGTACTTCTTTCCATACTAAACTTACCTCATGCATGTGCAGTAGGAATGTGTTTTTCAGAGTTCGGTTAGGTTCGGTTAGGTTAGGTTCGGTTAGAGTCCATAAGTACCAGAATGTTTATTAATGTATGAACATACTTCTAAACCCACATTTTATGTGTCTATTGCATTTATTTCAGTCATTTATGTGCCTTATTGGTGTGATTTGGGTGTTAAATAGGTGCTATGCATGTCCGGAGGGAGTTGTATAGGTGTTTCTCTGTGTTAGGGTCCGTAAGTACAAGTCCATAAGCTGGGGCCCAATATCCGGACAAAACCAATATCCGAACCTACCGATGGCTCTATTGATCTGGATATTGGAGTGATTACTATATATATATATATATATATATATATATATATATATATATATATATATACATACATACATACATACACAGTAGGCTCGCGCACAAGAGATTGAGCAGTCCACTACCCCGTGCACTGGGAATTCACCTACTGGGAATACATGATCTTATGGGAATAATTACATATGGGCGGTACCCCCTCATACCTGGACATTTTTTGTCCCTTAGAGACATAATAAAGGTCATGTTTTTCAGACATTGTACTAAAGCTATAGCTACAATAACAAAAATATGGGTAGTCACCTTAACAACAATAGACAACAGGCCTAATGACCTTAAATAACAGGGGTTCTGAGGTGCGGCAACACTTACAGCGCTGCACTCCCCACCGCACCTCCCATCGCACCAACACTTCCCTCCAGAGACTCCTCTTGTGCACCTTCCCCAGGAGCATCAAAGTCACTCACTTCGGCCATAAACCCTTCAAAGTCCAATGCTGACACTTCTGACATTGCATCCTCTTCATCTTCAACAGGAACAGGAGCAGACGATGTCGCTGGTTCTGCAATTTCACCAACTTGAGCCTGCTGTGTGTAGCTTGTTATGAGTGTCTGTCTTTTCCTGTTTATTTCTTCCCTGTCCTGTCTGTGTCGAAACAGAAGAGTTTATCGATACCAACCAGAAGTTCCTCCGTTCTTAGGTTGATCACTTCCTGTTCCTTCACCTCTTCCTTGAGCTTATCCACGGCAGCAAGGATCTTGCTAATGTTTGACATACACAGCTCAGTCCTGCCTTCCATCACGCTAGGGTGCTCAACTTGACTCTGCCTGGCGTCGGGCTCTGCGTCAGCGTCATCTGTCCGTTGCAACACTTCCTCGAGAGGCTGTTCCTCAGCAGCAAAGTGCACATCCTGTATGTCCGCCAATGTAACGTCCTCAAAACCTGGTACAGCTTATGCTGCTGTCAGTGTTGCTGCCTCAGTCTTGGCCAGTGGTTGAATGGCCGTGTCCTGGGTCGTGCATAAGTGAGGCACGAGCATTCGCCATGCATGGCTCACTGTTGCAGGTGTAATCTGGTGCCAGGCTGCGCAGTAGAATGCCTGGGAATTTCTGCGCATCAACATAACGACATGTGACGTGCTGTGTGAGGGGTGGTCGCGCACTAATAGAAAATGGCATTTTTGAGCCAGTCCTTGCCTCTGCCTTGCATTCTGTGCGGTAAACTCGCGCATTCAAGGGTTTTTGGTTATGATTTTTGGTCACTCGTGCACAATGTGAATCGCACACTGTGATACATTAATAAACATGTATATATATATATATATATATATATATATACATGTTGGAGGGAAACAAGAGTGAGAGCAGTGGAAGTGAGTTATTTGAGAGGAGCATGTGGAGTCACATGGAGAGACAGACTGACAAAATTAATAGGATGTGAAGGAGAGTTGCGGTGTGGATGTGGGTGTGATAGGAAGTGTTAAGAGAAACACATTCAGGTGATTTGGTCATGTGGAGAGGATGGAGAGTGAGCAACTGACGAGGAGAGTGTATGTCAGTGAGGTGGTGAGGTGGAGGGGGGGGAGAAGGAGGGGAAGGCCGAGGATGAAGTGGAGAGGTATATAAGAGAGGGGTGTGTGAATTAGGAGCAGGGCAGTGAAATGGCAGGGGACAGGGTGACGTGGAGGCAATTTGTTTGTGGCCACCCCTATAAGGGATTAAGGCATCTGGTAATATATATATATATATATATATATATATATATATATATATATATATATATATATTATACAGAAATGACAATGATTACGTGGATGTGCAGTGCGTCCCTGCGTGCAAGGTCTGAGAGGACTGGGTTTACGATGGAAGAGTTTAGAGGAAAGATGGGACTGGAGTGTATTGGTGTTGTGATGAGGAGAGGTAGATTGAGATGGTTTGGGCATGTGGAGAGGATGAGGGATGTTGATTGGGTGCGGAGGGTGGGAGGTGTTAATGTTGGGGGTGGAGTTGTGAGGGGTAGACTGAGAAAGACATAGGACGAGGTCATTAAGTGTGGCCTCGGGGTTAAGGGACTGAACAAGGAGGCTGCAATATATCGTGCAGCATGAAGAGCTGCCATTAGGTGACCAAGGCCACCGCATGCAAGCAAGCCATCAAAAACGAAAATGATATATATATATATATATATATATATATATATATATATATATATATAGTTACTGGCATAGTTAACCTCAGTAGCAAGTGGGTGAAATAGAAGATAAGATGATAATGAGAGAGAAGCGAGCCCTTAAGAACAGTAAATCTTTTCTTATCAGTTTTGCGGGCCGTAAGGGGTGACCCTCCTCCCCAGCTGTGTTTACTTAGTGGTCAACTGGACTGATAACACACCAGATGTTTTTCTCACAAACTGTGTAGGGATTCCTCTTGTCCTTGAAATACTGGGTGTGACATAATGTGGGAGGAGCAAAGAAGGGATGTTTGCCAATTAGAAGCCTAAATGGCGCTTTCGTCACGTTTTTGATGGCACGCAATTGGTTCTGTCTGGAGTGTAAGAAGCCCCCTTTGGTAGCAGATGCCTCTATAGTTGCTGAGTGGCAGGAGGTTATTTTTAAGACAGCCTAGTTGTTAAGTAGCTGAGAAAGGCAGAGTATGTCTGCTTTATAAGCTCAGGGAAAGTGTGAAGAGATACATTTGGTCTCATTTTTTTTTTTTCACACATTCCTGTACATTTTTGTCTCATTTTGTACACACATTTTTGTGTCAGGACTCGATATTATAATAATACAACTCATAGATAAATAGACAGATGGAAAGATAGATAGATAGATAGATAGAAGCACCAAGCCAGAGTGTGAGATAGG
This sequence comes from Coenobita brevimanus, assembly GCF_032717465.1. Lineage (NCBI taxonomy): Eukaryota > Metazoa > Arthropoda > Malacostraca > Decapoda > Coenobitidae > Coenobita > Coenobita brevimanus. The sequence goes on along the minus strand of NC_136993.1, from coordinate 40,641,131 downwards.
TAGTGTATCAGCGAGAATCGAGCAAAAGGAAATTAGCTTGCAACTCTTCATGTGAAGGAATGCTGGTCCTGCACTGGAAGCTGTACATACTCACAGACATACAGTGTTCTAGATGTTTCCACGACAGCATAACACACGTAACCCGACCCCTGCTAAACGAGAATGTAGCAATCAGAGCTCAGAAAGGGGCAAGCCATACAACCGACAGGTAGTAGGGAGAAGGAGGCTAGCAACAGGGGCGAGAGTATGGCAGAGAGAGATAGAACGAGACAGGGAGGTAGCTAGCGGGACTCTATACTTCACTCGTGTGTGAGAGACTTTGTTAATATTTCCATGACAAATAAAAATAGTCCCATACTAATCTTTACCTCTCCTGTCATTGCATGACAAAAGGGAACAAAGATTACCTACTTACAAAAATACTCATGTATAACAACCACTCGTCCACGAGTCATATATATATATATATATATATATATATATATATATATATATATATATAGATAGATAGATAGATAGATAGATAATATATATATATATATATATATATATTTATATATATATATATATATATATATATATATAGATAGATATATATATATATATATATATATATAGATATATATATATATATATATATATATATATATATATATATATATATATATATATATATATATATATATATATATATATATATTTGGCCATGTGGAGAGGATGGAGGGTGAAAGACTGACGAAGAGAGTGTATGTGAGTGAGGTGGAGGGGGGAAGAGGGAGGGGGAGGCCGAGGATGAGATGGAGGGATGGGGTGGAGACGTATATGAGAGAGGGGGATGTGAGTTGGGAGCAGGTCAGTGAAATGGCGGGGGACAGGGCGACTTGGAGGCGATTTGTTTGTGGCCACCCCAAACGGGATTGAGGCGTCTGGCAATATATATATATATATATATATATATATATATATATATATATATATATATATATATATATATATATATATATATATATATATATATAACTGATCTACAAAACACACTACAAGAAGCTACAAAGTATCTGTAAGATTTGTACACATTTTGTCTCATTTACTGTCATGTTACACTTTTGTCACATTGTGTTGCACTTTTCCCCAACACTACTTAATACGTGACTTTCATTACAAGACACACTGTTTGTGCACCATTTCCCATTTTTGATTCACTCCTCCATTTACACTAGAGTGTGATTTATACTGGATTATTTCACTGAAGTCTCCACGTTTCCTCCAGCTTTGTGAGTACTTAGCCTCCACTGAGTGTGTTCTGGTTAGGTAAGAAATAAATAGTTTTATATCTGTATTCAGAGATCTCTATGAATTCCTCTTTTATATAACGAACCCTGGTTTCTTCTTTAGTTGTGTATGTTATTATGTAAAGTTAAGTTACTTTTCTTGTAGGCTTTACCTTATCCCATTTGGTGATTAATTAATGGTTAAGAGTGCACCGTAATATACACCCCCACAACAAATATATATATATATATATATATATATATATATATATATATATATATATATATATATATATATATATATATATATAATCATCAGCCGTTTCAGTATACACTGCAGGACCAGACTATCCCGACCAAAGTCGGGACGATACAGCCAATGTATCTCTACCAAGTGGCTTAGGCTGTCTAGTAGAGATTATCTGTAGGGTAAGAAGTGCTTGTAAATGTAACCGTAGTGTTGGAGTGGCTGTGGATGTGTATGTACTCTGTGAACCAAATGTAATCGGCCCGCACTAGCCGACTGGATGCAAGCATACTTTATAATATGTGACACTGGTTCAACCACAGCACCCCTTATGTCCGCCAATACAGGACGTTGCCGGGTGAACACTCCCAAAGTTTATTACTTTGGCGCGGCACGAACTCTGGTTCACCCACGTACGAAACGCACACTGTACCACTGTACCACAGAGGCTCCATATATACATATATATATATATATATATATATATATATATATATATATATATATATATATATACATATATATATATATATATATATATATATATATATATATATGTATACTCATACACGAATATATGCTCATTGCCTGACTTCGCATCCTGTGGTGGGTGGCCTCGATGAAAGGACCCTCAAGCGTCCTGTCCCTACACGGTATCGAGCCCTCTTCCTACAACATACTATCTTCCGTTACATACACTGACACCTTACCTCCTAACTCCTTCTGTTCCTCCAACCCACCTCACTCAAAGAGTGGGAGCTGTTGAAACAAGTTAACCTAGATGTGCCAGTGAAGTGACGTGGAGAGACAGATCAGCAAATGAACAGATTCATGATGAATTTGCTGGAGATGATGTGGGGAAGGAATTAAAAAAAAGAAAAAAAAACACAGGTGGTTTGGCCATCTAGCGCGAATGGAGAAAGAGAGACTTAAGACCACCTCAGTGCTTCTTTTTACTTTTACGCACCCATCCTATACCACAATCCCCACGAATCCTTTCATTTGTCCATCCATTCCTCTTCGCCACGCAATGACATTTCCAAGTTAGCCTATTTCAATAACTCTCACTCCTTATATCTGTCCCCTCAAGTATCGTTCATGTTTGATTACTGCACATCAGTGTTGGAACTACTGTCATGTAGGCTAATGTGTTCTCCACTTTCTTATTCACATTCCTTTATCTCGACAGTGTTCTTAATATTCCTACCAACTTCCTTCCTTCTTTGTTGCACTTTTTTGCATACAGTAGAATAGAATAGTTGGGTTGAGAAACACTTCTTGTTTAAATTCAATGGGACAAATAAGTCCTTCCTTCGACCTAATTCCCAGTAAGAATTATTATTCAGCTATATTCTCCTCAACTGCGAGTTGTTTAAGACAATAAGAATGTGATATTATCTCTTAGTGTGTGTGGAAGGAGTGGGCGGAGAGGAGAACCGCCTGCCAAAACATAATGAGTTTGGGTGAGTGTGTAATTCACTGGGTCGGTCAGGATAACGTGATTGGCGTGATTGTCAGCTCTTTGCCCTCCAGAAAGAGAGCTGAGAGATCATATAGTCCGATCTAGGGCAAGGCTGTGACCTTCACACACGCACACAACCATTCCCTCCCTCAAGAGGAACAGTAACCTCCAACTTCGTTCATGAAACTTTTCGCACCTGATCCGGCGCTAACCCCCGTCTTGCTAGATGGCAGGAGAAAGCATTACCATTACACCAGTTGTGTGTGTGTGTGGGGGGGGAGGCTGGATAAAACAATTGTGTGGACGGGGTGACCGATACTGCTAGCACATTTGTAGATATTCTATCTATCTATCTATAGCCCAACGCCCTAATCCCGCAAAGGGTGGCCACAGACAAAACGCCTCCAAGTCACTCTGTCACCCACCATTTGACTCCCCTCCCCCCAGCTCACCCCCCCCTCCCTCATATACCTCTCAACTCCATCCTCCACCTCATCCTCGGTCTACCCCTCCCTCTCCCTCCCTCCACCTCACCTACATACACCCTCTTAGTCAGTCTTTCATTCTCCATCCTCTCCACATGTCCAAACCACCTCAGTGTATTTCTCCTAATCTTTTCAACCACATCCACATCTACCCCACAACGTTCCTTCACTTCTTCATTCGTCAACCTGTCCCTCCACGTCACTCCACATGCTCCTCTCAAGTAACTAATTTCCACTGCTCTCACTCTTGACTTGTTCCCCTCTTGCAAGGTCCACGCCTCGCTTCCATACGTCAGGGTAGGGATCACAATACCATCATGCAGTGACTTCTTAACTTCCATACTCACCTCCCTATTTCTCATCACTGCTTTCAGTGTGCCAACAACCTTCCTTCCCTGCTGTACCCTTTCACGTACTTCATCCCCCAAAGTTCCATCCTTACTCATCACACTACCCAAGTACTTGAATGCACTCACATTCTCCATATCCTCACCATCCAACCTCTCTGCACACTCTGTGACTTCATTCCTCTCAAACACCATAACTTTACTTTTGTTTACATTAACTTTCAGCTTCCTCCTCCTACACACTGTCCCAAATTCATTCACCAAATCTTGCAACTCCCATTCATCTTCACTCAACAATACTGTATCATCAGCAAACAGCAACACCGGAAGCTTCCAAATCTCACCCTCATTCATTAGGGCCACCCCTACATCTACTGCCCTACCTTGTACCTTCTTTACAACCCCATCCATATATATATATTAAACAGCCATGGAGACATTACACACCCCTGTTTCAGTCCCACATTGAGATCAAAGAACTCACTCAGCTCACCATCCACTCGCACCATAGCCCTAGCTCCCTCGTACATACTCTTCATAGCACTCAACAATTTCCCCTCCACTCCATATATTCTTAATACCTTCCACATACCTTTCCTATCTATTCTGTCATAAGCTTTCTCCAAGTCCATGAAGGCAGCGTACACTTTCCTTCCCTTCTCTAGATACTTCTCCACTAAACATCTTAGAACAAATATCTGATCTACACACCCTTTTCCCTTCCTAAATCCCCCTTGTTCTTCTCCAACTCACTAAGAAGACAAATACCCCTATGGTTACCACATACTTCTCTCTCCCCTTTTCCTTTGTACAGAGGAACAATTATACCTGATTTCCAGTCCTCTGGAACCCTTCCCTCTTCCCAAGCCAATCTACACAACTTCCATATCCACTCCACAACAATCTCACCCCCATACCTAAGCATTTCACCACACACTCCATCAATTCCTGGGGCCTTTCCCAGCTTAATCTTCTTCATCGCTTCCACTACTTCCGACCTACTGATCTCTTCCTCCCTCCTCTCATCTCTTCTTCTCCCAGCCATTCCCCAACCACTTATACTCACACTGCTCTCACTCTCTACATTCAACAAATCCTCAAAGTGCTCCTTCCATCTCCTCAATTTCTCTCTCTTCTCCACCAACAATCTATTATTCCTATCTTTCACTCCCCTACTATTTCCCCTTTCACACTGCCTTACTTTCTTTACCTCTTTCCAAAACAATTTCTTACTCTCCCTCCATTTCACACTCAGATTCCTCCCAAACTCTTCATCCACTTTCTTCTTACTCTCCTTCACCAGTCTCTTAACCTCCCTTCTCCTGCTCACATATACCTCTCTCTTCTCTCTCTCATCTCCTCCCCTACCTCTACTCGCCAACCATTCACCATATGCCTTCTTCTTTTGTTCCACAGCTCGTTTCACCTCATCATTCCACCATGCTGTCCCTTGCACACCCTTGCATCTCCTCCTCACTCCACAAACCGCCTCACACGCTGCGCTTATCTCTTCCGTGAATATCTTACATACGTCTTCCACCCATTCCATCTGCTCTAGCTCATACCTTCCCAATCTTTCTTCCACTATGCTCTTATACTCTGTCCTCTTCTCACTATCTTGCAATTTCTCCACTCTTCTCACAGGAGCTGCTTCCTCCTGTCTTCCCCTTCGCCTCCTCAACCACTTTCTTTGCAGCTCTACCTTGGCCATCACTAAGTGATGGTCCGAGACTCCATTCCCCCACCCTCTCCACACCCTTGCATCCAACACTTGTCTTCTCATTCACTCATCCACACACACGTAGTCTATCATTGCCTTTCGTTCAACAAGTTCACCATCCATCCTCCTCATTACTCTCCATGTATACCGGTGGATCATCTTATGACGAAAGTAGGTGTTGGCTATTGCCAACCCCTTACCAGCACAGATGTCCACCAAAGCACTACCATTCCCATCTACGTCAGCTGGCACACCCCACTGACCAACCACTCCATCCACTCGTACATTCCCAACTTTGCCATTCATGTCTCCAATCAACAGCACTCTCTCGCTCCTCTCAAACTTGTCCATACATGCTTCTACTCTCGCCCAAAACTCATCTTTCACTCTTGCCACTCGATCCTCTGTTGGAGCATACACACATACAATCGCCCATGCTTGTATACCTACTTTCATCCTCACCCATACAATCCTTGCACCCACTGTTCCATACTCTCTTATATTCTCCTTCCACTTCTTGCTTATCATCAGACATACTCCCTCTCTTGCCCTCTCATTCTCACTGACTCCCGCACATATACCTACACCGTATTCCCATTCTCTCATCCTTTCACCCTTCCATTTAGTTTCAGTCAATCCACATATATCCACTTTTGCATCCTCAAGCACCTGGACAATCTCTCTCTCTTTCACTTCATCATTCACTCCTCTCACATTCCACGTTCCTACCCTCAGAATGTCCTTTGTCCATTCCTTAGTCGTCAACGTATGGTCCGTCCGGGTCCGTGGCGCTTTATTTTGCTTTTTTAGTTAGTTCTTTTTACGGGGTGGGGCACTAACCCACCACCAACCCTTTTAGTCGCCTCGTACGACAAGCAGGGATACTGGAGGAGTATTCTTGAAACCCCCCTACCCCCAGGGGGTAGATATTACATTAAGAAAATTTCGTAAAACGTTAGGTGGATGCACGGTCTGAATCAATGCAAGTCTTAAATAGTGATGGTAATTTTGTGAGTGCCATGTGTATTTTGTCAAATATATCACCATCTTTAATAGCAGCATTATATCCGTATTAAATTTAGATGACAACAGGAAAATAGACTGATTGTATCTTATTCCTGCCAACTGAACGGTTACCAGTTTTTTTTTATGCAAGAAAGAAGGAACCAAAGGCCAGAAGCCAACAAACCATTCCTTCTAAGAAAAAACAAAAACAATACAAAAGAGAGCCAAATTTAAGATCCATTCATTTTGAGATGCCTGGACTCAATGCATTTTAAAGACTCATCATAGGAAGTAGGAAATACAGACAGAGGAAGAGAGTTTCAGAGTTGACCTGTTGCATAAATGAAGGACTGGGAGTAACGGTTAACTCTTGCATTAGACAGTTGGACACAAAGGGATGAGAGTTTGTTGCTGTACAGGTGCTACGCGCCCGTCGTAGAGGTGGAGGGATGCAGGTAGACAGTTCAGAGGAGTGGTGACATTGAAGTAGCGATAGAAAGGAGATAAAGACGCAACAGTGCAGCGAAGAGACAGAGGTTGAAGGGAGCCAGTAAGAGGAGGAGAGTTGATGAGACGAAAAGCCTTTAACTCCACCCTATTAAGAAGAGCTGTATGCGAGGAGCCTCCGCACACATGAGAATTGTACTCTAAACAGGGACAAATAAAGCCCGTGTATAAAGCTAACAACCATGCAGGGGTAAAGAAGGTATATACGGAGTCGGCTTAGCATACCTAATCTCTTGGAAGGAGATTTTAAAAGAGATGCAATATGATTTTTCCAAGATAAGTTCAGAGTAAATGAAACCCCAAGCATGTTCAAGGATAATACAGGATTGAGCTGGATATTATTAAACCTTAGAGGGTACTCCTGTGGAAGATTGTGTCCGGTTGATAGGTGTAAAAACTGAGTTTTCGATGCATTAAAAACAACAAGATTATTTTTACCTCAGTCGGAGATACGAGCCAAGTCAGACATTAGGTGTGCCATAGCATCATTCCTTGCTTGTTGAAGTAACTGCTGAGATGAACATTGGAGAAACCGAATGGAAAAGTGAAGGGTGGAATCATCAGTGTTCGGGTGTACAGCTTAGAAGGTCACTGATGAATAAAAGGAAGAGAGTTGGTGATAGGACAAAGCCCTGAGGAACACCACTGTTGACAGTTCTAGGAGAAGAACGATGGCCGTCTACAACAGCTGCTATAGAACGACCAGAAAGGAAGCTATTGATGAAGGCACAGATAGAAGGATAGAAACCGTAACAGGGCAGTATGGGAGTTAAAGATTTATGCCTGACTCGATCGAAAACCTTTGAGATGTCAAGTGCAATGACAAAGTATTCGCCAAAGTCCAGAAAAGAGGATGATCAGGAGTCTGAAAGGTAGGTGAGAAGATCGCCAGTAGAGTGTCCCTGACGAAATCCATACTGACGATCAGAAAGAAGGTTGTGATAGGAAAAATGCTTTAAAATTTTTAAAAACTTTTGAAACACATGATGTTAAAGCAACTGGACGATAGTTAGAGGGTTGGGAATGGTCACCCTTCTTTGGGACTGGCTGAATGAGAGCAAACTTCCAGCAAGAAGGAAAGGTACAAGTTGACAGACAAAGGTAAAAGAGTTTACCTAGGCAGGGTGTAAGCACTAAAGCACAGTTCTTGAGGACAATGGGAGGGACTCCATCAGGCCCATATGCCTTGTTAGTATTGACGCCAGTGATGGCAGAAAGTATATCAGTTGAAGAAATTTTAATGTCAGCCATGAGGAAATCAGAGGGGGGAAGTGATGGAGGTACAGCACCGGAATCGTCTAAGATGGAATTGTTAGGGAAAGTCTGAACAAAGAGATCTGCTTTATCAGTTGAAGAAATAGCTACAGAGCCATCAGAAGAGAAAAGAGGAGGGAAGGATGGTGAGGTAAAGTTGTTAGAAAGGTTTTTGGCAAGGTGCCAGAAGGAGTGGGAAGAATTCGAGTTGGAGAGTTGAAAGCACTTAGTACGGATGAAATTATTTTTAGGTGAGCAAAGAACAGACTTAGCATGATTCTGGGCAGAAACATAAACAAGATGTAATTCAGGGGTGGGTTGGCTCTGGTGCCTTTTATAGGCCCTCTGCTTGTTGCAGACAGCATTAGAACAAGCGTGATTGAACCAAGGCTTTCTTGCATTAGTCAAAGGATATGGGAAAGGAATGTAAGCTTCCATGCCCGAGAGACTAACCTCTGTAATGCGCAAGGCACACTCAGATGGCTCCCGGCCATGGAAGCAATGATCATTCCATGGAAAATCAAAGAAGTATTGTCTGAGTGCCTCCCAATCTGTAGCTTCAAAGTGCCACAGATGACGTTTCTTTGAAAGGTCCACAGGCTGTACCGGAGTGATAGGACAGGTTAAGGTAATGAGATTGTGATCAGAGGAGCCCAACAGAGAGGAAAGATTAACAGTGTAAGCAGAAAGATTAGTTGTAAGACAAAGGTTAAGTATGTTGAAGCTCTCTCCAAGGTGGTCAGGGATACTGGTAGGGTGCTGTACAAGCTGCTCTAGGTCATTAAGGATAGAAAAGCTGTAGGCTTGTTCACCAGGTGGATCAGTGAAAGGAGAGGAGAGCCAAAGGTGGTGGTGAACATTGAAATCTCCAAGAATGGAGATTTCAGAGAAAGGAGAAATGGATATGTCATCTTTACGTAAGGTAATCTACTGGGGGTGTCAAAGAGAGAGAGGGAGATATTTTGCAAGTTTAATACTCGTATAATCCCGCACGTATGCACATAAGCATAAAGTTATATAGGCCTATTAAGATATGGGGGGCTGACCCTAAGAAAGTGTCGACTGGAATATGCTTAAAAATATAGTCTTGTATGAAGGCCAGACTCATCCATCCGTAAGCAGGGTAAGTGCCTATATGACTATGAAAAGATAAAGTCTAAAGGATGTATTTTCCTTATTCTGCCAGCTTTCATTATTAAGTTAACAGTAGTTGACTTATACAAATATAAAATGGACTATTACAGGATGTTAGATTTGGTATTCAGTACAAGTTGGAATGAAAGTTACAGTATCTTTGTCAAGCAGCTTGCATGAGAAGCAGCTGAAATCAGTTCTATATATTTGTAAATTCTCGGACAACAATAGAAAGCTTTCCATTAAGGGGACGGAATGACGGAGGCGATGGATAAGGTTAAGTATTGGCGATACCTGTTTGCTTAGGTACTGAACTTATTCCATCAAATGATGAACCATCATTAGCAGCTTGTTGCCACTACCCCTTATTATTAACAGAAAAATCGTATTGGAATGATTATCTACGCAGAGTTTGTTGAAAATTAATGGCTACTTAACCTCTCCCTAACACGCACCTACACCCACCACCGCCCCTCCTCTCCCCCATCACTCACCTTCCCCGCAACTCCCACCCCCTGCTTCACCCCCAGCACTGTTACCAGATAATTTCTGTCTGTCGCTGCTGCTGCCATCTACACAGTGTCCTGCAAGGAAATTTCTCCAACTGTACACCCACCAAAATAATTATCGGCACCCCATACTTCGATACCCTTTGCAACTACCACTTGCACGGAAGTCGTGAATACGCGGTAACAGTTGGTACAGTCATAAGAAAAACTATCGTTACCCTTCAGATCTATGCACTATGACACAACGACGATGTGTTGTGGAATGGCAGGACAGGAAAGTTAGTACCACACACTCGTCAATGTTGCTTATATGAGACACAGATATTAGAATTTGTGCTAGAGGTAATAACAGCCAATTAGATCGTTTGGCCTCTGTGCATAGAGACAATAAACACACCACAAAGCCAGCCAGGAGACAGGGCGTGTGTGCTGGGCAATTCCCAGGCCCTGTCTTCCCCTTACTATTTTTTAATCAGCCCATACCCCCCTGACCAGGCTAATGTATGGCCCGGCCTGCACCATAGGTGCAGGAAATCTGTAAACGAACAAACGAGAAGAGACAATACTTTTTATTATCCGGCACCGAAGTCATTAAATAAAAATGTAACAGAATGATGTAGAGTTGGCAACACACATGCAGGCGGGATGTGGGGATGTGCACCCATGCCAGACGTATGATAGATATTCAGCCGATACTAGCCAAGTTAGTAAATTTCAGTGTAATAATGATCTTTATTGCTTTCTACTTATAATAAATGTTGAGTAGAAGGAAAATATGTGTTCAGTTTCATTGCTTTAATATTTTGTATACCCACCCCCTGCTTCCAAAACAGCCTCTAGACGTCGACACATGGATGCCAGTAACTGAAGCATCCACCTGAAGCATTTAACCACCCATCTGAAGCAAACAAATGAACTGGAGCACCCCTGCTATACTATCATTAAAAAAAAAAAAAAAAATAGTCGATGCCTATAGTTTTATTACACTTCGATTTTTTTTTTTCTATAGATAATAAGTGTTGAATAGGAGGAAAATAATAAACGTGTCGAGTTTCATTATTAGTCCCTGGCGGGGCACTCTGGGTAACGCAAACACGTACTCTATATTTCCCTGCCATATGGCTCATTCTTGCTCATTATTCCAACTCCTGTAGTGGGATTGTGATATGGCAACACTAGATAGGGGAGGGGCGAACACCAAGGACCCGCCCACATAGCCCAGCTAACGTTCATTTCGCATGGAACATTCCTGGGGGTAACGATAGTTCTATTATTATTTTTTTTTTTTACTACACCAGATTCTCTTCCTCCCTCTATATCTCCGCCCCCCCATCTCTCTCTCTCTCTCTCTCTCTCTCTCTCTCTCTCTCTCTCTCTCTCACCAGATGTAGTATAACACCCGTAATTTCATGTTGTGTATAATGAATAATTCACAGTAATAGACATAATGCTCAATGGAAAGTCTCAAAACATTATCCATTATGTAATATAGAAATCATAGTGCAGTTATTCTGCTTGGCACCCATGATATCCGAGGTTACCACCTTATGATTTTCTGACACGTTGTGATACAGCGACAGCCACCATTAGCATTTAAATGGGTCGATAGCAACCTTGACTAAACACAGCAATATTATATCTCTGAGCAGTGTCATGTTCTTTCGTACAGCTACATCCTTCCAATTTAGGAATTTTAAGTTTTATTATTCCCTCCTTAGTACCATTCTTATCTTTTTTTTTTTTTTTTAACGTTGTGTCACGTATTTTTATTGGGTATCATCTATAACTGGAACCAAGCTTTTTATTGGGCCTGTTTTTTACTCTCATTCGCACCGACGAAGCCGCATCTCAGACTATTGTAGCACTAGGTTTTTATTATTCATTTATATTATGCCATTACATTAACCGGGAACAGACTAGCAATCTGTCTCCACCATTAATGTAAAGGTATGACAAGAAATCACTACTACAATATGGTATTAACCACAAATAAATGTATTGGAAAATATGGTGAGCCGTAGTATTGTCAATTAATAATGTCATTAAAATAAAAGAAGTAATCAACAAAATTATACAGTATTTGTACAATACGCTAAATGATGTTTCAGTATGCTAGAAACTGGGATTTCGGAATTCACCACCAGAGGGCCGGACATAAACAAATCATTGCTGTGTGCAGCTCATATTCATGGTTTTTCCGCTGGTCCTTGCCTTCCAACACCCTTCTGTAGTTGCAGGGAGCAACATAAAGGTCTATTGCTTACTTCAGTGTTGGTTGTGTTTTTCTGGTGTTTGGAATTAGCCTGTAGTTTAGGGGGAAAATTCAGTACGGCAGACGGGGCCCCCCCTGGTCGGGTTTTCTCATTTCTGTGCATGCACAGTACAACCTGTGTGACGTCATGGACGTCACTCCATTTCCCCTGCTACCATTGGTCTGTTCTGTCGTGCTGGTGAAGCTGACGTCCCGCTCACCTTGGTACCTGCCTAGGTGTGCAGCATGGAGTATTTGGGCCCTGCCATCCTCGAGGACCTTGAAGCTGACCTGGCACTGAGTGACGAGGATGAAATGACCCAGAGTGACTGGCCACAACTACCACAAAGCAGTAGCAATGTCTCGGTAGCTGGGGAAGTAACTACGGAACCAGCACTATCTGTACCTGCCACACCTCACCTCGTTGGCCAGGCATCTTCCTCTGCCAAGCGCCCCATGCATAACACCTCGGACAGCAACAGTGAGCCGTCATCCCCTGCTACCAAATCCTCCAAGCGGCAGGAGACTTCTGATCCTCTGCAGAGGGCAACCACCCTTGGATCCAACACTCTTGCCTCCAGCAGCTTGTTCAGTTCCCCCAAGTTTCACCGTTGCTTCCTGCCTCTACGCCTCTGGCGTTCACGCCCAGGGCTGACTACATCAAACTTTTATTCAAAGACAACCCAACTGTGGACATCAAACTTCGATGATTGTCTGAGATCAACCGTGCTTTTCACTTTGACCGCACCCAAGCAGAGGTCAAGATGTCGGCAATCATTTCCCATTTTGTCCACATCTCTAGACATGACAGGGACTTTGTAGATAGTGTAACTAAAGGAGAGTTCCTATCTCTTTCTTTGGAAATTAAAGATTCGCCTGAGAAGCCCCGCAAGTTTCCTACTTATCTCCTTACACGTTATCCTGTCTGCATTGATCCCAACTTGGCCAAGGAACTGCCAGGTATCTACTCAGCCGGACGTTTTCACCAGAATGGCACTCCTGTCAACCAGCTGGTAGTCATCTGGAGCCTTCCTCACCTGCCACCACCAATTGTCACCTTCAGCTTCCTTCCCTGTCTCCCATCTTGTGAGTTTCGCAAGATGAAGGACGAGCAATCGTGCTGCTTTCGATGCTAGGGCATTGGTCACATCTCCTGGTATTGCTCTGTGTCGGAACGGTGTCATGGTGCTCTGGCCAACACGACTCTCGGACATGTCCTCACCGACCCCCTCGACCTGCTTCTGATACAGCCTCGATGCAACCCAACCCGTCACCTCCAGGTACCTTGCACAATGTCCCCAATGTCATCAAGAAGCGGTTAACATTTGGCATGGCTGCACTAGACGCCAGGCTAACCCTGTCCTCATTGCTACAGGTGGGGCTCCACTAGTGTCACCACCACCACCACTCTGTGCTGCTGCTCCCTCTGCCTCCACTGTCTGTTTGGACTCAGCTGCAGTCACTGAACTTCATGATGCTGTTGCCACTCTCGGGATTCGGATTAGCTCACTTACGGCACGTTTCGGTGTAATAGAAGCCCGCATTGATGGCTTGGTTAGCAACACTTGAGACAACATTATTTTCACTGGTTGAATCACAACAAGTCATCATTACGACTGTCACCACCCTTACGGAGAAGCTGGACTCCCAATGGATGACTGAATGCTCCCCCCAGGGAGTCTTCCTCTCGTGGCACACCGCATAGCACTTCTCATGCCACCACCACTTCCTCATCTGGCCCTTGCAAACGTCATGGCAAAGTTTGGTAACATGGCACAACTGCATGTTATCTCTTGGAATGCCTGTGGTGTTACTAACTGGTCTAAATTTACTGCACTCAAAGGATATGTATACAGTCACAACCCGGATATCATTTTCATTCAGGAATCCTTTATTGGTCGTGTGCTACTCGGGGTAGAGGCACCCACTCTCAGTGGTTACGTTTCTTACATCCATCGAGTTAGGAATGAACAGGTCACGTATGTCCACTCTTCCATCCAGCATCGTTTCCTCCAAAGCTCTGTAGATGACGAGACAACCTTCCAGCTTCTTGAGGTCACCATTGGAAGCGGCACAATTCGGTTGTGCAACGTGTACTCTGCGCCAGGCAGGTTGAATACAACTGCTCTCCCAGCTCCCACCATCCGTGGCATAATATACATGGGGGATTATTATGCTTAATACCCTGCTTTGGGGGACCTTTCTGCCAATGTTAACCATAACGTGACTAAACTTCTTGGGTATATTCATCGTAATCAGCTCACCCGCTGGAACACTGGTGGGGCCACACACTCTCAAGGAGGCACACTGGATCACGTCCTTGCATCCGGCCTTGTGGGATCCTGGGTCAGGTGTTCATCTATCCCTGTGCTCTTTTCTGATCACATTGCTCTCAGCCTTCATTATTCCCTCCCTGCTACACCCTATCCTGTACACAGATGCATTCGCATTGCAATCACACCCAAGTACTGCCCTACATACATCTCCTATATGACCAACCATCTTCCCACGTTCGACCTTCATTGTCCCAAAAAGATGTATTCATCACTTGTCAGCTCCACGCATGACTTCTACACCCATTATGTTAGCAGGCCAGACATTATGTGCCGTCATGATGCCCACACCTGGACACTGGATAATTGCATTGCTCAGGCAGAGAGGAAGGTGGTGGAAGAAGGGTTTGCCTTTCAAAGATGACCTTCCCCCGAGAGTCTCCATTGGTATCGATTGACGAGGGATGATCTAGTTGCTCTCCAGCACTAAGTTTATACCGATTTGTGGCATAAACTTACCGATAGTGTCAACCATCAAACGACTGTTGGTTCCATGTGGCGCCTTATCAACAGGGTTGTCAAGAAGAAGCCCCCTAGTGTCCTCCACCACAGTCCAGCACAGTACGCACAGCATCTTGTAGATGCCTTGTCTGCGCAATCGCAGGCTTGTGACCTTCCCGCACACGTACAGGACATGCTCTCCACCCAGAGAAACTTTCGTGCACTCCGTCTCACCGCCGCTTTACTGAGGACAGAGGATGAGAATGGTGTGGCTATAACTGATGATGAATTGTGACAGGCCCTCACCAGGGGTAGGGTAACGGCTCCAGGTGATGATGACTTCACTTTTTCTGTCCTCCGTGTCCTCCTGAAAGTTCCTGGTAAGTAATTCCATTCTCCACCTTTTCAACTTTTGCATCCGTCTGGGATACGTGCCACAAGCCTGGACCCGCAGCACAATCATGCCTATTCCTAAACCTGGCACTGATAAATTTCGATCCGCTTCCCCCACCTCCTGCTTCAGTAAATTACTGGAATGCATCCTCCTCACAAAACTCTTGTTTAGGCTGCAGGACAAGCTCTCACCCTGACTGTATGGCTTTTTACCACAGCGAAGGACACATCACTGTCTCGTGGAGCTGTACACCCTCCTATCCCCCACCAGTGTAGTGGCCTTCATTGATTTAAAGAGTGCATTTGATGTCGCCAACAGAGACATCATGCTCGACCAGCTAGTGGATTCTGGAGTTAAGGGAAACCAGCTGCGATGGCTACGTGGTTACCTGCCTAATAGGTCCTCTCGTGTTCTTTTTAAGGGTGCATACAGCACTGCTAAGGATTCGAGCTTGGTACTCCACAAGGTGGTGTCCTTGGTCCTTTTTTGTTTAATATCCTCATACATCGTCTACTCACCCTCCTTCCTGACATCCCTGAACCACGATTACTTGCTACGCTGATGACATCTGCATTCACTCAAATTCCTCAGCAGATCTGCAACGTTTCCTTCACTTGTTTCACGAGTCAGCTTCCAAATGCAGTTTCATTATCTTTCCAGAAAAGAGTAGAATCTTCACTTCCTGTCCAGCAAGAACACTGCCTGTCTTCTTTGTCGGGGATTGTGTTATCCCTCTGTGCATGCAGTACCTTTATCCAGGGGCACCTGTATGGATTTCTCCCTCCATTTCTGCAAGACAACGCTTACATCCGATTGTTCAGGATCTGCTGACCCGGCGACAGTGGCGCCTATAACCTCTCAAGTGGCTCACTAATTATGCTGCTGGGGTGTCTATTCCTGTAGCACATATCATATACATAGCGTTTATTCGATCAGTTGTTGATTATCTCTCCCCTGCTCTTTGTCAACTTTCCAGAACAGCCTTACAACGTCTTGAGAAGTTCCAAAACACAGTAATGAGACTCATCCTGGGATGCCCTGGCTCAACCAGAATTGTCAACATGCAACTTGAACTCAACCTTCCACCACTTGTTGAGAGAATATACTCCTTTGTTACATACTTCGGCGTTAAGTGCCTGCATTATCCTCATCTTTCTCCCCACTACTCTCACATCAGTCGGACTTCCCTTGATCCCACTGCACCAAGGCCTCTACTTTGCAGTGGTGGCCGCAAACTAGTTAATACTGTTTATTCAAACATCCGACGGCTAAACATCAACGTACCGGTGCTTGCTGAGGAGGTGGACTATGGCGTTCCACCTTGGCAGACCCCTGTGCCTGCTATCTCATACACTCCGGCCTCCAAGACTGACCTGCCTCAGCTTCAGAAACAGCTAGCTTTGGAGACCATCACCAGGCTGTCATCTTCCCTCCCTTTGGCCAACCATATCTACACAAATGGCTTCCTGCAGGAGGATGGCAGAGCTGGCTGTGCTGTATTTTCCCCAAGTCTGGACCCACCTCAAAGGGGCTGGTTGGATCGTCGACTGCCAACGTCGTTGAGCTCTACATATTGTGAACTACATGGACTCCTGGATGCAGTTACTTTATCAATACGGACGAACAACAGCAGCTTGATCATCTGTGACTCACAGCCAGCCCTCCATGCCCTCTCCTCTCCCAGGCCTGCATATCAACCTCTTGTTACACAGATACTCCGTCAATTGGCCACTGTCCGTGATCGTTCACTGGTGGTGCACTTTCTGTGGATTCCCTCTCATATTGGTCTCACAGCCAACAACACTGCTGACCTCCTTACAAGGACTGGCTGTGGACTGGATCCACCTTCAGTGGATGCTACTAATGCCTCCTCCATTTGCTACGAGCAGATAATATGCAGAACAGTCTGCTCCCCTATTCTCCACTGTAGAAATGCTGAGAGGGCTGACAGTTCATTCATCCAACACTATGACCACTTTCTCTCTCGTCACCATAGATATCGTCGCAGTGGTCTTATGGTTAGTCGACATAACGTGGTGTGTGCCAGCCTCAGACTGGGCTACCGACCTGTGTGGCAGGTGGCTGAGGCAGGCAATGCACCTCATTTCTCCTCCTGTAAGCTGTGTGATGCACCCAATGCCAACACCCTTGACCATTATTGCCTGCAATGTCCACTTGTCTCTGATTTAATACCACACGGACTCACATTAGTGGACACTTGTAAACATTTGTTGGAAGATGATAACCTAGATGTTATTCTCATGCATCATCCACACTTTGGTGGGTGTTAATTTGTTATAGCTAGACAGCGTGTCCTGCGTGGCACGAGTTCCCCTGTACTCACCTGTGCTGCATGGCATTGTACTAGGTTTGTCGCCTTCAGGCGTAATAAATTAATCAAATCAACTGGGATTTCTGCACCAAAATGGCAATGCTGCCAGTTACACTTTACGAAGTACTTGGTGGCTTCGGTTTCTTTTGTAACACTTCTTAGATTGCGATTTATTCTGCACATTACACAACAATATCCTCGTTTATAATTTTTATGAAAACAAAGCTGATACTTAAACTCTCTAGGTAGCATAAAAGACTAATAATTATAGACGAAACAAATTGCTTACTAAACGGCGCTACGAAGCCTCTGATGCCACTATCAATACAGACCTAAGCCTCTGCAGATCAGGGATACAAACCTGGGGCTGAATTCAGGAAACACTTACGGCGCCGGATCTTCTAACGGTGCCTAAAGATACGGTGCTGAAGCAGAGTCAGTCATTCACTAAGCATGGGCGCGGCCATCTTGCCCCAAGATCTGGCGCCGCAAGTTAAGTGCTTGGGGAACATACCTTAACCCACATGACAGCCCGGAATCAGATCAAGTATGCAACCTTTTGGACTATCGAGTGCCTTTGGCCCTCTTCACTTCTAATCAACGTCATAAAAGAAGAAACTGAATAGATAGAAAAATAAAAGATGCTCTATATTCATTTTAGTGTAGCTAAGAACTTTAACAATTCTTATTTCTTTGCAAGGTAATATGAATATGTCAAAAAATAAACATGCCACCGGGAAAGCCTGGGGCCACTCGAGCAGCCAGCTGCTGATGTTGACTGTACAGTGATGGAGCTAGTGGCTGAGCATTTTCCTCGCCGACATTTACTCGACAGAGAAGGTTCAGAGACCCATTAGACCCTCTCCATGTGCCTGATGAGCATTTGCAACAATATCATAGGTTTCCATCACATGAAATCAGACTTCTGGCAGTTCATGGGTTGGCAATGGATGTGCTAAACAGTGACAGTTTGATATACTAAGGTGATTAAACTTATATGAAGACAATAGTTTTATTTCAGACATGGCACTAGAATTAAGGTGTTAAATAAATCTAACAAGCATTACCTAAACAAAGCCTACCGGTATGCGATGCAAACCATTTCATGCATCAATATACTGGATAAGGTAACAAGGAAAATCAAAAGGAATAACTTCTTTAACAATATGAATGCCCAACAGAAGACCAAAGAGAAATTATTACTGATTGATAGGATCAACTTTAACCTTTGGCATATATATATATATATATATATATATATATATATATATATATATATATATATATATATATATATATATATCTATATATATAAAGTTCAACTGAGTGCTGTGAGGCCTCATTTGTTGTGGAAATAATAACCAGAATATGACTATGATAATCTCATCAGAAAGATTAGTAATGGTGGCAGGGCCCTGCCTACTGTAAATGTTTAACTAAGCCTATCCTAACCTAGCTTAGCTGTACCTAATAATTTAATTTTTCCCTAACCTAACCTAACCTAACCCAACCCAGCATAACCTAACCTAACCCAGCATCTAGTTGGGAAGTTGGGGAAACGAAATCAACCTTTCAGTATGTTGGGCAAGATTCGGAAATATTCATTTTCTTTTTTATATCAAGAAGAAGGAACCAAAGGCCACGAGCCCGCAGTAACTGTTCCCTCCAAGAGAAAAACAAAATACAAGAGAGAGCCAAATTCAATATCCGATTATTTCGAGATGCCTGGACACGCTACGTTTGAAAGACTAGACATCATAGGAAGCCGGAAATTCAGACAGAGGGAGACAGTTCCAAAGCTGACCTTCTGCATAAGTTAAGGACTGGGAGTAACGGTAAACTTTGCATTAGGAAGTTGGACAGAAAAGGGATGAGAGTTTGCTCCTAGACGGGTGCTACACGCCCGTCGTAGAGGTGGAGGAATGCATGAAGATAGTTCAGAGGAGCAGTGACCATTGAAGTAGCGATAGAAAAGAGATAAAGATGCAACAGTGTGGCGAAGAGACAGGTTGAAGGAAGTCAGTAAGAGGAGGAGAGTTAATGAGACGAGAAGCCTTTGACTCCACCCAATTGAGAAGAGCTGTATGTGGGGAGCCTCCCCAAACATGAGAGTTGTACTCCACACAGGGGCAGATAAAACCAGTATATAGAGTCAAAAATTGAGCAGGGGTAAAGAAAGTGTGGAGTCGGCTTAGCACACTTAAACTCTTAGATGCAGATTTTACAAGAGATGTAATATGATCTTTCCAAGACAAGTCCTGAGTAAATGAAATCCCAAGCATATTCAAAGATGATGCAGGCTTAAGCTGAATATTATTAAACATTAGTGGGTACACCTGTGGAAGATTTTGTCGGGTTGATAGGTGTAAGAGCTGAGTCTTTGATGCAGTAAAAACAACAAGATTCTTTTTACCCCAGTCAGAGATACGAGCCAAGTCATACATTAGGTGTGCCATAGCCTCATCTCTTGTTTGTTGAAGTAACTGCTGAGATGGATGTTGTGGAAACCGAATGGAAAGATGAAGGGTGGAGTCATCAGCAAATGAGTGGATAGTGTTAGATGTACAGCTTAGAAGGTCATTGATGAATAAATGGAAGAGAGTTGGTGATAGCACAGAGCCCCGAGGAACACCACTGTTGATAGATATAGGAGAAGAACGATGGCCGTCTACAACAGCGGCTATAGAACGACCAGAAAGGAAGCTATAGATGAAGGCACAGATAGAAGGATAGAAACCGTAAGAGGGCAGTTTGGAAAATAAAAATTTATGTCAGACTCGATCAAAAGCCTTTTGAGATGTCAAGTGCAATGGGAAAGCTTTCGCCAAAGTCCCGAATGGAGGATGACCAGGAGTCTGAAAGGTAGGTGAGAAGATCGCTAGTGAAGCGTCCCTGACGGAACCCGCACTGACGATCAGAAAGAAGGTTATGATAGGAAAGATGCTTTAAAATTTTTCTATTAAGAATTGACTCGAAAACTTTTGAGATACAGGATGTTAAAGCAATTGGACGATAGTTAGAGGGTTGGGAATGGTCGCCCTTTGCCTGAATGAGAGCAAACTTCCAGCAAGAAGGAAAGGTACAAGTTGACAGACAAAGGCGAAAGAGTTTGCCTAGGCAGGGTGAAAGCACAGAAGCACAGTTATTGAGAACAACAGGAGGGACTCCATCAGGCCCATATGCCTTGTTAGTATTGAGGCCAGTGATGGCAGAAAATACATCATCTGGAGAAATTTTAATGTCAGCCATAAGGAAATCAGAGGGGAGGAGTGGTGGAGGAACAGCATCAGAATCAGAAGGAAAAAGTCTGAGCAAAGACACCTGCTTTATCAGTAGAAGAAATACCTACAGAGCCATCAGAATAGAAAAGAGGAGAGAAGGATGATGAGATAAAGTTGTTAGAAAGGTTTTTGGCAAGGTGCCATAAGGAGTGGAAAGAATTCGAGTTGGAGAGTTGAGAGCATTTAGTATGGATAAAATTATTTTTAGTAGAGCAAAGAACAGACTTAGCATGATTCCGGGCAGAAACTTATAAAAGACATGATTCAGGGGTGGGTTGGCTCCAGTACCTTTTATAGGCCCTCTCCTTGTTGCGGACAGCATTAGAACAAACGTGATTAAACCAAGGCTTTCTTGCATTAGTCAGAGGATATGAGAAAGGAATGTATGCTTCCATTCCTGAGAGAATAACCTCCATAATGCGCAAGGCACACTCAGATGGCTCCCGGCCATGGAACCAATAATCTTTCCAGGGAAAATCAAACAATTGCTGCCTGAGGGCTTCCTAGTCTGCAGCTCCAAAGTGCCACAGACGATGTTTCTTTGAAGGGTCCACCGGCCATACCTAAGCGATAGGACAGGTTAAGGTGATAAGATTATAATCGGAGGAGCCCAACTGAGAGAAATGATTATCAATGTAAGCAGAAGGATTAGTTGTAAGGAAGAGGTCAAGTATGTTGGAGCTCTCTCCAAGACGGTCAGGGATATGGGTAGGGTGCTGTACAAGCTGCTCTAGGTCCTTAAGGATAGAAAAGATGTTGGCATGTTCACCAGGTGGATCAGTGAAAGGAGAGGAGAGCCTAAGTTATTGGTGAACATTGAAATCTCCTTGAATGGAGATTTCAGAGATAGGAGAAATGGATGAACTGTGTTCCATAGTAGAAGTAAGACAGTGAATGAATTTTTGATCGTAGAATTAGAGGATAAGTAAACAGCGCATATATATGTAGTCAGAGAATGACAGGAAAGCCGAAGCCATAGTGTAGAGGATTCAGAAGAATCGAATTCAGGAACATGAGAGTAAGCTAAGTCATTGCATATATATATACACAACAGCCATATTTGGCTTTAAATTTATAAAGTATAAGGATACAGAAAAGGGTTTGCTGTCAGTTGCCTCACAGCGGTGAGTCTCAGTTAGGAAAAGAAGGTGAGGTTTAGAGGAGGAGAGGTGGTTCTCAACAGTGCGAAAGTTGGAGGAAAGGCCACGAATGTTGCAGAAATGAAGAAGAAGTGAGCCAGATAGTGGTTCCAGGCAGCTCTAGTTGTCGCCGGGAGAGGGGCGGAAGGTGGGGGCATTTATGGTCCCCCCTCTTGGGACGCTGAGGCTATGTGTTTCCAAGCCATAATTACTTTTTTTGGACATAAAAAAACACATACAAGTATTCACTATAGGATAACACAAATGCACTTGGTAGGGTAAGATTGTCCGCTAAAGAAACCGCAAGAAAGGAAATAAATACCACTAAGAGTTCGTCACTTGAAAAGTTAGGACGTCTGTTCTTTGGTTCTGTTGGACTTGGACTTTTTATTTCCATTATATATTTTGCTACAACAAAATATGCCGAGTGAGTTTGTGGTGTTACTTCCTTCTGTTGGGCTGAGGACTGTTTCTGTGTTGTGCATGTTCTTCCCTGTGCGCTTGTGTTTACATTAGGGAGATAAACAGCTGATATGAGAATTCGCTCCATGATTGGTTGATCGTGACAAAGCCTCACTTGTAAGATTCTGTCATTGGATGAGCAGAAATCAATTGATGCTGGCTGATTTAAGGTACATACAACTTACGACTGGGGTAACGTGCCGTAAAAATATTTAGTGAATACGAAACTCTGGTGAGGCATATGGCACCACAGGAGCGCAAAATCTGAAGTGCCATATCTTGCTCAGGCACCTCAAATTACGATCATGTTAGTGAATCAAGTCCCTGGTAAGTTAACTCAGGAGTTAATTTTCATATCTTTCATCTAATGAGTCAAATTTAATCATGCTAAAAGAGTGTTGATAAGTATTTAGTGGGTGTACATTAAGTTGATTAAATATTTTCTCCGTTAACCACTGTACTATTATATGTAGCTCCCAATAAAGCATCTAGCATAACACAGAGCCTTCAAGAAATCTTGATGGTAAATCTGCAGGCCCTCATCTCACAAATGTTCATGTAGTTAGGTGTTGACAGAGGAACTTGTAATGTGTCATAAAAAGACTTTGTAGTTACTTGTAGAGAAGTTATATATATTAGACTTGTGGACGAGCGGTTGTTATACTTTAGTAGCTTTGTAAGTAGATAATCTTCTTTCCCATTTCTCACTCAATGACAAGAGAGGTAAAGAATAGTATGGGACTATTTTTATTTGTCTTGGAAATATTAACAAGTCTCTCACACAGCGAAGTATAAAGTAGAGTCCCGCTAGCTATCTCCCTATCTCTCTCTGTCTCTCTCTCAAGTTGCTAAGCCCTTCTCCCTGCGACCTGTCTGTTCTATGGCTAGCTTCCTTCTGAGCTCTCTTTCCTAAATTCTGGTGAAACAGAAGTCGTATCACGTGTGTTCCCTGTGATTGGAAAGTTCTAGAAGCCTGTGTGTGAGTATGTGTGTATGTGTGTGTATGGTCAACAAGGCTTTGTTCACCTGGAGAATTGCTGACAACTAACTGACTGGCTACTTCGTAATCTGTCATCAGCTTTTCCTCAGTGTAACTTGCAAGATCATTTCCCATTCCCAGGCTCGCATAGAGCTGTCTATCTATCTATTTGTCTATCTATCTATTATGATTTGTAATTATAATATGGACTCATAACATATGCTCGGTCCACGCAGCTGAAGGACCTCCGACAGCAATTATCATTGACACATGCTAATCTATTAGTACACAATATTGATTATAATATTGTATACATATAATATTTATAGTAAATAGTGATTATTCAGCAATATTACATTTTAAACAAGTTGTATACATATTTGAATAAATGCATTAAAAGTAAATTATTTAACTGTAATACAGTATGTACTTGGGTTATTGTAGTGAAATGCATACATGCAAGAAAAAAAAATAGTTTAAAATTAAGATTATGGTAAGAGTTATTAATATTTCATTTAAAGATAATGGTGCTGGTATGCCATACATGGGTCATTCTTCTTTGTATTATATATATATATATATATATATATATATATATATATATATATATATATATATATATATATATATATTACACTTCATTCAGTTGGGATAACTTGGATGTTAACTCTCCCCCCACTAAATAATGACTCCAAATTAGCAATTCTTGCATGCATTCTGTGCATTGCGAACAGCAGTACTGCAACTACAATGCAGACGATTATAAAGACAGTAGGTGCTGGGCTATACACATAATATGGGTTGAACATACTCAAACTCAAATCTTCCCAGGGCTTCATTGTTTCATTGATCAGCTGCATAGTTTCAAACTTAGGTGAAGTCAACTTAATACTTGTGCTCATGTTTAAGTTCATATCAGGCAGTGGGTGGAAATGTTCGTGTGTATGATTGAGAATGGCGTAGTGATTGATGGTGGATAAAGTAGACATGGCTGGTGTAAATACCGCACAGTAGTCTGGTGCTATGTATAATCCTGATGCTGATGTATGAGATGGTGGTATATCTGGACAGACTATGTAAACTGATGTGTTATGAGGGAAATAAAAAAAACTGTGAGTGTCCAATGCGTTGATGGTGTACAAGTTTATCTGGAGCAAAAGTGAAGTTGCAATGATGATGAATATTGTCATTTCTGATGATAGCCATTTCACAAGGGACTGTATCAGTAGGCTGAAACATGAAAATGTACGCAGGACAAATGGAGGGCATGCTGGTCTACTCTCAGCATTATTAAAACACACAAAAAAAGTTCAGCTAGTCCCAAGGCCTGATGAAATGGGAGCTCCATCTCCCCGTCATTAGCTTTCAATCCACCTTGGGAATACCGCCGTGTTCGACTGGTGCAGCAATCTTGCAGTGTGCTCCCTACATATAGTATATATATATATATATATATATATATATATATATATATATATATAGATAGATAGATAGACAGATATATATATATATATATATATATATATAGATAGATAGATAGACAGATATATATATATAGATAGATAGATAGATAGACAGATATATATATATATATATATATAAAATAGAGAGAGAGAGAGAGAGAGATAGGTATAATAAAATTAGTCCAGTCAGAAATAGGTTCAATGATAAATGATCCGTTGCTGGAATGGGCCCATGAGGAAATAAGTTTCTTGGGGCTCAAATGGGAGCATAATCTATGGACGCATAGTGTGCTAGCGATGAAGAGCTCCATCCCCTTCAAAAACGTCGGTGACGTAGATCTACGTCCTGTAGCACTGAGAAGTCATTCAAGGAACTGAAGTGAAATGGAAAGTAATACCCTGTCTCGCTAACTTCAGACATTTCTCCTCTATGCTTAAAGCACTGATTCATGAAAGTGGGAGGGGAGTGAATCTTCACAGGCTCACAACTGTTCAGCTCTGTCTTTAACATTGAAGATTTCGGAGGTCGAGTGGCACCAACCTGACTCGATTCGACCTACTTTCTTGCTTTGGAGATTACTTTTATTAGTGCCAGGATCTTATATTGTAGTATTAACCCCATTTACCCCCCATGAAAACACGTTTAGTTCACAAGCTCACAGACAATCTGCTTTCTCAGTAGCCTCGAAGATTTCAGAGGTAGAGTGGCATCAACCTGACTCAATTCAAGCAATTTTCTGGCTTTGGTGATTACTTTTTTTAGTGCCAGGGATCTTATATTGATGTATTAAGCCCAATTAGCGAAAAAAAATCCAAAATCGGCAAGCATAGAGGGATATCTTTTTTTTTTTTTTTTTTTGGCCCAGCATGGTACAGGTTAAAGAGTAAAGGTGACAGGGAAAAATAGATACCCGAGAGAAATATTTTGGTAAAACTTCCACATCCTTTGGGGAAGTTGCCAAGTATGGTTGCAGTCTGCCAATTGGATCTCAAGATATTATCTAGAACACAGAAAAGTAAGCCAGCCGCACTATTTCAAGAACCGCTTAAGTTAGGAGGCTGAAAATGTACTACAACATAGCCTTATGGCGGACACAGTGCGGAAAAGAGTAGGGTTCCAATTGGTTGAATATTGTCTATCACCTTGGGTCAAAAACTGGAACATTTCCATATATTCCGGATGTCACCTAATTTTTCCATGAAGGATTAAAGCTAGAGGCACCACACTTGGTGAACTAACAGACTGTGATGACGTAAGGTGACATGCACGTTATCAATTACGTTGACCTCAAAGTCGCTATACAGCCCCGCTTATAGAATGCAGGGCTTTGGGAAGTTTTTCTATCAAAATTGTACTTGAAACATTTTACAGTGTTCTAGTTGTTGTTGTTGTTGTTGTTGTTGTTGTTATTATTATTATTATTATTATTATTATTATTATTATTATTCCATGGGAAGGAAGTGTATCTACGGGAATATAAGTCCCTTGTGGAAACTTAGTTGCTTGAGGAATTCCATTCATGAAGGAAGAAAAGCTCATGCAGGAAACTATGCCTTTTGAGAAAATGGCTCCACATATTAGATATAGGTCCATGTAGTAAACAGGTTATGAAGTGAATTACTTCCATGACGAAAATTTTTCCAGAGAGAAAACTGGTATAGAGGAAGCATAAATTCAGGAGGATGTATAAGTACTATGTAGTAACTGGGTTAGTGGCAGGTAATAGGTTTGGGATGGTGGCAGATAACTGGGCCATAGGGGAAAATATGTCCTAAGGATACAGGCCATTGGAGGAAAATAGGTCTTGGGATTATAGGTCCATGGGGGAAAAGGATCCAATAAACTTATCCACAAAGGAAATAAGGTGTGTGTTGGTTGACCCCAAGAAGGTATAGCATGAGACAGGCTTGTATGTGAGTGCAAAATACTGTACTTGGTAAGCATGGAAGAATGACTATATATGCATATAGGTATATGTGTGCAGTGAATGTGTGTATGCATTTCAAACAACTGTACCTGCAAAAGGTGTAAACTGTGAGCTTCTTGCATCACATACAGCACCAAAGATAATCAGCAGCAGGCTATACTTCATCATCCTTCGGGCCAATATCTGTGAAGGCAATCAGTCGTTTAGTAGTGTAGAAAGTTCATCTAAATATCACTCCTTTCCTCATCAGTAAGACAGAGGTCTGGAGCCAGGATACTAAATATCGGCATTTAGGGCAAGAGTGACAAGCCCCATTGGGCCCGAGTGACATCGATTTAGCAACGACCTTAAAACAACTTTCAGATGGAAACCTTTATGGTTCCCATCCAGTTAAAGCACCTGAACCCAATAGACCACAGAACATTGATTTGGTTATATGGTTACCATCCATCTTGGTAATTATTTTTCTGAATTACAAGAACCCATTTGTCTTGTCACTCACCAGATGGATGCATTACATGGAGCGAATGAATGGTCGCTGCCCATAGTTACCATGTAGTTCATATAATAAATTATATCTCGTTGGAAATGTAAAAAAGAAACATATCAAAGGACATCCAAATGTGTATAAGGGTACCGATTTGTATTTGTAGTAGTGTTCATATCCATGTAATGGACTTTTACAGTAAGTTAACAATTGCATCTGCTTCTAGTTACTGTCAATGGTGTCAATTTTGGCATTGAACCTGAAGGCATAATGCCTATTTATATAAATAGGGGTGCTCACATTTAGTTAGCTGTAGGTTTAGTTCTTTCACTTTTACTGGAAGCACTTGAGAGCTACACCCTCGAATTCGTGGAAGTAAGTCCCGCCGAAACATAGACAGAAGTGACAAATGCAAGTACAACCCCCTCCATAAAAAAGGCCTCCCTGTTCTGCTCAGAAACAGAGGAAAGCACGCCAGCAGGATTGGTACTGTCTACAGGAGGAAGCCCATACTGCACACAGCATAGCCTCCGCTACATTCGGTGGACAGAGGGAGGTTTGAACCCGCCAGAAGAATACCATGCGTAAAGATTCAATGCTGAATGGAGCTTCTCTGTCAGGAATTTGGTGAGGCATGCTTTTCCCAAAGGCAGTTCATTGAGGCACACCCTTTGCAGCACTCTGGTAAAGAGCAGGTTTTTTTCCAGTCAAGACTGAGCCTGCCAACTACGTTAAGAAAATCTTTGGATGGAGATGGGGGAAACATACAGTGTATCTTGGAAAGGTAGAGCAGTAACTGCATCATGTCTTTGGTGAAAAAGAGGTCCACCTGTGTCTGGCCAGACTTAGGACCAGTGAGTTAAATATAGCTCTCCCAGAGTCCATTCGACTAAGGCCAACTTGAACCCCCAAAAGCACTGGCCCTCTGGTTCACCTTCCCAGAAAGTACTGAGCTGACAGGTACCAATGGCGATGGTGAGTGAGCTGCCGTATTTCTTCCATCTGCTCCAGGAAAGGCCCTGACCTTGACATGCCATAGTATTGGATGGAATATACTGCTACTTGGTTGTCCATTTGTACTACCCTTAGCATCCCGACATTTATGTGCTTGACACGCTCTGTCTCTGTCCAGGCTCCTGTTTTTGGTGTCCGTCTCTTTACTGCATGTCCCAGTCCATGTCTGAGGCATTGGTTACAATCGTGAGTTAAGGGAGTCTGGCACCATTAATCATCAAAACAGTTTCCTGAGGCCTGCAGGGACTGGATGGAGCATGTGTTGAGTGCAGCTTTCTTTCTTCTTGGATCACATTTACCTCCCGTGGTAGGAGGCAGTGACACAACCTGCCAAGAGAAAAGAAATTCGCTGCTTAGTTCAGTCTCCACACCAGAGACTCCCTATATCATCGTGACTTCAGGTTGACAAGAAATGTCCTGAACTAATTTCCCCAAGGGCAACGTGCATTGTCCGAGGAAAGGGGCACTCAGACTCACCTGGAATCCTCTCAGACCTAACCAGATTAAGAGGGGCACTCAGACTCACCTGGAATCCTCTCAGACCTAACCAGATTACTACCTTCACAGGGGCCAAGGAAGATTTTTCCATCTTGATTTTGAAGCTGAGCTGCCTAGCTGCGTTGATTACCTAGCTTGTATTTTCGGGACACTCATCCTTGGTGGTTGCTGTGAGAAGCCAGTCATTAAGATACATTAATACGTTCATTCTTTCTAACACCAAACGACGGATCAGAAACTTTATTAGTCCGATGAAGACAACAAGCTAGCCAAAGACATATATGTCAGCATGGTGACTGGGTAGGGAACTTCATTCACTCAAATTATGAATTTGCTAGTAAGTGTCATGAAGGCATGTTATTGTGAGCTATTCTCCAAGATGGACATGCAGTCAAACCTTAGTCATCATCAGCATCTGAAGCAGTGGGTAGTAATGAATTGGTTGAGATGGCTGAGGTCCACTACCGGTGTGTCTTGTGATGAATGGTGCTTGGGAACCATGAAGTTGTGAGAAAGGACCACCAGTCCTCAAGTAAGCTCCACCATCCCTTTCTCCAGGATGATGTCCACATTGGGCCATACCTTGTGGACCAGCCTCATGGAGGAAGGAGGTATCTTGAGGGAAGTCTGGCTGATGGCTAAGTAAATTACTCATTGACCATGTGTACTGCCCATCATTGCTGTGGCCAGGCATATGCATGGTCTGCCAGGGATCTGGGGGTGGGCTGGCCTGACTTAGGACAGCCAGAGCCCTGTGGATCAGTGCCTGTTGTGTGATGCTCCTTTGCTTGTCTTAAGTTTTGAGGAGTGGGGGCATTGGTGCCATACTGTTCCTATCGATGAGTTGCCTGGTACACACGGAGTGCTTGTAGCGAAGAGAAGATCTCCATCATTTAAGGGATGTTAGAGCACAGGGTGGGAGGTGTATGGCACATGGGAGGAGAGCATATGCCTTGTCCATGTATGCATCCATGACCAGGTGAGATGGGATGGGAACCTCCTGGATGATTGCTTCCCTGGCCATTCACTCAGTTGTGGTGAACGCTACATTTCTAGCATTAATGCGCTTGTTCGCTGTCTTCATTAGAGATTGTTACCAAGTCATTTGAGCTATTGTTGAAACTGGGCCACCAATAACAACACAAAACCTGAGCAGTTAGCTTCCCAACGGAAGGTAAGATCCAAAGAGATGAGCAACGATGACAGTTTTGCTGCTTTTCACTGACACTGGGAATTGGATAGGCATGACCCTGCGAGGAACTTTGTGAAAGGGTCAATTCACTCCTCTAGACATGACAGGAAGGGGGCTGGCAACAATGAGGAGGCAAACTCCTCTGAGAACATTGCCCCTTTCCAAATGTCTTGGTAGTAGGCATCCTGCTTGAACCAGGAGAAGGAAGGTGTCACCACCGATGCTCTGAGAGTGTTGTCCTCTGAGCCCATTAGTTGCACGTTGCTGCATTCATCAAAGGAAGGTAGGGCAGTCACTGCATCATTGCAGACATCTCTGCCGGGCGTGGCATTGGTCATGAAGATCCCTGCTCTAACTTGCACCTTCCTGAGCCTGACAGGGGGGAGCTGGACTTCCGTGGATTCCTGCACCATTAAGGACAAGCAATGTTCAATATTGTGGCATTCTAACTGCTCCATGAAGGCTTTGATGGATGAGAGCTGCAAAGGCAGCTTCAGACCATCAGAATTGATTTCCAGTTAAAAATCAAGTGGTCCTCCTTGGGTCTGGCTATTCCGTCTTCCTCCCCTTGTGGATATAAGGGTGTGTAGTTGTTCAGAGGAGGATGGAGACTGCTCCTCTACTGAACTGCATAACCCTGTCTGGACTCCCAGTCAAGAGACAAACGAGAATCCAGGGATGAGGAGTAGGACAGTGACAATGAGGGACAGTACCAGAGTCCAGTATCTTGGCCACGTTATGGCTCTGCAGCTGCCGTTTGTAGTTTTAATCGACTCCACCAGTAAATGTATGGTAAGTGGATGAATGGAGGCATGGGAGTAGGGTGAGGTGTGCCAGTGAGCTGAAACTGTGGATGATGGTAGTGCTCCATCTCCCCCATCGTCCTCTGCTGCAAGGATGGCTGGTTGTGATGAGTGAGGTCTCTGCTATGGTCCAGTGAAGTGGGTGGAGGATGTCATTACGTTTGCTTGTCTCTCTCAGCGTTCTACTTGGCTGGAGAGGCCATGTGATGAATTTTCTGGTCGATACCGCAGGTGCTCAGGCAATGTCAGGTGTGATGTTATGCACTCATTTGTGACCGCTTTCTTGCCCTCATCTTGTGCCTCATCAGAACAACCAGAGGTATTGGAGAAGGTAATGGTGTCACTGGACATCCTTCTTCGCCAGAAACCAAGTTTAACCCGTGGATTGCGAGCCACAGTTCAGGCTGGTAGCATCCATTGCGAGTCACAGCTCAGGCTGGGTAGCATCGCGTTGCAAGCCACAGCTCAGGCTGTGCTGGCCGCTTATCAATGTAAACAACTCGACCCCTACACAAACTTACGCATGGCTCTATGCAAAGATGGAGAGAGAGAGAGATTTTTGTCTTTTCGCCAGATGATGCCCTGGATGTTTACCTTTGAGTTTATAAAAAAAAAAAATCATTTCTTCACTACTCCCGTACGTAAACTTACACATGGCCCTATGCATAGGTGGAGAGAGACATTTTTGTTTTCTTTTCACCAGATGATACCCTGGATGTTTATCTTCAAGTTTATGATAAAAAAAAAAAAAAAAAAAATCCTTCGTTTTTTGCGCACCACGGGGTGGGATAAAAAAGAGTAAATGCTCAATCCATGGGTTAATTCCCATCTCATTATTATCCCACATCAGACGGCATCCCCTGTGGTGAATGGCTGAGTTTTGGGCCCTCTTCCATTGGGCTGTGAGGTAGGTGTATTCCAGGAGGCTGTCCGGGATGGAAGCAGTAGACAGGGCATCAAACCACAGACATCAGGTGCCACAACACTGTACACTGGACAGTGAAGATGTCATCCTTTGTACATGGGGTATGAGGTTTACAAAACATAGGACAAATCCCCACCTAGTCTTCCAGAGCATTATCCTCTGAAGAAGCAGGCCAACCTTGGGTGAGGAATGTCAGCCTGGAAAGGAGGGGCACACAGATACATGGGAATTAGAAACAGAGGTCTGCTACCTCCTCCCGTTTCCTCTGTCACTCTCCACATTGTACTAGATGTAGTTCTGCACAAGTGAACCTCCTTAGCCACTTGCCCAAAGGGGTGAAACAAATCCACAGGGACAAACAAGAGGTGGGAGAAGGGCATGTAGAGGGGGGGGAAGAGGAATAAGCAGGATATTTCCCCACAGGGAAGGTACACCCTCTCAAAAAAGAATCGGCACTCTAACAGCACGTATCATTCTGAAGCATGGATGAAGCATTGTGATATATGGGGCACCCTGTAATTACTGTATAGGTGCAAATATTATCTTTTGTAATGTGAGAGTTCTCAGAGGGGAGGGTGGAGGTATGTCTCACCACTACCTGGTGGAGGGAAAGTTAAGAGTAGGTAAGAGATGGGTGAGAGCTAGGAGAGTTAGGTGTGGCAGGGAGGTTTTGAAAGTGAGTGAGTTGGATAAAAGAGAGAAAAACATAGAGTATCAGGAGAAATTGAAAGATGAGTGGAGCGCAGTGAAAGATCGGGAAAATGGCAGTATGGAGGAGGAATGGCAGTTATTTAAGAGTGCTGTGGTGGGGCATGCAGAAGAGGTGTGTGGTGTGAGACGTGTGGGTGGTGGTGTAAGAAAAGGAAGTGAATGGTGGTGCGAGGAAGTAAGTATGGCTGTGGCTGAGAAGAGACGTGCATATGAAGTGTGGCTGCAGAGGAAGGATGAGATGTCATATGAGAGGTATAAGGAAAAGAGGAATAAGGCGAGAAGGGCTGTGCGTGATGCTAAAGTGGCAGCAGATGAGAGGTGGGGTAGGCGGCTGACAGAGAATTTTCAACAGAATAAGAAAATGTTTTGGAAGGAGGTGAAAAGGGTGCGAAAGGGAGAGTCTGGGAAGGAAGAACGAGTAAAAGCAGAGGATGGAAGGATGTTAACTGAGATAGATGCAGTAAGGAAGAGATGGGCAGAGTATTTTGAAAGATTGTTAAATGTAGAGGAGGAAAGGGTGGCTGAGATTGTGGCGGATGGAAGGGTGCAAGGAATAAATGTGTTGAGAGAGTTGAATGATTCTTTGATCACGAAGGAGGAAGTGCAGAAGGCAGTAAAGGAGATGAAAACAGGGAAAGCTGCAGTTATGGATGGGTGTGCTGTGGAATGCCTGAAGGGTGGTGGAGTGACTATTGTTGACTGGTTAGTAAGATTGTTGAATGTGTGCTTTGTGAAAGGTATGGTGCCAGTTGACTAGGCAAGTGCTTGTGTGGTCCCGTTGTATAAAAGCAAGGGTGATAAGTATGAATGTACTAGCTTTAGGGGTATAAGTCTATTGAGTGTTGTAGGTAAGGTGTATAGTTGGGTGTGAATTATGAGAGTTAGAGAGGGTACAGAGGTAGTGATTGGTGATGAGCAGTGTGGCTTTAGGAGAGGGAGGGGATGCGTGGATCAGGTGTTTGCGGTGAGACAAGTGTGTGAAAAGTATTTAGCGAAAGGCAAGGATGTGTTTTGGGCATTTATGGATTTAGAGAAAGCGTATGATAAAACTGATAGGGAGGCTTTGTGGACTGTTCTAAGGTTGTATGGACTTGATGGTAGGTTATTAAAAGGGGTGAAAAGTTTTTATGTAAATAGTAGAGCGTGTGTAAGAGTGGGAAATGCTGTGAGTAATTGGTTTCCTGTGGGAGTGGGGCTGCGACAGGGATGTGTGATGTCGCCTTGGTTGTTCAATATTTACATGGATGGTGTTGTAAGGGAGGTGAATGCAAGAGTTTTAGGTGGAGGTCTGAGTCTGGTGAATGTTGATGGTGGAGAGTGGAATCTGAAGCAGCTGCTGTGTGCAGATGATACTGCACTGGTGGCTGATTCAGAGGAGAGATTGAGACAGTTGGTAGAGGAGTTTGGAAGGGTGTGTGAAAGGAGGAAATTGAAAGTAAATGAGAATAAGAGTAAAGTGATGAAGTGTACGAGGTTGGTAGATGGTAGGGGGATGAATATAGTTTTGAATGGCGAGTTGCTTGAGGAGGTAGAGTGTTTTAAATATCTAGGGACACACGTTGCTGTGGATGGAAGAATAGATGCAGAAGTGAAGTTTAGAATAAATGAAGTAGGAAAGGTGCTGGGAGGAATGAAAAAAGTGTTTAGATGTCGTTCGCTTAGAATGGATGTAAAGAGAAGGCTGTATGAGGGTGTTGTGGTACCGACTGCATTGTATGGGGCTGAAACATAGAATATGGGTGTAGCAGAGAGGAAAAGTTTGAATGTAATGGAGATGAGGTGTCTGAGGAGTATGTGTGGAGTGACGCATATGGATCGAGTGCGGAATGATGAAGTGCGAAGGAGAACTGGAGTTGTTCGGGAGATGGCTGGTAGAGTTGAGCAGAGGGTGTTGCGATGGTTTGGGCATATGGAGAGAATGAATAATGAGCGATTGGTGAAAAAGATAACTAGATCTGATGTGAGAGGTGTAAGGCTGAGAGGAAGACCACGAATAGGATGGATGGACAGTGTGAAGAGAGCGCTGGATGCGAGAGGGATGTCTATTGAGCAAGGAAGAGTGGCTGTGCGTGACAGAAATGGGTGGAGAGAAATTGTGAATGAATAAGTGATGACGCAGCCCTGAGGGGATATTCTCTTGAATTTGGTCTGATCAGCAATTTCAGGTCAGGTGCGGGTAAGGGGATGAGTCTGTTATGATGTGGCAGGGGTAAACCAGCTCTGCTGTCGGGCCCTGCTGCGGATGTCACTGATTGCATTGCGCAGTTGACCCTTGTGCAGTGTGGTGCAGTGAGGATCTCTCCGTTCTCCCCTTTGGGGCTAAGATGCGAATGAATGTGTTTGAATGGATGAGTAAATGGGGAGTGTGTCGTTCTGTCTCGGCTACCTTACTGGCTGGTATATATTATGAGACCCCACATTTATAGACTTGTGTGTGTCCGCAGATGTTTCTCATTTTCACAACCATCGTACACAAAGGGGCCGATACTTTTTTGGGAGGGTGTACACAGCTGTCTGCCCTCCCCTTCTGGAAGAGAGTGATGGAGTGGTCGGCAACCACGTGGTCGAAAACAAAGAACGACGGAATTCACCGAACTATCCATGGAAAAAATCATGGCAGGAATCCAGGTCTGGAAACCCAGGCGAACATAACCCAAGGGAAAGAAACTGGGAAGGAAGTAGCTTGCCAAGTACATGCAGACTGCACGCTGCACACCGTGTGGAGCAGGCAATCACCAAACTAAACCTAAAATATACAGATAACTTAATAAGTAAAACCAAGTCCTCAACCCTGAGCGAAGTTATTTTCAGTAGTGCACTGAACTTGCTCAGATTATACATTGTGCGCCACATAGGGCAGAAGGACCAATAATTAACTTGGAACTACTGTAATGCTAAATTATTCGTTAGGAGAAAATAATGACTGGAGCCCCGGACAAACAAGGGAGGGCGTGACGCAAATAGCTTGTCGTGCCCGTGCAGATTGAAAGCTATGCTCAGTGGTACAAGCAACACACTACATATTATACAATTTATGACCCAGGTAAACCTAGCATGACAAATGAATTTTCCTCCGCAAGAACAGAGTGAAAATTTGAGCACCACATGTTCAGACAACATACTAAAAATTAAAGTATATTAACCTCATAGTGTAAAAATCTCAAGTGAGTAAAAATAAAAAATCCGGGCAGAGAGGAGAAACATAGCGTGAAGGAATAGCTCATCATGTTTGCACAGATAGGCCACTGTGTGGCTCTTGAGGCTAAAGGCAAGAAAGCCAAAAAGCTAGTAACTACAAAAAATAACACAGACAGAGCAAAACATATTGTAGCTCTGTGCGAGCAGATCCTATGGTAAGCATTGCGCAGCAGAAGAAGCCTGCCCTGCTTTATGAAATCTGTGCTTCATGGGAAGCCAGCAACAACTCTAAAAAACATATTTTAAGACTTCGTAGATAGTGACTATGGTCTAAGCCCTGACAACCTAGCATGGCGGAAGCAAGCCAGTGCAGTAATACAAACTGAATATCTGTGCATCACGTGGGGCTGCAAACCAGGAGCCAACGCCCTAAAACTTGGAAAGGTAAATGACAAAAATATTAAACAAGGGCATTTGTCGCAAGTTACAGGCTTACCATGCAACCAGGAGAATAGCAACACTGAATCAAGGAGAAGATGCTGGTGCGTATCTCATAGGGGACGGACATTGACCCCAGGTGTTCCTCATGTATCATGCAGAGAGAGAGAGAGCTGCCTTGCCGACAGGTGGGTTGAGCAAAAAAGACAGAGATGAAGGTATTGGGGTAAGGATATGGGGTGACTGTACTCGCGTCTGACGGCTCTGCCGATGTTTTTGTAGGAATTATTTTCATGAATTTGAGGATATAGCTCCCTGCTGTACCCAGTAGAAATGAAAGAAACTAACCCTACAAGTAACTAAACGCATACCCGGCCACCTGGTTATTAATATTATTTAAGCAAAAGAACATGGAGAAGGGCGTATTCACACACTTGCACTAAGGATCCACAGACCATTTATGTAAGTATCTTGCAACCCGCTCCTCTTGTCCAGAAATGAAGATGAAAAGGATACCTTCAGTCTACAGTACATTAAACATACTTAAATATGAGCCTCAGACAACAAAAACATTATGCCTCTCTCTGCTTGTAACAGGAGTGTAGAAATGGCGGGGGGGCGGGGGTTCTAGGGCCCAAGCCCCCACACATTTTTTCCAAAGTGGGACCCTATGTATGTTGCCCCCCACCCAACACTTTTTGATAGTACAGTGTACCGAGTCGGAGGTCATTTTTGGAGAAAACATTATAAATGTAATTAAATATGTTTATCATTGAAGAAATTTCATCTTCTGTCTAAGAACCTACGATGAACAACACTAATTATTTTTTTAGCAACGTACTGGGCTCAGTGTAGCACAAGTTAGCCGCCTTTAGGCCTACATCTCAGTGTTGCATTTCACTGTCTTCAAATTTAGATAAAATTTTCCTTGATCTCTATCTTTTACTCTATCTTAACATTCCTGCCCCTCCCCTACTTTTTTTTTTTTACCTTGTTGCGCCCCTGTCTAACGTTAAGCCAAATTATGCTTCCTTGCAAGTAGCAGTGCTACCCACCGTTGCTTGTGTCAGCCAGATTTAGGGAAACTGATGACGATATTTCATAAATCTTTAACCCGCCCCGTCCCGACCACTTTTCGACCACTGGTACCCCCCAATCCCGACCATTTTTCGACCTTTTTTTTTTTGCTTAAACTTTCGCTTTTGGTCAGAAACAATGGTCGGTGGCAAAGAAATTGGTCCCCGGGGTCCCTAATTAGCTTAACCAGGTATGCCTTGGTCCCACCTGGCCCCGTGTTCTCCCTAGGCGGTCTGAGCCTCAAACGTTTTCTATGGTATTATAAGTCTGGGCAACCAATGAAAGTAAGTAGAAATGAATTTATTACAAACATAAAAACATGTGATAAAAGAGTATATTGGATTTTATACAAAAATAGAGCAGAAATAAGCATTGTACCATCGTGCGAAACGAGCAAAATCGGCCAACTTGGTCACGATGAATCGCTAACATTCTAAAATCATGATACATATAATTTTTTTTTTACTAACATAATACTTCTACAATAATATTATACCATTTTCCATTTTATTGAACTGTTTTTACATATTCACAGGCCTTTTGATAACATTTAGCGTAATGTTAGCGCTTATTTACGTAGTGAGTGAACTCACTGTGACTGTTGTTTCAACTCGTATTGTGCTTTTTCTACTTACATAATACTTTTCTAATATTATTATACACTTTTCAACTTTATAGAACTGTTTTGAGATTATTTCAGGCCTTACGTAAATATATAGCGTAATAATAGCGCATAATAACACACATGGTGAAGTCGCTATGACAACTATTTCAACTTACAACCTATTTTTGTACTTATATAATAATTCTCCACTAACATTGCACATGTAAACACTTGATGTAATTGATATCACATCATTTCTGAATTTACGATGGAACTGAGCATCATATTTGCGCGTACTTACACAGGGAGTGTTGTCGCAATATCATTTGTTTCATCTTACACTAGTAATCAACTTATAAAATACCATACATTACAACATCTTCCATTGTATATAATTCCTATCACACACTGACCAGAATGTGGGTGTACTCGTGACATCAATTATGACAACTTACAGTAATGTTCAACTTATACGTTTTATTCATGCTAACATTACACCCGTTTCCACTTTATTTCCTTGCTATCACATATTTACTGACCAGATTTACACAGTGGGTGTAGTTTTGATAACAATTCCTTCCACTTACACTAACCACATCACCATCGTCCCCTTCGTCAGGGTGGGGAGGTGAGGGTGGTGGGGGAGGTTGGGGAGGTGGAGAGCGGCGCCTCTCATCACTCGCACTTCTCTTCCCTCTCCCTTTTCCTTTACCCTTTCCCTTCCCTTTCTTTCCTTTCCCCACATCCTGGGGCTGTGGGGAGGAAGTTTGGGAATATTCAGGGGCGAAAGAAGTGCTGGGGAGTGACTCAACCTCCTCTCCCGTAGGCCTACGAGCACCACGTGCTCGTGCTGCCTCCCTCACGCCACTTGCCCCTTCACCCCGCACTACCCCCACACCACATTCACTTTCACCCCGCGCTGCCGCCACAACACTTTCCCTTTCTCCCAGCAATCCCACCACACCACTTGCCACTTCCCCAGACAAAGTACTTTCACCATACCTTATGTGTCGTCTCGCCCCACCTTCTGATCCTCGTGGTGATATTTTCTCTTTTCCCAACCACGCGGCGATATCACGTCCTAGGCTTCCATCATCCTCATCATCCTCATCCTCGTCCTTATCAGATTCAGGATGGTGAGATAGCTATGCACGTGGTTGGGGAGCAGGCTGGCCTTCCCTTGCCTTACGGTATGTCACATACCGCATTTTTCGGGGCGACGGGACCTCCTCATCACTGCTACTTATTTCTTCCTCTGGCTGGACGTAATCGCGATCCACCACATCATCATCGAGTGGAGAATCACTGTCTCCAGTGAAGGCTTCCAGGACAGATGCAATTTCCTCGTCTGAGAGACCTTTCCGCTCCATGTCTGACCTGGGTCACTGCTAGCAGGTGAGTGACCGAGACAAGGGCGAGCGCGGGTCACGCGGGGTCTAGGACGCTGCCCGCCTGGCAGCAGGTAGGGGAGGCTTGGGTACCCGGGCGAAACGAAAATCTCGCGCGAATTTTGAAAATTGTGGAAATTATGAACCTTGCAATTGCAGGACGTTGAAGTACGTCCCCGGGATTAGCTGTGACAAAACGTGAGGACGTGGAAGTACGTCCCCGGGACGCCGCGGGTTAAAGGTAGACAGATTATCCTTTGGACGAAACAACAATCACATGTACCTCATCACCAAATAACACACACACTTTTGATCCACTAAACTAGGAAAACATTTTTTTTTTTTTTTCATTTTTTTGGGTGGAGGGAGGATGGGATATCTGGAGTGGAGGTAAGTGCGTTATTTCTGATGGTCCTCATGACCTATCTTAGTCAGTATGAACGCATACAAGTGATTTCATTATCCATTCAACCAGTAATTCATTGTTAATCAGAACTGTACAAGCCTGGGGTTGGGCAACTCAGTCTTGACATTAAAGGCCGGCATTCATTCCTGTACCTTGAAAAATATTAGTAATATTTGGGGGATCAAGGATGAAGGCTGTGCTTCCTCCCCATGCCTAAAATACAATTCTTATGGTGTCTAATAACTACCTGAGCCCGTTAGCAGGTCTGTCCAAAATTCCATTCCTTTATCTTATAATCAGTGGATATTTCTAACTTGGCGGTTACTGTTGGAGGCTGTGCCTCTTTCCTTGAAAGTCCAAGTGTAGTTCGAGTGGGACAAGTTATATTATTTGACATTTCTTTCTGGGAACACGTTTCACTTTATATTTAAAACTGCGAATAAGTTGTTAGTAGGAAATTGAAGCTGAGCGAGCGCCCCTTTTACCAAACTTCAAGCGATGTCCATATGGTGGATGTCGCATTCCTCAAGGCCTTATCTATAACCAAACGAATCTGCAGCACCGAAGCTTGCAGACTTTTGGCTTGTGTAGCAGACACGCATACATACAACTACCCAGAGAGACACTCGGAAGAATTATACAGATGAAGGAGAAATGCATTGTGATACTAATGGATGCCTTTACGCAATGTCACAGATAGAACCAGGCGGCTTTACTGCCTGGTTATACAAACATCCCTCAACTACATCCCTATCGCTTGAAAGGCGAATTATAAAATAAGGAAAGTTAAGCCTCCAGTCCACCGGGTTCACGTTTCAAATGAGCCTGGGGTTCCAGCTACTAGTACCACTGCTAATGCTTTGATCAGTTATCACACACACACACACACACACACACACACACACACACACACACACACACAGATGGATAATTCTAGAAAACAATAATTTTCTTCTAAAATGATTGTTAAGAGGTAAAAATTACAAAAGTGCTCAAATAACAGATGAAAAACGCACAGAAACAATAAAGCATTCAGGAAGGAAGGAGGTTTGGAGACCTATAGCCATTATTACATTCCACACTTTAGCCACAGACTTGAAGCTAGTGGAATGTTGTTTTTATTTTTATTTATTTTTTTTTTTAATGCGAGGAAGAAGGAACCAAAGGCTAGGAGCCCACAAACCAGTTCCTTCCAGGAAAAAAACAAAAACAATACAAAAGAGAGCCAAATTCAAGATCCGTTCATTTCGAGATCCCTGGACACACTCTGTTTGAAAGACTGGAGATCACAGGCAGTAGGAAATACAGACAGAGGGAGACAATTTGCAGAGTTGACCTGTTGCATAAATGAAGGACTGGGAGTAACGGTTAACTCTTGCATTAGAGAGCTGGACAGAAAAAGGGATGAGAGTTTGTTGTTTGACGGGTTCACCCGTTGTAGAGGTGGAGAGGTGCAAGCAGACAGTTCAGAGGAGCAATGACAATGGAAGTAGCGACAGAAAAGAGATAAAGAGGCAACAGTGCAGCGAAGAGACAGAGGTTGAAGGGAGCCAGTAAGAGGAGGAGTGTTAATGAGACGAAAAGCTTTTGACTCCACCCTATTGAGAAGAGCTGTATGTGGGGAGCCTCCCCACACATGAGAGTTGTACTCCATATAGGGGCGAATAAAGCCCGTGAATAAAGTCAACAACTGTGCAGGGGGAAAAAAGGTAAGGAGCCAGCTTAGCACACCTAATCTCTTGGAAGCAGATTTTACCAGAGATGTAATATGATCTTTCCAAGATAAATCCTGAGTAAATGAAACTCCAAGCATGTTCAAGGATGATGCTGGATTGAGCTGGATATTATTAAACTTTCGCGGGTACTCCCGTGGATACTTTTGTCGGCTTGATAGTTGTAAAAACTGGGTCTTTGATACATTAAAAACAACAAGATTATTTTTACCCCAGTCAGAGATACGAGCCAGGTCAGACATTAGGAGCGCCATAGCCTCATCCTTTCGTTATTGAAGTAACTCCTGGGATGGACGTTGTGGGAACCGAATGAAATGGTGAAGGGTGGAATCATCAGCGTACAAGTGGATAGGGTTAGATGTACAGCTAAGAAGGTCATTAATGAATAAAAGGAGGAGAGTTGGTGATAGGACAGAACCCTGGGATCACCACTGTTGATAGATCTAGGAGAAGAACGATGGCCGTCTACAACAGCGGCTACAGAACGACCAGAAAGGAAGCTGTAGATGAAGGCACAAATTGAAGGATAGAAACCGTAAGAGGGCAGTTTGGAAATTAATGATTTATGCCAGACTCGATCGAAAGCCTTTAAGATGTCAAATGCAATGGCAAAGCTTTCGCCAAAGTCCCGAAAGGAGGATGACCAGGAGTCTGAAAGGTAGGTGAGAAGATCGCCAGTGGGACGTCCCTGACGGAACCCATACTGTCGATCAGAAGGAAGGTTGTGATGGGAAAGATGCTTTAAAATTTTCCTGTTAAGAATAGACTCGAAAACTTTTGAGACACATGATGTTCAAGCAATTGGACGATAGTTAGAGGGTTGGGAATGGTCACCCTTCTTTGAGACTGGCTGAATGAGAGCAAACTTCTAGCAAGAAGGAAAGGTACAAGTTGAAAGACAAAGGCAAAAGAGTTTACCTAGGCAGGGTGAAAGCACAGAAGCACAGTTCTTGAGGACAACAGGAGGGACTCCATCAGGTAAACATGCCTTGTTAGTATTGAGGCCTGTGATGGCAGAAAATACATAAGCTGAAGAAATTTTAATGTCAGCCATGAGGAAGTCAGAGGGGGGAAGTGATGGAGGAACAGCACCAGAATCGTCTAAGGTGGAGTTGGAGGAGAAAGTCTGAGCGAAGAGATCTGCTTCATCAGTAGAAGAAATAGCTACAGAGCCATCAGAGTACAAAAGAGGAGGGAAGGATGATGAGGTAAAGTTGTTAGAATGGTTATTGGCAAGGTACCATAAGAAGCAGGAAGAATTCTAGTTGGAGAGTTGAGAGCATTTAGTATGGATGAAATTATTTTTAGCAGAGCAAAGAACAGACTTAGCATGATTTCGGGGAGAAAGATAAACAAGATGTGATTCAGCAGTGGGTTGGCTCTGGGACCTTCTATAGGCCCACTTCTTGTTGTGGACAGCATTAGAACAAGCGCAGTTGAACCAAGGCTTTCTTGCAATAGTCAAAGGATATGAGAAAGGAATGTATGCTTCCATGCCCGAGAGAATAACATCCATAATGCGCAAGGCACACTCAGATGGCCCCCAGCCACGGAAACCACAATCATTCCAGGGAAAATCAAAGAAGTACTGCCTGAGGGCCTACCAGTCTGCAGCTCCAAAGTGCCACAGTCGCCGTTTCTTTGGAGGGACTAAAGGCTGTACCAGAGCAATAGGACAGGTTAAGTAATGGGTATAAGTTTCCAAATCTCCTCCCATCCTGAATGCTCTCTTGTTTCTGTGCTTTTTTTCATCTCTTATCTGTGCACTTTTGCCGTTCCTGCTTCTTAACATTCATTTGAGAAGAAAAAATTTAGCTTTCTAGTTAATTATCTTTTTGTGGAAGTATAATTATGCATAAAGCAAGGGTTAGATTCGGATTGTTACATGCATAGCATACTGAAATACTAAAACGAGGGTGCCTTCCCATGAAAAGGTGTTTTGGTACTTTCTTTAACTGTAAGTGAGCTGTGGCTAACCAGTATTGTGCCAAATGGCGTACTTGTGGGTGGTTGCGATGCGGTTTTCAGCCCATAACTCGCGAGCCAGAGACTGAATGCTTTTCAAAACATGAAAAGAAACATCTACGCTTGAGAAGAAGCGTTTTTGTGAATAGTTCGCTCGCATATATCTTTTGTTTTCGAGTTATGACTGATGAAGGAGAGAGAACAAAAGAACAAAATCAATATTTTTGCGATTCAATTCTGCGATTCCTACGAGGTTTAGCAAGACTTTGCGAGTAGTTTTGCACTCGAATAGCGAAGGTCTTTTAGTTAATTAACTTAGAAATGGGTTTTGTGACCGTGTTCTCGCGAATGCTCCTATACGCTATGTACCGTACAATGCCATTTTGAAGCTGCACCATTCCTACTTATAGAGTGGCTGCAGCCTTCCATGAATATATATATATATATATATATATATATATATATATATATATATATATATATTACCTCAAGGTTGTCGGGTACCCAGGTAGCGAGTGGCCAATGTTTCTTGAAGATACTTTGCTTCTTGTTTTGTCATGAAGTGTATCTCTTCTTTGACTTCTTTTGAAAGTTGACTATACTTCTATATCTAATATACTATAGCACTAGCCGTGTGTGTGTGTGTGTGTTTGTGTGTGTGTGTATGTATGTGTGTGTGTGTGTGTGTGTGTGTGTGT
Source organism: Coenobita brevimanus (assembly GCF_032717465.1). Taxonomy (NCBI): domain Eukaryota; kingdom Metazoa; phylum Arthropoda; class Malacostraca; order Decapoda; family Coenobitidae; genus Coenobita; species Coenobita brevimanus. The sequence continues at coordinate 40,597,110 of NC_136993.1, read as the reverse complement.
GTGTATGTGTGTGTGTGTGTGTTTGTGTGTGTGTGTGTGTGTGTGTGTGTGTGTGTGTGTGTGTGTGTGTGTGTATTTTGGCAGCCGAAACTACACATTCAAATCGCACCGAAATTGCCTCAAAAATCGCAAAAAATTCGCTGATGTGAAAAAACTTGGTACCATTACGATTTAAACACTTTTACTGTATTTCATGAGCGATCACATTCTGACCACAAAATGCCGTTCTAGGTGCCCGGCATAGGATCTTCGTAGAATTTTTTGCCCAGTGGTACAAGTAAAATAAACTACAGCAGCGCGAGAGCCCTCCACAGGAGCAAGTGCGAGGGGCACGAAGGGCCCACGAGCACTTGTCTTACCTATAGTCAGTTAACTGCAACCAACCAACACACACACACACACACACACACACACACACAGCTGTAACTTCTGCTCTCCCCATAACCAGAACACATATCCTTCAAATGTACTCGTAAAACAGCACACTGAAACTAAATATGCATGAATGTAACAGTATATATTAAGGATGTTGCAAAGAGAGGCTGACAAAGGAGAGTGTATAATCATCACCAAGAGCAGTGTCGTTGATCATGGTTTGCTTAATCACCCACAGTTACTAAGACCCGTATTCTTGGTTAAGGAAGCTCTGTAACATCTATGCGATATATTTAGTTCATTACACCTTACTGTCCTCTTCTGTGTTACATAGATCCTACCAATGTCGCCTTTCTCTGCATAAACAACGTACTAAATAATAGTTACCACCCATATCCAAAAACGTGTCCCTAAGGAAGTGGCGGTGCAGCTTCCTTAACTGACGAGAATCCTAGTTTTTGTCATCCGACCTTTAGGTATTCACTGCTGTACGGTTTTGTTGGTAATTCTGTTTCATATTAACTCTCATTATTCACTTCACTTACTCCTCTCAGCAGGTTAAAGAACTATAGACAGGATCTGCTTCTCACATAAGAAATGGAATTTGAGGGCATGAAAAACGTGAAGACAACGATTTTTTTTTTTTTTTTTGAAACTGAAGTATATGTACTATCGGTTCAAAATTTTCGTTCCTTCTGCTGCTCATCTGTAACTCAAACATTATATTAATTATAATAAATAAAACTAATAACGATGAAACTAAATTGTGTAAGTAACTAGACAGTTCATAGGGACGGCAATCTTACTCTGACAAATAGAAGGTTGCGAGTTGCTGAACGGCTGGAGAAGCATGGCTTTTGGATACTGTAGTGCATTAAAGTTAGTTACAAAATACTACTACTATTTTCTTCTTCTTTTTTTAGGCAAGGAGGATGGAACCAAAGGCCAGGAGCCCGCAAAATGTTCCCTCCAAGAAAATATAAAAACAATATAACAGAGAGCCAAATTCAAGATCCGTACATTCATTGTGTTCTTCTTTTGACTCTCTCCCAAGTTGTCTTTTATGGGGGAGGGGTATCCTCATCATTACGTATTTTAACTGATAGAATATATTACAGAAATCGTTCTGGTCTGTCAAGCCATTGACTACTTTGATGGACTATATGAGCACGCCAACGCTTGATATCTCATTATGGCTTTGTTCAGTGCCGGACCCTCCCAGCGGCCGGTTTAAAAGAGTCAGTGTCAACGACAGACAGGTTTCAAATTAGTCTTCCTAGAGCCTTCTGTTTGCTTATAGGTACCTTCCTAGGATTCCCCGAGATTATTCACATGGATTATAGTTATATTAACAAAGATTCGTTTTAATACCTTAATATTCTTTAAGAATGTGAACATTATTCGTAAAATCACTCAACAAGAGCCTTTTAAAACCCCTTTGGCCATTTTTATGCCAAGAGCCCAGATTGTCTGGCAATAAACAGCTTGGCTGTTTTCGTCTTAGAGAACCGGATGAAACTGATACCAAATTTTTCACTACCTGAGCACTCTCTAGCAATGAATGAAATATATGGAAAACATTTTATGATAATGAGTTAGCCAGGTATGTACTTTTAATCAGTCAGACAATATATTACACAGACAATCAGGGACCATTTAGTTCTTACTAGGATAGGGTATTAATGAGTTACTTGAGATTGATTTTCATCCACTGGTATAGGAGTTCACATGCTGAAGATGTTGAGCAAAATATATATATGTTTAAAGTGAATCATTCACGTTGCCTTCAAAGTGGAGGAGCTGAATTAAACCGCCAATCACTCCTTCACCATGAAATGTCTCCACAATTGAATGAAATAGGTTGTGGGTTGCTAGAATAAACTAATACATCGTAGTGAATGGTTTAACAGAAATACAGTGGTATCCTACTGCTAGACAAGGAAAGTAATGCGACACTGATACACACTGTACCAAACTGATAAATAATTAGGATACAATGTGAAATACATCAGAAATAATATTTTTACCTACTGATAAGAATTCTTCCTGCCGGGAAGGAGAAACATCTTCAACTAAACTCTTCAGTAAAATATCTATTCGAAAAAAAATATATATATATAATGAAAATAATCGCCAGGTGAAAGCAAAACTAATATGATGAATGTAAGTGCCAGAATAATTTTACACTCTCATGATCGAAAAAACAAGCATGTTTTAATGTTATTAAAGCAAACTTTAGCCTTTGATTTGAAAACACAATGGTGGCAGTTTCTTGATATTCTTAGTGAGTTTTTAGTGTCTTGCGCTTCAGGTTTCGCCGCCAGTTTAGTCCAGTCACGCTTTTCTGTAACCACAAATCAACACTGGATGACAACTGATCAAGGCACGAAACATCAAGAGATGCCCCACGATTTTCGTATTATTCTTTGAGCTCCACAATGATTATTTGGTGATCACTTGAGCACTGACTTCTTAACATAAAAAAGATGATGTTGTATGTTCCAAGAGACGATGTTTCATTGTGCAAAACAAAGAGTGGGCAAAGAAATGAACTGATTTTGCTGGGATAGCGTGTCGTCTCCTGTCGCTATTCTCCAGGATGTAGTTCCGAGATGACGTATTATCTGACATGCTTTGGCATCCACGTTGTTCTCCTGCTGCCAACGGTGAATCCATCTGTAAACCGTGGAGACACTTGCACCAGTCTTCTGGGCAATGTGTCTCACCGATACGCCTTCCAGCCACATCCTCACTATATGCAAACGATCTGCGATCACAGTTGAGTATAGGATTAGATGCTTACGAATTTACTTTACAATGACAGGTAAAATACTCATGCAGCGTTATGTATGTGCTAAGGTATGATGCGGATTTTAGGTCAAAATAAACCATAGTTAGCATCTTGCAAGATCTTATGATTTTTTTTTTTTTAAATAACAAAACAGAGGAAGGAAAAACTATCTATCTATCTATTGCCAGACGCCTCAATCCCGTTTGGGGTGGCCACAAACAAATCGCCTCCAAGTCGCCCTGTCCCCCGCCATTTCACTGCCCTGCACCAGATTACAGGTGTCAGCTGTTCATAAAATATCTGTAACAGTTAGACTTGAACAGCAGTAGGTTGAAGTCTGGAGGGAAACAACTCTGGGGAAGCGAGTTCCAAAGAGATGCAGTTTGGAGAATGAAAGAATTCTGATAGGCAGAAGTTCTGCAGTATGGCTGAGTGACATTCCAGTCATGAGCGCTGCCAGCTGCCCCTGTAGCACGAGGGAAGGCATGGAGAGGTGGCACCATGGACGCAACTTCGACTGAGCATTTGCTGTAGAAATATCTGTAAAATAATGCAAGGGAGGCAACATTCCTTCTTACTTGTAGGGGAGGTAGTTTATTAGTAATAGCAAGGTTATTAATAATTCTAACAGCCTTGTTCTGAATATTGTCTACTTGTTTTAATGCAACCTCTCCACATCCGTTCCACAAGGGTGAGCAGTATTCAAGCTGAGAGTGCACATGGCTCTTATAAATGATAACTAACTGCTCGTCAGTGAAGAAGTTACGGACTCTGTACAATAATCCATGTTTCTTTGAGGCGGTTTTAGCAAGTGATCTGACATGAGAGGTCCAGCTGAGGGCATTGTTAAGCGAGACGCCGAGAATTTCAATACTTTTGGAAATGGGAATATATGTAGCATTGAAGGTAACATACGATTCTGGCAATACCTGCCTATTAGTAAATTGTATATATTTAGTTTTACTAGCAGTAAATGAAACAAGGTTGTTTTGTCCCCATGCACTGATCGTGGATAAGTCTTGATCAAAAGAAATGGCTGTACTGAGGTGAGAGTTAGAGATATTGGACTTTGCAAATGAATGTCTGAATGTGAATGAACTATGAAGCGTTGAGTCATCTGCATATGAATGGATGGGATTGAGGGTGACAGATAAGAGATCATTAATATGAACGAGGAACAGGGTTGGTGCCAGAACTGATCCCTGCGGCATGACGGCATTAACTGACTGGAAAGTGGAATATACATCATCTACTTTTACTCTTTTTTTTCTATTGCTGAGATATGAGGAAATCAAAGGAACAAAAGAGTTTAGTCCATAGCAAGGGAGTTTGGACAACAGGGAACAGTGCCACACTCTGTCGAAAGCTTTAGAAATATCCAGGGCTACTGCATGAGTTTCACCATGTAGATCAACTGATTGATGGATGGTATGAGTTAGGAGATTGAGTATGTCAATGGTGGATCTTTCTTGGCAAAAACCATATTGTTTATCACTAATATTAAGTTGTTGGATTCAAGATGTTTAACTATGTGCTTATTAATTACAATTTCAAAAACCTTACCAAGAGAAGATGTGACAGCTATTGGTCTGTGATCAGAGGGGTCAGAGGAACTTCCTTTCTTTGGAATTGGGTGGATATTGGCTTCTTTCCACGAATTAGGGAATGCAGAAGTACGCATGCATAGTCTAAATAACTTTGCAAGAACAGAGGCAAGTTCTGGGGAACACTTTTTCAAAACAATTGGTGGAATTCCATCTGGGCCTGGAGCTTTGTTTGTAGGTAAATTGTTCCACTTAAGATACAGACAAGGTTCACATACCTTGTCTGTATCTTAAGTGGAACAATGTCGGGAGAGGCAAGTTCTAGTGCTGGAACATTCTGGCTGGCTTTCTCTAAGGTAGAATTTCTGGCATATGTACTGGCAAAGATATCTGCTTTCCCACGCGGGTCATTAGTAATGTTGCCATCTGGAGATTTTAGTGGGGGAATGGATGATGACTTGTTAAAGTTATTATTGAAAGAATTGAGAGTTGACCAGAATATTCTATTGTCATTAGGGTTGTTAAGAAGTTTTGATGCTTGGTTTTGAAGGAAGTTTGATTTAGCAAGATTTATTACAGCTTTTGCATGGATTCTAGCAATTTTAAATTGAGAGAGTGATTGAGATGTTTTTTATTTCAGGTAATATTTATATGCTGAAGACTTTTGGGCTGTTGCTGTGGCACAGTTGCTATCAAACCATTTTGGAGAATTCGATCTTTTAGTGAATTGGTGACTTGGTATGAATAAATCCATACCAGCTAGTATTAAATCGCAAATGTGAGACTGGATAGAATTGACATCGCTAGAGAAGAAAGACTGCCATGGAATGTCAGCAAGATAATTTCTAAATTCGTCCCAGTTTGCCCAATCAAAGTTCCATCGGGTCACCCCAACAGGTTCAGAATGGGGAGGTTTGGGGGGGCTAAGTAATGAGGCTTTGATGAGATTGTGGTCAGAGGATCCAAGTGGAGACACTACCTCTATCCTGTACTGATCTGGATTATTTGTCAGGAACAGATCCAAAAGATGGGCATTATGGTCAGGATTATCTGGTATTCTGGTTGGTTGCTTTACCAGTTGCGTGAGATTAAACGATTCTGCAAACAGCTCGCACTCTAGACCAGCATCGTCAGTCCTGGCAGAGTGCAATAACCATTCAACATTATGTATGTTAAAATCACCCAAGATGGTAATTTCGGTGTTAAGGGCAAGATTAAGTTGGAGTAACAGCAGAGTATATTTGCTCTCTCTCTCTCACACACACACACACACACACACACACACACTTATTTGCTAACGTACTGTATGCAAAGCTATCGTTCTGCTACAGACGACAAGACAACTCCTGCTATCCTCACTAGGATGGTGTGTTTCTCATTGTCTTTGGTGCCAACGTGTGTCACTGCGGGGACCAATGTTGGATCCACAAACTTTGCCACACAGTCGGCATGTCACATCCGGGTTTGCTGGGAGAACTCTATTTTGGCTGTTAACTCTTCTTTCGCCAGGTTCCAAGCTTCTTCAGGGTGAATTTTTCTTTCACTGCAGAGGGCTCACGATTGTTCTTTGTACACGGCATCTTTTGGTGTGACCATGCATTTGTTCAGAGTTCTCCCTATATGATCTTTATATATATTCTTCTGTCCCCCTCGGTTCCTCATCCAGCAGGTAGTTGGCCATACAGTAACTGGGTGGGAAGGTGGTGCACTGCCATGCAGAGCATGTGTCTGACCGAACTCAGATGTTTTATACCCAACATGCTATCTATGCTGGTTGACTTTGTTCGCAGGAGATTATGTGAGAGAGGGACTTATTCTCTCATGTGTCCCCTAGGATGCGTTGTACATGTCGGATGTGAAACAACTGAAGCTGTTAGATATGACGCTGGTAATTAGTCCACGATTCAACTCCACGTAAGCGAGTGGACAGGCATACAGCTTTATATATCGATACCTTAGCCTCGATTCTCAAGTTGCAATTTTCAGAGACACTGGGTCTCAGACGACGAACAATAAAAGCTGAGACATGGATGTTTTGTGGAAGGACTTCTGCATCAATATGAGCACACATCCAAAGTAGGTAAAATTCTCCATCTATGTTACATTTTAGCTTTTTTTCTGAAATGCAAGAGGCTCAGCAAGGTTGTTTCTGTGAGATTTTTTTTCTGTTTTACTGACAGTTATTTTGAGCCCCATTGCACTATATATATATATATATATATATATATATATATATATATATATATATATATATATATATATATATATATATTGCCAGACGCCTCAATCCCGTTTGAGGTGGCCACAAACAAATCGCCTCCAAGTCGCCCTGTTCCCCTCCATTTCACTGCCCTGCTCCCAACTCACACCCCCCTCTCTCATATACCTCTCAACCCCATCCCTCCCTCTCATCCTCGGCCTCCCCCTCCCTCTTCCCCCCTCCACCTCACTCACATACACTCTCTTCGTCAGTCTTTCACCCTCCATCCTCTCCACATGGCCAAACCACCTCAGTGTGTTCCTCATAATGCTTCCTATCAATCCACATCCACACCACAACGCTCCTTTATATCCTCATTCGTCCGCCTGTCTCTCCACGTGACTCCACAGGCTCCTCTTAAATAACTCATTTCCACTGCTCTCACTCTTGACTTGTGTCCTTCCAACAATGTCCAAGCTTCACTTCCGTACGTTAGAGTTGGTATCACAATACTTCCATGCTCACTTCCCTGTTTCTTATCACTGCTTTCAAAGAACCAGCAACCTTTCTTCCCTGCTGTACCCTTTCAAGCACTTCACCCTCCAAACCTCTATCCTTACTCATCACACTACCCAAATACTTAAACGTACTCACATTTTCCAATTCCTCACCATCCAACTTCGCTGTACATTCACTAACTTCACTTCTCTCAAAGACCATCACTTTACTCTTCCCTACATTCGCCTTTAGGTTCCGTTTCTTACACACTCTCTCAAACTCATCCACCAAGCCTTGCAGCTCCCCTTCGTCTTCACTCAACAACACAGTATCATCTGCAAACAACAGTACAGGGAGTTTCCAAACACTATCCTCTCTCACCAGGGCCACTCCAACGTCCACTACCCTACCTTGTACCTCTTTTATTACCCCATCCATGTACAGATTGAACAACCATGGAGACATGACACATCCCTGTTTCAAACCAACTTTCAAAGAGAAAAATTCACGTAGTTCACCATCCACACGCACTGCAGCCTTCGCACCATCGTACATACTCTTCACAGCATTCAACAACTTCCCATCTACTCCATATATTCTTAACACTTTCCACAATCCTTGTTTATCCACCCTGTCAAATGCTTTCTCCAAATCCATGAAAGCCGCATACAACTTCTTTCCCTTCTCTAGAAACTTTTCCTCTAAAGATCTAAGAATGAATATCTGATCTACACAACCTCTTCCCTTCCTAAACCCTCCCAGTTCTTCTCCAACTAATTTCTCTGTTCTTTCTCTAACTCTGTCTATAAGTATCCTACCATACACTTTTCCTATTATACTAAGAAGACAAATGCCCCTATGATTACCACACACTTCTTTTTCCCCTTTTCCTTTGTACAAGGGAATAATTATACCTGACTTCCAATCCTCCGGAACTCTACCTTCCTCCCAGGCCAATCTGCACATCTCCCACATCCATTCTACTACTATCTCTCCCCCATGCTTCAGGATTTCACCACACACTCCATCAATTCCTGGGGCTTTCCCCGATTTTACTTTCTTCATTGCGTCCACAACTTCTATCCTACTGATTTCTTTCTGTCTTCTCACCTCCCTCCTTCTCCCAGCCATTTCCCAGCCACTTATACTCGCATTACTTCCATCCTCTATGTTCAACAATTCCTTAAAGTGTTCTCTCCATCTGCTCACTTTTTCTCCCTTCTCCACTAGTAATCTACCATTTTTATCTTTCACTCCCCTGCTAACTTCACTTCCACCCTGTCTTACTCTTTTCACTTCTCTCCAGAACATTTTCTTACAGTCCCTCCTCTTTACACTCAAATTCCTTCCAAATTCCTCATCCACTCTCTTCTTACTCTCTCTCTTACTAATCTTTTCACCTTTCTCTTTCTTTCCACATATAACTCTCTCTTCCGCCTCTCAACTTCTTCCACGCCCCTATTTCTCATCCATTCATTGTATGCTTTCTTCTTTTGTGCTACAGCCTGTTTCATCTCTTCAGTCCACCACGCTGTTCCTTGTACCCCCCTCCGTCTTCTCTTCCTTCCACACACCACATCACATGCTGCACACATTTCTTCTGTAAATATCTTACACACACCTTCCACGTCTCCCATCTGCTCCAATTCATATTTGCCCAATCGTTCCTCCACTTCTCTCTTATACTCTGCCTTTTTCTCATCCTCTTGTAACCTTTCCACTGTCCTTGCAACTACTCCTTCCTCTCGTCTTTCCCTTCTTCTGTTCCTCCATCTTACTTGCATCCTAATTCTGGCCACCACCAAGTAGTGGTCAGAAAGTCCACTACCCCAACCTCTATACACTCTTGCATCCTTTACACATCTTCGCATCCTTTCATCCACACACACATAATCAATCACTGCCTTCCTTTCATTCACTTCACCATCCACCCTTCTCATCACTCGCCATGTATACCTGTGGATCATTTTTTGCCTGTAGGGCTTCTGGGGTATGTGCAATGATAAAGTTATCAGCTTTTTTAGCGCTAGGAAATTAGCCAGTTTAGTCTCTGACTGAGCTTCAAGACGTCTGAGATAAAATTTTTTCGTCTAGATGGAGCTGGATTTGTATTAAATCATCAGGCGACTTAACAGGGTGACTGCAGTGAAATAGATGTTGAAAATGACAGGAACCAGGACATATTGCCGCTTTACCCTCACTCTCACGTTCCAGGGTTTGGATTTGTTCGCATCTATGGATAAACGATCATCCATGTTGTCTGCTTATATCAAAGATCATAAGATCATGTCACAGGTACCTCTTTCCTTCCAAAATCCACATTGTGTTTCAGGAAGGGTTGACTAAGTCAGATGCTTTGTCAGCTTGTATAACCTTATCTTGGTTAGTACTTTGCTGGCAATCATTAGGAAGAAATATGCCTCTGCTGTTGTCACAGTCTGATGAGTCCCCATTCATTTTTTTAGATGGTTTAGATGGTTACAACATCAGAAGTAAGCCATTCAGCTGGAATTCGTTCTTGATTCCACATGTAGTATGAAATTATCAACACGCTGGTAACATAACTGGCCACCCTTTTTAATCAATGCAGCTGGTATGCTGTCAGGACCGGATCTTTTATTTTTTTATTCTTTGAGATGGGATGGCCTGAATAGTTTCTGCAAGTGTAGGTGGGATATTGAGATCTGCCGCTTGATTGGCATTTGGGATGTTATCAAAGATATTGTTCTTCTTTGGGTTTCTTCATTCAGTAAGGTATTGAAGTGATGTGCCCATCTTTCTAGGATTGCTTGTTTGTCTTTCAAGAGCTCTCCTTCAGTTGATCTTATATGGGCTATGTTGTGTTTGATTCGCCCAAAGATAGTTTCTTTGTGGAAGCAATGTTGGTCATAAATATCAGCTAGTCTTTGCAGCCTTTTTGCTTGTGCAATCCACCATTTCTTCTTCATGTTAGGCAATTTCGTCAGGATTTGACTTCTGAGAATCAGTTTTTAGAGTCAAGGAGCTAGGATGAGCCAACCAGTTGCTATTTGCTCTATTTTCCATTGCAAGAAGGTAATGTATGCCCTCAGCATTTTCATCAAACCAGTTTCTATGGCAGCAAGTAGAGAAACCTAGGGTTTCATCAGCAGAGCAATGAAGCAGTGTCTTTATGTTCAGGCACTCTGCATCTAGATTTGTTGCATTGTTGTCTGGGTCATGCAGTGGACACTGAGAAATCTTGTCTATATCAATGCTGTGGAAGGTGTTAAAAGCTGCTGCATCCTTTATAATATTACAGTTCAGTTTCCTCGTGGGTGGTCTATAGTGCATTTGTGGGCATATGACTAGTTGCAGTTTGGCAAGTATAAGGTTATGGTCTGTTCAGCACTCAGCATCTCTCATGGCTTGGGTTATAGAAATTTCTCTTCGATCTTGCTGCCTCACAGTGACATAATCAATTAGGTGCCAGTGTCTTTATCATCAGTGCATCCATATGTGTTTTTTTTATTCTTTAGCTGAAAAATGGGGTGTTTGATGACCAGATTGTGTTGTGAGCATAATGAAAGCAGTCTGAGGCCATTGTTGTTCATGGTACCAACACTATGGCGGCCTATGATGCCTTGATGGAGCCGACTGTTATTTCCTACACTGGCATTAACCCATGGCGTCCAGGTGTCATGTTTACGCTACAGCCTGGGGGCATCTGGATGGCAAATGTACAGGGTCTAGTGTTCTGTGGCGTTTTTGAGTATTCTGCAGGTTATTTCCACCACACGCAGCCACTGGCAACCCTCCTGCACGCACCCGAGTCACGCTGCAGTTACCTGTTTACCTTCTTAATGGAGAGATCTACACAAAAAGGTTTCCCTGTGTCCGGATCCTCGGCTGAATGTCTGCAACCACCAACTTCAACACCAATGAAGTCCAAAGGCCAGGAAAGAAAAGTCCTTAGTGATAGTGCAATATGAAGAGAACTCGGGGTGACTTATTCCCCGTTGTGAGTGGTGAAACTGACTCTTTCTCTGAGGAAAGCAGTTACCATGATGAGTGTCGATATTTATGCATCAGGTGAAGAGGGTGGATCACGTGAGTCCTCCACTGTGCACCCATCACTTCCCCTTGTATGTTCATCTGCTATTTCCGATGATAGGAATGGCTCAGAAGATATTTACGATCCTGGAGAGGGGGATATTGGCATGGATGAGAATATGGAAGAGGAGGTCGAGAGTGAAGAATGGAAGGAGGAAGTACAGTGGGGCAAGCTTCACAGTGTACGCAGTATATTTATGTAAATCATGGAAGCAGAAAGTCTGTTTCATGATGAAATCAGTGCCTAATTTTTTATTGAAATGCTTCGTGTGTGTACATATTTGTTATGATGAAAAAGTACAAAGCACAGGAAAGAAAATATGTTACAGTGAAAAATATAGTGGGCTATGGATAGTACTTGGATAACTGTTTTGTTCACAGTATTATTTTTTAGGTTTTATGTAGCAGTAATACCAGTAGTGGTAGTACAGTAGTAGTAATAATAGCAGTAGTAATAGTGGTAGTAAAAGCAGCAGTTGTAGTAATACCCAGATATCTAGTGGCACAGCGGTGCTAGAATTGAGCGACAATGCAAGCAAAACATACATCTGTGTGTGTGTGTGTGTGTGTGTGTGTGTGTGTGTGTGTGTGTGTGTTTGTTTGTGTGTGTGTGTGTGTGTGTGTGTGTGTGTGTGTGTGTGTGTGTGTGGCGCTGTTGGAGGCATGGTGGAGCGGTGGTGAGATGAGATGGTGCAAGGGCCTTTAGGTGGGGCGAGCCAGCCAGCCTCAAGGCCGTTGCAATAGTACCCACACCCACAACCTATCTCACACCACACCTTTGAAAAACTTACACAGAAATAGTGTTTGTGGTGGACTGTGGTTTTCTGGAGTGTTATTAATGTGGAGGGCTAGTATAAGCCTTAGTTGTACTACTGCACCTCAGCCACGCATAAAGACACAGGCAAAAAATACCAAAAGTTGCTCCCTTTCCCTACTCACTTTCTCTGGCTACACGCATTTCACAGACAATCTGAGACAATCAACTTGAAGTCGATAGATTGTTGAGTATTATGACACTTAGTTTTTTTTATTTTTCATTAAGTATTAGCTGAGATATTAATGTTTTAAAAATAAAGGTGATTTTCTCTGAAATGCCCAGCTGGGAGAAGAGATGTTATTAATCTTTGATAGTGTCCTCAGAGTCAAGTTCTGGGGCATAGGCATTCTTGAGTGTTGCATATTGGTCTTTAAAGAGAGGTATGTGCCAGGACATCAGCATCTCTGATATACCCACAAGCGATTCTTGGATCTTTTATAATAGGTTGTCTAGGTGTCCCCTCCAGAACTATTTATATCCTTCTCCTTCTGTTAGGTTGTCCTCTCCTGAGAGGCGAGTCTCAAATAAGGAAACGTCAGTTTATTATCTTTCCTGTTCATCGGCAATAAGGGCAGTCTTATGGCGTGGTCATGTGTCTTGGTCAGTATGAAGCAAGATTAACCCTTTAACCGCGGGTGTCATTCCAGAATGACATCGACAAAACTGGACCAAACTGCGGGTGTCATTCTGGAATGTTCGTGAATATTTTGAACACCGCACGTTTTTCCTGTGCGCAATTTGTCTCATGCAAGAGTAGCTGTTGAGTTCTTTCACGCCAGCCATCCCACCCCGAGGGGGCCCCCCCACCCCTGCCCTGACACGCATCACTCAGTATCTGTCCAGCTCTGTGCGTGATAATGGTGCTCCGTCCCGACTCATCGTTGCTCGCTTCCTCCTCGGAAATTATTAGTGCTAGTGTGCCTTCGACCTCTACACCGAGGAAGGAACTGCCGACGGCGAGGCAGAAGGGGTTGAGCACTCCAGAAATTAGGACAGAGCTGGATAAAACTGTAAGTACAACTCTGGATTGTGGCAGTGAGAGTGATACACTTACAGCAAGTAGTAGTGACGATTTTGCAGTGATTGGTGGTGAACCCTTTAGCACTGACAGTGACAGTGATGAAAGTGAACATGTAGTTTCCCCCCCACCGCCCCCAACTTACTCTGGGAAAGGGAAGGCGCCTATGGGGAAAAATGGTGTTGCACGTGGGAAGGGAGTGAAGCGTAAACTTAAGTCTCCTACACCAGGCCCTAGCAAGCATTTCCCACCACTTTCCTGTTCCCCTAGCCCTATTGCCCTCACATCTTCTTCATCTTCTGCCGTGCCCTCTCCTCAGTCTACATCATCTGAGGAATATGAATTCCCAGAGCCTGCACAGCGAGGGAAGGCAGGCCGTGCAGGCCATGCAGGCAGGGTAAGCAGGGCAGGCCGGCATAGAACAAAGGGAATGCATGTCAGTTGGAGGGCAAAGCTGGGTGATAAGCGAGGTGATAAGCGGGGAAGAAAGGGTCGGATTTCACCACACACCAGGTCAGTAACCCCCCCGCCTGCCCCCCGCCCAGCTCCCTCACCCTTCCACCCCCCCACTCACCCCGCTCCTGCTCGCCTCCTGCCTCACCTCCTGCCTCACCCATTGCCTCACCCATTGCCTTCACCTCAGCTCCTTCTCACGGGGAAACGAGTGCAATGCGACCTGCCACTTCCACTGAACCACGCACCGGGAAAGTGGATGCATTTGTTTGGTCTGACGGTACTGATTTTCAGCCACACAATCCACCGTTTGACATGACAAATACGGGAATACAGCCTGCCTTTCCATGCAATGAAGGAGATGATTTTGTTCACTACTTCCTGGCCTTCTTGGATGACGAAATCGTGCAGTTTGTCAGCGATGAGACCAATAGGTATGCAGCTCAGTGTGCAGCAGAAGGGCTGGGACCTATTGGCTCACCAAAGCAAGTGTCGTGGTTGCCTGTCGGGATCAGAGAGCTGTATGTGTTCTTTGCACTTATGTTCTTGATGCCCCATATCAAGAGACATGAGTTGGAGGAGTACTGTCTGGTTGATGACATTACTTCTATCGCAACATTCGGGAAGTACATGTCATGAGATCGGTTCCGACAGCTGCTAGGATACCTGCACTTCGCTGACAATGGAAACCCGTCCCAAACTGACCCTTTGTGGAAAGTGAGGGATTTTCTCAACAGGATTAAGGATCGATTTATGCGATTTTTCCGTCCTATGCAAAAAGTCGTCATAGATGAATCCCTGGTATTGTTCAGAGGACATCTCAAATTCATGCAGTACATCCCCAGCAAACGCCACCGCTTTGGGATAAAGTTCTTTGTGCTGTGTGACTGTGAGACGCGGTATATCCTTGATTTTGTGATCTACTCTGCAAGCACAATGGACGTGGACAGGAAAGACCCCCTTGGCTTCTCTGGCTCCGTTGTAAAAGTGCTGATGGAGAGGTATTTTGGTGGGAATCATGTGCTGTACACAGACAATTATTACACAGCACCGAAACTCTCCAAATACCTGGCTGAACACGGCATTGGCACTGTTGGCACTGTACGGAGCCATAGGAAAGAGTGGCCAAGTTTCCCAGAAGCATCATCCTCATCCAAGGGAGATGTGCACCTGAAGAAGTCAGACAAGCTTCTGGCGATCAGGTGGCATGACAAGAAGGTCGTGAATATGATCAGCACCATCCACAAGGGGGAATTGCAGAGAACTGGGAAGGTCAGCTACAGGACGGGAGAGCCAATCATGAAGCCCGATGTCCATCATTGACTACAATGTCAACATGAGACTTGATGATAAGTCTAATATAATGATTGGCGAAATAGACTGTCTCAGGAGAAACACCCGATGGTACAGGAAGGCTTGCCTGCACATGCTCGATATGTGCATGCTCAACACCTTCCTCCTCTACAAGACACAAGTCGGGGGCATAAGGCAACCATCCCTGAGACAGTTCTCCAAGACTGTCGTGCAGCAGCTGCTTGCATGATTTGGTCAGGTGACAGCATTGATCCCGAGGCGACACTCTGACACACAACCTGACTGTCTTGAGTGCTGCAATTACATGAGCCAGCACCAGCTTGTGAAATTGGCTCTTACCGCAGGCGGCAGGTTGTCACAGGGCCGCTGCAGAGTATGTCATAACACCACACGGAGGCCTCAGACGAGAAAAATGAGCACACACCAGTGCCTGGAATGCCAAGTCGCTCTCTGTGTGACTCCGTGCTTTTCCGAGTACCACTCTCTGAGTAAATACTGAAAGTGACAGTGATATACAGTGATGCGACAATGACGTGCTTTACCAATAATTGTATAATGGATAATGAAGTAATAAGGGATATTTTGCCTAGAAAACAATGTAAATATTGGCCAGTATAATAAGTGATATTGTAATAAGAGAATCTGCGGCACTGCTGTGATTCTGTGATGCGACAGTGACGTGCTTTACCAATAATTGTATAATATAGTAATAAGAGATATTTTACCTAGAAAATTATGTAAATATGGCCAGTATATAAGTGATATGGTAATAAGAAAATCTGCGGCACTTGTTTAATTCTGTGATGCGACAGTGACACAATATAGTAATAAGTGCAGTGTAAATATAATGTATGGTATATTGCCCAGATTATATGTAAAATAGTATTAGAAGTTAGAAATAATGAAAACATCGCCGCTAACCAAACGTCAGTGAGCGTGTGATGCCACAGTGAAGTGCGGGCAATTACAGTGCCTTTTACCTACCTCAGTGAACACAGAGTGGGTGTTTATCATATGTGCAGTGTTCATATATGTTTATAGTACTATTATCAGAGAGTGGTTGGCATTTGGTACTGGTGTGTGGGGCGTAAAATAGTGATTTTACACCCCTCACTTCTAACGGCACTGCCCGTCCTGTGAAAGTCAACAAAGTCATGACACCTACATCAAAGCAAAGCTGAAGGTTAGTACTTTCTAATGGTACCTTATTTTTTCCCCTAGCTTTATTCTGTGCAGAGTTATTAAGGTTTAAAGGTTTGTTTACATTTGGCTGAAACCCCCGCGGGAGAGGACAGTCGGGGCAAAACAATGCCCGCGGTTAAAGGGTTAATGCATTCCAAGTAGCAAGAATTAGAAGAAGTCTCTTGGTTCTTCGATTACAGTGTGGAAAGCCTTGACAGACGCGGTTATCTGCCAAGGTGTGAAGCAGCAAATGTTAAGGTACCCTTTTCTAAATCCCTCCCCATCAGAGTAAGAAGCCGAGTGTCCATTTCTGGCTTCTTAGTCACATTGGATGTTGCTGAAAGCATGACCTACTGCAATGTCATCATACCAGCAACCACTAGGCCAATGCTGCCAATGTACAGGACTCGAAGTAGCATCCACCCACATCCATGACCTGTCAGTCATCTTGTCGTGTCACCATAGGTCATTTGGTTTTGATGAAAGGGTGAAATGGGAAGCGAATATACTGTAGCAGTGGGCAATGACTAGATCTGTTGTGGTGGTGAAGGTGTGTAGTCCTTACCGCCATATTACTTGGCCCTTCTTTGCCCATGATGGTTACATGAAGATTCACCACAACCATCCAGTAATCAAGGTTGCAGGGGTCTGCCGGGAACTCTTTCTGTCAAGCCTTGTGATCTGTAGGATTTCACTCATGGATTTTTCAGTCGGAGTTTGCCCCCAAAGACATGACCCATCCAAGGGTGCCAGGGAACACTTAGTTTGACCACTCACTGAGTGCCCCTCAGGCATGAGCAACCCTGTACTCCTGCTGGGGCTGGGGGTTTTCTCCCCGTTGGTATGGTCCACCAGATTTAAAGGGTATGCATGCACCCTACCATGACAAGGTGATCCTAGTGGGTGGTTACACACACACACACACACACACACACACACACACACACACACACACACACACACACACACACACACACACACACACACACACACACATTGTACAGACGTCCATCACTTCCCTCTATATTCTACAACTGAGTGATGCTAGACTACAGCAGAACACCATTAGCCTTCTTTCCATCAAGTTAACATTCACATGAGCCTGAGGCTGCACCTGATACAGTATATATTGGATGGTATGAGAATATACTCATTAGTATGTGCTTATGCAGATTATCTCATTTTAGTACTCAAATTCACAAGATTTGATTGTTCCCTTAACCCTGACTGACTTACCCCACCACTGTACTACCTACCCCATCTTACGATAACCTAAATTAAAGGTTATTCATGTACTGTCCATTATATACTGGGATGAAGAGATATTGTTGCATTAATGACGAGGTAACAATACCATTGTTACTTATTCTCCCCCCCGTGGGAAGCCACCTTGTCGTGGTGGGGGGGGCTTGCGTGCCCCTGTGATCCCACAAGCCTGCCCGTGGATGTAACGACATCCGGCAGGGTCTCCCACGCAGGTGGGGTTGTGGGTGAGGGGTCTGACTAAGCGCTGCCCGAAACGTAGGTTACCCGTAAGGGTCATCGGTGCTGCCCTCCAGAGGGATCACCTCGGTTCTGTCCCGAGTTGGTTGGTTGGGTGTCTGGGCTGAGGGGTGTTGGGGAAGGGGGTCTTTGCACTGGTGGGAACGAACTTTCGCATCACAGGGTGTCCTTTTGGGGACACCCTCCGGGGATGAGGTACCCCGCTCCCATCAGACCGCACTCGGTCCCTTCACTCCCTGGTAGGCGGTTTCCCTTGGCTCCTGGTGCCAATTTTTTTACACCAACGTATTTATGGATACAAAGAACCTTTCTATACCCACTCATGTGGTCGGTGACCAGCCACACGAGTCGGCATCAACTGGTCACTCTCTGGCCGATGACCCTGTCCCCTCCGGGTCGTCTGTCAAAATGGTGAATTGCGATGCCTCTTCTATGGAGCTCTTACCTGGTGTTTTTGCTAATAACTCTTACACCAAATATGTAGTCATTAAAATGGATAATGGTACTTCTTTCCGGAACCTGAATTGTTTTCAGATTCACAGTGGTCTAGTTTCAGCATGTGGATTTACTCCCAAGGTCTCTTTAAAGAGTGATGGTTCTCTATTGCTAGAAGCTAGGAATGAAGAGGAGAGTTCACGCATCCAGTCCCTAACTATGGTCACTGGTTATCCTGTATCTGCCTCTCGTCACTTGGTCCTAAACCAGTCCCGAGGGGTTGTGTATTCTCGTGACTTGATATCATATTCTGATTCTTCCCTCCTAGAGGGGCTGGCTCCTCAGGGTGTTGTAGTAGTACAGAGAATTATGAAAAAGGTTCATAGGGTTTTAACCCCCACGCCCACTCTTATCTTGACATTTGACCGTCTTACCTTGCTGGAGGTTATCACTGCTGCATGGTGGAAGCTAAAGGTTAAACCTTATGTTCCCCGACCTAGAAGATGCTATTATTGTCAAAGATTTGGTCATGTCCACCGTTCTTGCAGGCGGGAAGCGTCTGGCCTTCCTGAGGTCTGTGGAAATTGTGGTGGAATTTCTCATGGTATAGATGATTGTTCTCAACCCTCTAAATGTTTCAACTGTGGAGGAGCACATGCAGCCTCCTCAAGGGATTGCAAAGTATACAAATATGAATACGAGATCATTTCTGTCCGAACAAAGAAAATTTCCTTTTCTGAAGCAAAGGCCAGGGTAAGAGAGCGGTTCATTTGCCCTGGGGTTCCCTTTGCTGCTGCGTTGTCTCGCCATAAAGCTACCCGGCAGGTGCCCCTTCCATCACACAATGCCCCATCAAATTCTCGGGGTTCTACTTCCCGGCCTTCTCGCCCGGGGGGTTCCACTGAGGGAGTGCAGCCTGGAAGCACCTGTGCTTCCTCCAGGGAGGTGCCTTCTGTCTCTGGGGGTGTCCCCTCTGTGGTGGTGCTTCCAGCATCTGGGAGTGCCTCCCCCATCCCAGTTCCTCCGGTTCCTCCTGTGACAAACACCCATGTCGATGCTACACATTGCATTGACACATTCAAAACTCCCGATGTCCTTCCTGTGCATCCTTGTCCTGACATATAAAAAAAAAACAGCGTCTCTCATACTTCTATATCAGCAGCTACTTCCGTACCGACTGCTGCTCCTGTACCATCTGCCCGCTCTGCTACTGTTGCTCAATCTTCTTTACAGTGTGGCACTATAGTTTCTAATGCTTTAAGTTCTGGTGCAGAGATGGAGGTTGCATCTGCCAACCTCAAACGAGTGAGGAGTGAGGAGTTTTTGGGTGACTCCCCTCCTTTTAAGGTTCAAACTTCTGTACCACATGAGGATTCTGAGGAGGCTCTTTGCTCGACAACCCAGCCAGTGGTCGCGTCTAAGTCTGTGGGTGTTCATGATGGCCCTTCTAGGATTCCCTTCCCTGCCTCTTCCTCAGGTGTGGTGGGGCCTGGGTCTTTAGATACTCATAGAGCTCAGTCACTTGCTCCCTCTGATCCGTCATCCAGCGGCCAACCTTTGGATGATTTGGATGGGGGGGGTTCGGTTGGCCCCGAGATGCCAGCTGAACCCTCACATGGGTGTGCGGACGGGGCACGTGGGTCTTCCAAGAAGGTCTCTGTGCTTCGGACTCATTCTGGCGATGGGCGGGACATGTCTCGGGGTAAGGGTACTTCCACCCACATAAACTCTAAATCTTCACTGCCTTCTCGGTTGGTGAGGCAGAGCTCCACGCCTAGGAAGAAGGGCTTTCACTCTCTTCCCAACGAGGTTGCTACATAGCTTTCTAAGTTTATAATATTTAATACTAATCACTATGGCTCAATCGGTACCAATCTGTCTTCAGTGGAACTGTAGAGGTGCCATGGCAAATTGGGAGGAATTGCAGTTATTACTCTCTACTCTGAACCCCCTATGTGTGTGTCTTCAGGAGACAATGGTGGGGGACAGACAGTTCCCTTCCATTAGGGGGTATAAGGCCTTCCATGCATCTCCTCCTGGTGGTCACAGCGATGGATGTGCAATTTTGTGCCTTTCTGATGTCCCCTTTATTTCCTTTGAGATTCAGTCCCCCTTTCAAGTCCTAGCCGTACAGATGCACGTTGGGAGGTGCTATACCATCTGTTGTCTGTACCTTCCACCTTCCGTTCCTGTTATACGTGCTGATCTAGAAACCCTTATCAGCCAACTTCCACCCCCTTTCCTACTCCTTGGTGACCTTAATGGCCACCATCCTTTGTGGGGTGACTCACTTTCAAATCCCCCGGGTGATCTTCTTGCCTCTTTGGTTGGGGATTTAGATTTGGTTGTCCTAAATGATGGAAGGCCGATCCATTTTCATGTTCAGACTGGCACCTATTCTGTCATTGACCTTACTATCTCCTCCTCTAACTGTGCCCTTGATTTTTCTTGGGAGGTTTTGGATGATCTACATGGTAGTGACCATTACCCTGTAGTGGTCCAGCCTACTCGCTCTGTTCCTGTAGCCCGTCTGCCACGTTGATGTCTGGACAGGGCTGATTGGTCTCTCTTTGAGGAACTATGTGTATTTGTCAACAGGGTTACTGATTTTTGAACTATTGATGATGCCGAATGTTATTTTACTAAGACCATTTTCTCAGCAGGGGTTCATTCTATCCCACGGACTTCTGGTGTTTTTTCCCGGAGACCTGTGCCATGGTGGAATGATGACTGCTCCATAGCAAAGGGAACTTACAAAGCAGCTGCTCGTCGGTATTTTGCCAATCGTAATGTTGTTTTTCTAAAAATACAATTTCGCAAAGCACGTGCTCACTATAGATGGGTCATGAAGAATGCTCGCCGTAACTCGTGGAGGTCGTATGTTTCTACAATTACATCTTCAACTTCATTGTCTGTGGCGTGGAAAAAGGTGCGCAAGATATCTGGTAGGTTCTCGCCCCCCTCCCCTCTGGTGTTGCGCCTTCACGAAGAACTTGTGTATGCACCAGATGTAGTAGCCTCTGCTTTTGCAGATCAGTTTTACGCTGTCTCCACAAAGGATCCTTCTCAGCCATTTGCCACCTTTCGTAGGAATCAGGAGAGGCTGGGTCTTGACTTTCGCTCTCGTGGCGGAGAGCTGTATAATTTAGATTTCAGCCTCCGTGAGCTACGTGCTGCCCTTTCAGAGTGTCATGACACTGCCCCTGGGCCTGACGATATTCCCTACGCTATGCTGCATCATCTTCCGACTGATTCACTTCAGTTTTTATTGGACCTTTTTAACAGGGTTTGGAGTGAGGGCTCTATTCTGAGGAGTTGGAAGTTGGGTATTGTCCTCCCCTTTCCCAAGCCTGGTAAAGACCATTCCCAAGTCTCCAACTATCGCCCTATCACTTTAACATCATGTGTGTGCAAGCTGTTCGAAAAGATGGTCAGTGTCAGGCTTATGTGGTTTCTGGAGAAGGGTTGCTTTCTCTCTCCGTCGCAGAGTGGTTTCCGTAAATTACGGTGCACTTCAGACAACCTTATCAGGCTTGAGGCGTCAATCTGTGAAGCTTTTGCCTCCAAGCAACATCTTGTGGCTGTGTTTTTTGACCTTGAGAAGGCTTATGACACTGCCTGGCACCATGGCATCCTCCAACAACTTCATGCCTTTGGTTTACGTGGTCGCCTGCCTGTGTTTCTTGGAGACTTCTTGACTGATCGTGTATTTTGGGTCCGTGTGGGTTCTACCCTCTCTGCGCCACTGTGCCATGAGGAAGGTGTCCCGCAGGGGAGTGTCTTAAGTGTTTCCCTGTTTGCAGTGGCCATTAATGGTATCGTTGACACTGTGCCTGCTGGGGTATCCTCATCCCTTTATGTGGATGACTTAGCTATATGGTTTTCTGGCTCCTGCATGTCTGCTATTGAGCGGCGGATGCAACTTGCCTTGGACAAGATTTCTGCCTGGACCACTTCCAAGGGTTTTCGGTTTTCCCCTTCAAAGACTGTGGCTATTCACTTCTGTAGGATGAGAGGGGTACACCCGGACCCTGATCTCCAGCTTTGTGGCAGGAGAGTCCGTTGTGTGACAGAGACGAAATTCTTGGGCCAGACTTTTGATTGTCGTTTGACATGGGTCTCACACTTGGCAAATCTTAAAACATCATGTATGAAGGCTCTCAATCTATTGAGGGTTTTGTCCCATACCTCTTGGGGTGCTGATCGAAGGACACTCTTGCATTTGTTTCAGGTATTTGTAACCTCTAAGCTGTCATATGGCTGTGAGGTATATTCCTCTGCCATAGAATCAAGACTAAAAACTTTGGATGCTGTCTATCATACTGGTCTTCGCCTTGCAACTGGGGCTTTTCGGTCCTCTCCAATTCCCAGCTTATTGGTGGAAGCTGGTGTGCCTCCCTTAGATCTACTGCATCAGTCTGTTGCAGTGCGGTGCTGGCTCCGGATTCGTCGCCTTCCAGATTCACTTGTCTGTGAGGGTGTGACGAAACAATCTTGTATTTTGTGTTATAGTAGACACTCTCGCATGCCTCATTCATTTGGCTATAGGGTTCAGGATATAATGAAGGGGTTTGGTTTGTCGGCAGTACTTGTCAGTCCTGTTCGGATCCCGAGGGTTGGGCCTTGGATATTGCCCAAGGTAACTTTCTGCAGGCCTATTGCAGGTTCAAAGGATTTTGTCGCTCCTCAGTGTGTTTTTAAGGTTATTTTTAGAACATTCTTCTAGTCATGGTGGTTCTGTGCCTGTATATACTGATGGCTCTAAATCCGCATCAGGTGTTGGTTTTGGAGTGGTATTTCCCAATTTTAGCCGAGGAGGTAGTCTTCCTTTGGTTGCCTCAGTTTTTACTGTGGAGTTGTCAGCCATCATTTTAGTCTTGAAGTTGGTGTTTGTTCATCCTGACAATTATTTTACTATTTTTAGCGACTCTCAAGGGGCGCTCTTGGCCCTGGACTCTTTTAGCTCTTCCCATCCTTAGTTTTAGCTATTTTGGAGTGGCTGTTCCTCATTCGTCGTCGGGGGAAGAGAGTGGATTTTTGCTGGGTTCCTGCACATGTTGGTGTGGTGGGCAATGAGACTGCGGATGCATTGGCCAAGGCTGCAGCTACTCAACAGCCCCCAACAGAATATCCGCTTCATGCATCTGATCTAATGCCTTACTTGCGGGACAGAATGCATGTGTTTTGGCAGAGACTTTGTGATGGTGTTGATCATAATAAGCTGAAAGAGGTCTTCCAGAGAGTGGTTGTGCCAAGGGTTCTCCCTTCCATGCCTCAGCGATTGGAGGTAGCTCTTGCTAGGCTTCGCTTTGGGCACTCTCGGCTTACACATGGATTCCTGATGAGTGGCGAGACTCAACCGTACTGTGATGATTGCTTTGTTCCCCTTACTGTCCGTCACTTGCTGGTCGAGTGTCCAAGTTTGGGAGACCTGCGTCGGAGATTCCTCCATAGGCATACAGGGGTAGATGGTACCTACTGTCTCTCCTTGATGCTTGCTGGAGTCCATAGCGTTTTTACTGATTTTTTTTGTTTTTCTTCAGGAGGCGGGCCTCCTTCCACTTTTATAAGAAAGTGTTTTCTCTTTTAACTATTCTTTTATCATTTTCAATGTATTATTTCTAGAAAAAGTTATTAACTATGCACAATTTATTTGCCATGTGTTTTAGCTTGTCTTGTACAAAATATCCTTCTTGACTAAGGAATGACGTGTCCAACTTCTTCTGCTTGTACCAATGTTAAGCACAGGGACACCTTCATGCGTTGGCATGATATGACTGGATGACTCCACTGCTTAAACAAACATTCCTCAGTTTTTTTCCTATCACCCTATCACTCAAAACGTGGATGGTGGAGTTTAGATGAAACGCAGTTTCAGCTTCCAGTTCACAGTGTTCCCAATCAGATGAACCCAGGGCAACAACAACATAAGGCACAAACCATCAGTATCAAGGCGTATGTGAACGTGGCGCTGTTGTATTATGTTAACCCTATACTGCTCAGGAAGAAATACTTCTTTCTTTGAGGGTCGCTGTGTAACATGCAGATCACTGTCGTTTGAAGAAATGAGCTTATCAATCATGAGCCGGTAGGCAAAGGGCGGTAAGCTAAGAACCATCCCTTCAAAACATTCAGCACATTCAAGCAGTAAAGAGCTGACAGAGTTATGTTAAAAAGAAATTGACTGATTGAGTGAATAAATGGAATATGAACTGGCGACGCAGCTGCCGGAGTCATATTCCAAAACAATATGAAAATGACATACAAATTTTAAAAATGTTAATGAGCTAGATGACAAACTTACTTAAAACGATAAGGAGTAGACTGTAGCACCAGTCGAACAGGGCAGTACTCCCGAGGTTGATGGCAAGCTGGTGACAGGGAGAGCTGGAGCTCCCGTTTCACCAGCCCTCGGGACTTGATCCTGACCATCTCCCTTTTCTGAACATTTTCAGTGCATTCATGATATCTCTACCTTCAACTGTCTACACCACACTACATGCGCATAACATATCACACCTTCTATTCACATCTTTAGTAATGGCCGCTGCAATCTCACAATCAAATGAGGTGGTATCTCGGATTGCCACCACCGGCAGGGTAGGGCTGGAGGCATAGGGTCCTCCCGGTCACTATCAAGCGACTGTGCCGGCAGCGATTGTTGCTATTTCCAGGAATGCTCGTTGGCGAAGAGGTGACGGTGTGGCCTTATTCTTTACCAACATCCGCGGCCGTACCACAAATTTAAACTCAGTTCATTTTTTCCTTCAGTCCATATCCCCTTTGGCCCTTTTCCTCACAGAACCACAAATCTCACCCTCTACCGATATATCTCCATTTTGTTTTCCCAGTTACCATCTCCTTACAAACTTTCGAAACAAGGGCGGCACCTGTTGTTATATCAGATCCCAATATGCAGTTGATACTATTTTATACTTCACTTCATCCAGTTTTGATTACTCATTATATAAATTAAATTGCCAAAACATTACCAAATATATCTGTGTAGTTTATCATTCCCCCAATGCTTCATCGGAACCTAGTGTATTTGATTCCATATCCACTCAGTTGAGTAACCTTGACCTTGCCCTTGGCAATCAAATTACCATTTTGGGTGATTTTAACATACACAATGTTGAATGGTTATTGCATTCTGCCCGGACTGACGACGCTGGTCTAGAATGCGAGCCGTTTGCGGAATCGTTTAATCTCACCCAGTTGGTAAAGCAACCAACCAGAATACCTGATAATACTGACCATAATGCCCATCTCTTGGATTTATTCTTGACAAATAATCCAGATCAATACAGGATAGAGGTACTGTCACCACTTGGATCCTCTGACCACAATCTCATCAAAGCCTCATTAGTTAACCCTCCTACACCTCCCCATTCCGAACCTGTCAGGGTGACCCGATGGCACTTTGACAGGGCAGACTGGGATGGATTTAGAAATTATCTTGCTGATGTTCCATGGCAGTCCTTCTTCTCTAGTGATCCCAATTCTACCCAGTCCCACATTTGTGACTTAATACTAGCTGGTATGGATTTATTCATACCAAGTCAACAATTCACTAAAAGATCAAACTCTCCAAAATGGTTTGATGGCAATTGTGCCAGAGCAACAGCCCAAAAGTCATTAGCATATAACTCTTACTTAAAATAAAAAACACCTGAATCACTCCCAATATAAAATTGCTAGAAATCATGCAAAAGCTGTATTAAATCTATCTAAATCAAACTTTCTTCAAAAGCAAGCATCAAAACTACTTAACAACCCTAATGACAATAGAATATTCTGGTCAACTCTTAATTCTTTCAATAATAACTTTAACAAGTTATCTTCCATTACCCCACTAAAATCTTCAGATGGCAATATTACAAATGACCCACGTGGGAAAGCAGATATCTTTGCCAGTACCTTTGCAAGAAACTGTACCACAGATGATACCAGCCAGAATGTCTCAGTACTGGAACTTGATTCTCCCGAAATTGCCCCACTTAAAATACAGACAAGATTTGTAAAATCCATCCTAGACAATTTACCTACCAACAAAGCTCCAGGTCCAGATGGAATTCTGCCACTTGTTTTAAAAAAGTGTTCCCCTGAACTTGCCTCTGTCCTAGCTAAATTATTCAGACTATGCATACGTACTTCTTTATTCCCAAATTCATGGAAAGAAGCCAATATCCACCCAGTTCCGAAGAAAGGAAGTTCGTCTGACCCCTCCAATTACAGACCAATAGCTATCACATCTTCTC
Organism: Coenobita brevimanus; assembly: GCF_032717465.1. Classification (NCBI taxonomy): domain Eukaryota; kingdom Metazoa; phylum Arthropoda; class Malacostraca; order Decapoda; family Coenobitidae; genus Coenobita; species Coenobita brevimanus. The sequence continues at coordinate 40,570,648 of NC_136993.1, read as the reverse complement.
TTGGTAAGGTATTTGAAACTTTAATTAATAAGCATATTCTTAAACATCTTGAATCCAACAACTTAATTAATGATAGACAATACGGTTTTCGCCACGAAAGATCCACCATTGACATACTCAATCTCTTAACTCATACCATCCATCAATCAATTGATCTTTTTGGAGAAACTCATGCAGTAGCTCTTGATATCTCTAAAACTTTCGACAGAGTATGGCACCGTTCCCTGTTGTCCAAACTCCCTTGCTATGGACTAACGTCTTTTGTTCCTTTGATTTCTTCTTATCTTAGTGACAGGAAAATAAGAGTAAAAGTACGAGTAGATGATGTATATTCGAATTTCCACTCAATTAACGCCGGCGTGCCGCAGGGATCAGTTCTGGCGCCAACCCTATTTCTGGTTCATATTAATGATCTCTTATCTGTCACTCACAATCCCATTCACTCATATGCAGATGACTCAACACTACATAGTTCATTCACACTCAGACATCCATTTACAAAGTCTAATATCTCTACCTCTCAACTCAGTACAGCCATCTCCATAAATCAAGATCTATCTACAATCAGTGAATGGGGACAAAACAACCTTGTCTCTTTTAATGCTAGTAAAACTAAATATATACAGTTTACTAATAGATGTGGATGTGTATGTGGTTGAAAAGATTAGGAGAAATACACTGAGGTGGTTTGGACATGTGGAGAGGATGCAGAATGAGAGACTGACTAAGAGGGTGTATGTAGGTGAGGTGGAGGGAGGGAGAGGGAGGGGTAGACCGAGGATGAGGTGGAGGGATGGAGTTGAGAGGTATATGAGGGAGGGGGGGTGACCTGGGGGGTGGGGAGTCAAATGGTGGGTGACAGAGTGACTTGGAGGCGTTTTGTCTGCGGCCACCCTTTGCGGGATTAGGGCGTCGGGCTATAGATAGATAGATAGATAGATAGACTAATAGACAGATATTGCCAGATTCGTACATTGCCTTCAGTGCTACCAATATTCCCATCTCCAAAAGTATTGAAATTCTTGGTGTCTCACATAACAGTGCCCTCAGCTGGACCTCTCATGTCAGATCACTTGCTAAAACCGCCTCAAAGAAACTTGGATTATTGTACAGAGTCCGTAACTTCTTCGCCGATGAGCAGTTAGTTATAATTTATAAGAGTCATGTGCGCTCTCAGCTTGAATATTGCTCACCCTTGTGGAATGGTTGTGGAGAGGTTGCATTAAGACAACTAGACAAAATTCAGAATAAAGCTGTTAGAATCATTAACAACCCTGCCATTACATATAAACTACCTCCCCTGCAAGTAAGAAGGAATGTTGCCTCCCTTGCATTATTTTACAGATATTTTTTTGGCAAATGCTCAGACGAAGTTGCGTCCATGGTGTCACCTCTCCATTCCTTCCCTCGTGCTACACGGGCATCTGGTAGCGCTCATGACTGGAATGTCACTCAACCATATTGCAGAACTTCTGCCTATCAGAATTCTTTCATTCCACGAACTGCATCTCTCTGGAACTCGCTTCCACAGAGTTGTTTTCCTCCAAATTTCAACCTACAACTGTTCAAGTCTAACTGTTACAGATATTTTATGAACAGAGGACACCAGTAATCTGGTGTATGGATTTTTTTTTTTTCTCCATTTGTTTTCCTTCCTCTGTTCTGTTATTTAAAAAAAAAAAAAAAAAGCATTACAACCGATGGGTGCATATCATGTCCTACTTACACTTCTTGCTGTAGTTCCTTGGAGTCAGTCTAGAAGGATGACCAATACAAACTGACGAACTTCGAGATTCTTGAGCCATGAAGGGCAGTCTGTGTCTTGATTGAAGAGGGACGTATGGAAGAGCACGTAAGTACATGTGAGGTGGAGTCAGGATTCTGCGATTTTGAATGATGGGTGAATTTTTTTTTTTATGCGAAGAAGAAGGAACCAAAGGTCATGAGCCAGCACCAACAGTTCCCTCCAAGAGAAAAACAAAACTCAATTGAGAGCCAAATTCAAGATCCGATCATTTTGAGATGCCCTAACACACTGCGTTTGAAAGACTGGAGATCATAGGCAGCAGGAAATACAGACAGAGGGACACAGTTCCAGAGTTGACCTGTTGCATAAATGAAAGACCGGGAGTAACAGTTAACTCTCGCATTAGAGAGTTGGACAGAAAAGGGATGAGAGTTTGCTGCCAGACGGGTGCTACGTGCCCGTCGTGGAGGTGGAGGAATGCAAGCAGACAGTTCAGAGGAGCAGTGACCATTAAAGTAGCGATAGAAAAGAGATAAAGATGCAACGCGAAGAGACAGAGGTTGAAGGGGGTCAGTAAGAGGAGGAGAGTTCATGAGACGAAAAGTCTTTGACTCCACCCTATTGAGAAGAGCTGTATATGGGGAGCCTCCCCACACATGAGAGTTGTACTCCACACAGGGGCGGATAAAACCCCTGTATAGAGTCAACAATCGTGCAGGGGTAAAGAAAGAGCAGAGTCGGCTTAGCACACCCAATCTCTTGGAAGCAGATTTTACAAGAGACATAATATGATCTTTCCAAGATAAGTCCCGAGTAAATGAAACCCCAAGCATGTTCAAGGATGATGCAGGATTAACCCGCGGCGTCCCGTCGACGTTCTTTAACGTCCTCACGTTTTGTCACTGCCAATCCCGTTGACGTACATAAACGCGAAAAAATTGCAAGGTCCCTAATTTGCACAATTTTCAATTTTCGCGAGTCATTTTTGGTACATATACACGTGACACCTTCCTCAACAAGATGCCAGGCAGGAACAATGCCTTACCCAGCATGACCTCCTCCCTCCCCCTGCATGCCATTGTCTCAGCAATTCACCTGTTATCAGTGACCTGGCCAGTATAGCCATGTCATGCCACGGTACGAAATTCAGGGCCAGAGTAATTCCCCAATCAATGACAATGTGGAGGGCAAACTTTACATAGGATTAGAGGAAGAAACAGTTAGAAATGATGATCAGGTAATGTGGGAAAAAAAGGTCAGGTATTAGTGAGTGAAACAATGCTTATAATGCCTATATTACTGCTTGAAAACCAATATACTCTCATACTACATATAAATTCGTACCAAGTAAATAAATAAATACCGTTTATGAGTGGTGTGAAATAGTTATCCTCCCATAGAACTCGTTTTCTTTGGTGCCACCCTGATAGAAAACCCAGTAAGGTAAGGAGGTACTCCTACTTGTAATCAGTATTTTAAACCTCAGGTGAGCGATTTCTCTATGAATTTTCGATGTTTCTCACCAAAAGCGAAGGTTTGAGACAAAAAAAAAAAAATCCTAAAATGGTCGGGATTGGGGGGAGTCAATGGTGGAAAAGTGGTCGGGATGGGGCGGGTTAAGCTGAATATTATTAAACATTAGTGGGTATACCTGTGGAAGATTTTGTTGGGTTGATAGATGTAAGAACTGAGTCTTAGATGCATTAAAAACAATCATATTATTTTTACCCCAGTCAGAGATACGAGCCAAGTCAGACATTAGGTGTGCCATAGCCTCATCCCTTGTTTGTTGATGTAACTGCTGAGATGGGCGTTGAAAGAACTGAATGGAAAGGTGAAGGGTGGAGTCATCAGCGTATGAGTGGATAGGGTTAGATGTACAGCTAGATGATCATCAATGAATAAAAGGAAGAGGGTTGGTGATAGGACAGAGCCCTGAGGAACACAACTGTTGATAGATCTAGGAGAAGAACGATGGCCGTCTACAACAGCGGCTATAGAAAGACCAGAAAGGAAGCTAGCGATGAAGGTACAGATAGAAGGATAGAAACCGTAGGAGGGCAGTTTGGAAATTAAAGATTTATGTCAGACTCGATCGAAAGCCTTTGAGATGTCAAGTGCAATGGCAAAGCTTTCGCCAAAGTCCCGAAAGGAGGATGACCAGGAGTCTGAAAGGTAGGTGAGAAGATCGCCAGTGGAGTGTCCCTGACGGAACCCATACTGACGATTGGAAAGAAGGTTGTGATAGGAAAGATGCCTTAAAATTTTTCTATTGAGAATTGACTCGAAAACTTTTGAAATACAGGACGTTAAAGCAATTGGACGATAGTTGGAGGGTTGGGAGTGGTCACCCTTCTTTGGGACTGGCTGAATGAAAGCAAACTTCCAGCAAGAAGGAAAGGTACACGTTGACAGACAAAGGCGAAAGAGTTTACCTAGGCAGGGTGTAAACACAGAAGCACAGTTCTTGAGAACAACAGGAGGGACCCCATCAGGCCCATATGCCTTGTTAGTACTGAGGCCAGTGATGGCAGAAAATACATCAGCTGAAGAAATTATAATGTCAACCATGAGGAAGTCAGAGGGGGGAAGTGATGGAGGAACAGCACCGGAATCGTCCAAGGTGGAATTGGAGGAGAAAGACTGTGTGAAGAGATCTGCTTTATCAGTAGAAGAAATAGCTACAGAACCATCAGAGTAGAAAAGAGGAGGGAAGGATGATGAGGTAAAGTTGTTAGAAAGGTTTTTGGCAAGGTGCCAGAAGGAGCGGGAAGAATTCGAGTTGGAGAGTTGAGAGCACTTAGTACGGATGAAATTATTTTTAGCAGAGCGAAGATCGGACTTAGCACGATTCCGGGCAGAAACGTAAAGATGTGGTGTGTTGGCTCCGGTACCTTTTGTAGGCCCTCTCCTTGTTGCAGACAGCATTAGAACAAGCGTGATTAAACCAAGGCTTTCTTGCGTTAGTCAAAGGATATGAGAAAGGAATGTATGCTTCCATGCCCAAGGGAATAACCTCCATAATGCACAAGGCACACTCAGATGGCTCACAGCCATGGAAGCAATAATCATTCCAGGGAAAATCAAAGAAGTACTGCCTGAGGGCCTCCCAGTCCGCGGCTCCAAAATGCCACAGATGACGCTTCCCTGGAGGGTCCACAGACCGTACCGGAATGATAGGACAGGTTAAGGTGATAAGGTTGTGATTGGAGGAGCCCAATGGAGAGAAAAGATTAACAGAGTAAGCAGAAGGATTAGTTGTGAGGAAGAGGTCAAGTATGTTGGAGCTCTCTCCAAGGCGGTCAGGGATACCGATAGGGTGCTGTACAAGCTGCTCTAGGTCATTAAGGATAGAAAAGATGTAGGCTTGTTCACCAGGTGGATCAGTGAAAGGAGAGGATAGCCAAAGGTGGTGGTGAACATTGAAATCTCCTAGAATGGAGATTTCTGAGAAAGGAGAAATGGATAGAATGTGTTCCATCGTAGAAGTGAGATAGTCGAAGATTTATTGATAGTTAGTAGAATTAGGGGATAATTAAACAGCACAGATATATTTAGTCAGGGAATGACAGGAAAGCCGAAGCCAGCGTGTAGAGAATTCAGAAGAATCGAGTTCAGGAACACGAGAGCAAGGTAAGTCGTTGCGTATATATACACAACAGCCACCTTTGGCTTCGAAATGAGTATAGAGAAAGTAGGAGGATACAGAAAAGGGTTTGCTGTCAGTTGCCTCAGACAGCTGAGTCTCAGTTAGAAAAAGAAGGTGAGGTTTAGAGGAGGAGAGGTGGTGCTTAACAGAGCGAAAGTTAGAAGAAAGGCAGCGAATGTTGCAGAAATGAAGAAGAAGTGAGTCTGACAGTGGTTCCAGGCACCTCGAGTCGTCACCGGGAGAGGGGCGGATGGTGGGGGCATTTATGGTCCCCCCCCCAGGGACTTCGAGGCTTGGTGAAGAGACGCCATAATTTTTTGAATTTTGGAAAGGGAAGTGTAGTGTGTACTGTGCATGTAGTTTGATGTAGATAGTTAGAGAAATTTGTACTGGAGAGCATGCTGGCCTACTCTCTGTGTAACTGAGACACTGAAAAAGTTCAGCAAAGGGGGATGGTCAGGAACTAGTCCTGAGGGCTGATGAAACGAGAGCTCCAGCACTCCCTGTCATCAGCTTTCCATCCACCTCGGGAGTACTGCCCTGCTCGACTGGTGCTACAGTCTACTCTTCACAAATAAGGCCCATTCATCTGAGCAGACTTTGTTATATATATATATATATATATATATATATATATATATATATATATATATATATATATATATATATATATATATATATATATTGCTCTATATCTACCTATCTGTCTATCTATATCTATTTCTATCTATCTATCTATCTATCTATCTACATATATATATATATATATATATATATATCATTATTATGGGTAGGTGGGGGCACCCATCATCCACTCATTCAATGTAGAGTGATGCCATATGACCTCTACACTGAGTGACAAGCCAAATGGTTTGCTGTACCCAGGAAACCATTTACTGTGCTGGGTGGTAACCATATAACGGAGGTTTCTGGCAGGGTTAAGTGTCCACCAGATTCCCCTATCCAAAATCACTTGCTCATGGCAGTCGCTTCAGAGAGCCTCGGAGGGGCCCAATACCTGCCCAGGGCCCCAACCAAATGGGCAGCCTCGTGTGGCCATGTGGAATGTGAGAGGTGTGAATAAGAAAAGCAAGAGGGTGGAAGTGGTGAATGTGTTCAAGAGTGAAAGATATGCTGTGATGGCACTGTGTGAAACAAAGATGAAAGGGTGCGAAGTGGAGGAGTGGGAGGGTGTTAAATGTGTAAGATTGGGAATGAATGGAAGAGGAAGATGTAAGGAAGGAATTGCTTTGTTGATGAATGAGGTGTGGCAGAGTGGAATGAGAGACTACAAATGTGTCAGCTCGAGGTGTATGTATGTCAAGGTCAAGTTTGAGAAGGTGAAAGTGGCAGTGATTGTAGTGTATGCACCGTGTGAGGACAGGAGTGAGAGAGACAGAAAGACAGGTCTTGGGATAAGATGGGTGAAGTAGTGGGAGAAATACCCAGGAGCTATAAAGTGATTGTGATGAGGGATATGAACGGAAGAGTAGGCAATGGACCTGAGGATGGCATAATGGGTTGTTATGGAGTACCAGGAGAAAATGATAATGAGAATCGACTAAAGGGTATGTGTCAGGAGAGGAGGTTGTGCATTTGTAATTCGCATTTCAAACACAAAGATGCATACAATTATACATGGTATAGAGGAAACGGGGATCGTGTTGAAAGAAGCCTGATTGATTTCGTGCTCATAGAGAGGTCAGTGATGGGAATGGTTGTTGATACGAAGGCCGTGAGAGGAGGATGTGGAAGTCTGTCAGATCATATGATTGTGATAGGTAAGATCAAGCTGAGAGGAGTGAGGTGGATCAGGAGAGAGAGGAGCAGTCAGGGAGAAAGACTGAAAGTTGAGAAGCTGGGGATCAAAGAAATGGCAGATGATTACAGGAACATAGTAGAGGACGAGTTAGAATCAGTGAACTGGAATGAACTGGATTTGGACAGCCTGTGCAATGCGTATAGGGACTGCTTAGTTAGGAATGCTAAAGTGGTGTGTGGTGTAGCAAGATTATCAACAAAAAAGAATGGTACGGCATGGTGGGATGAGGAGGTTAAGAGAGCGGTGAAGGAATAGAGGAAGAAGTGGCTAAAGTGGTTACAGGATAGGGGTTCAGTTGAAATAAGAACTGAGTATATCGAGAGCAAGAAGCATGTAAAGAGACTAATGAAGAGGAAAAAGAAGGAGGTAAATGATTATCTGGGAAGAAAAATGAATGCAAACCACTCCGAAAATAGGAAGCTATTCTGGAACGGGTGCGGAAATGTAGAAGTGAAAGCGGAAAGAAATGTGATGCTGTGAAGGATGCAGGTGGTAGGTTACTCACCCATGGAGATGAAGTAAGGACCAGATGGAAAGAATATTTTGAAAGCCTGATGAAAGGGGATAGAAAGAGCAGAGCGGGTGTAAAGATTGGTTTTGTGGGAGTACAGAGAAGGAATGCAGTGCCAGGAGACATGACACTCGCACAGGTGAAGAGTGCTGTGAAGCGACTGAAAAATGGGAAAACAACTGGGATTGATGAGGTGTAAGGAGATGCTTAAGTGAAGTGGAGAGAGTGGAATGAAGTGCTTGTTGGAGATACATAAGAAGGCATGGAGGAGTGAAACTGTGCCTGCAGAGTGGAAAAATGCTGTGATTGTATCCCTGTACAAAAATAAAGGTGAGCGAAGTGAGTGCAAGAATTATCGTGGCATATGTTTACTGAGTGTGGCAGGGAAGGTATATAGAAGAATTATTATAGAGAAAGTAAGAGAGATAACAGAAGTCCTAGTGTATGGTGGACAGGGTTGCTTTAAGAGTGGCAGAGTATGTGTGGATCAAGTATTTGCAGTGAGACAGACAGCAGAGAAGGCTTGTGAGAAGGACCATAGGGTGTTTATGGCATTCATGGATCTGGAAAAAGCATACAACAAAGTAGACAGAGAGGGATTGTGGAAAGTTTCGCACACGTATGGTGTAGATGGTAAGCTGCTAGGTGCTGTCAAGAGTTTTTATGATGGTAGCGAAGCATGTGTAAGGGTTAATGGGCATATAAGTGAATGGTTCACGATCGGTGTGGGTGTGCAACAAGGTTGTGTAATGCTCCCATGGTTGTTCAATATATATATGGATGGGGGGATGAGGGAAGTAAAAACACGAGTAATGGAGAAAGGGATGGCGTTGGTAATGAATGGTGATAGATGGAATATCTCAAATTTGTTGTATGCTGAAGATGCAGTACTGCTTGCAAGTACCAGACAAGAACTTGGTAGGCTAGTTCCGAGTTTTGCTGATGACTGTGAGTGTCGTGCCTTGAGAGTCAATGTAGAGAAGAGTAAAATGATGGTTACTGAGAGAGAAGGTGACTCCCAATGTGATGTCACAGTGAATGGGGAGAGACTGGAATTGGTGAGAGAGTTCAAATACTTGGGTACAGTGATAGACAAGAGAGGAAAACGTGCAAAAGAAGTTGAAAGTAGAGTGACACAACGAAGAAAAGTAGCAGGTGCAATTGAGGCCTTGAGAAGAAATAGAGGCTTGAGTGGTGCAGCTGCACGAGACTTACATGAGAGTGTTAGTGCCAACTTTAACATGTGGGTATGAGACTATGGTGTGGCATGAAAATGAAAAGTCAAAAGTAAGAGGAGTGGAGATGGGACTGCTGAGGAATATATGTGGAGTACAGAGGGTGGACTGGATATGAAATAATGTGATTCGTGAAAGGTGTGGCGTGAGGAAGTCGGTGGACACCAGAATCGTAGAGAGTGTTTTGAGATGATATGGTCATGAGGAAAGAATGGATAACAATAGAGTGGTGAAAAAGGTATACCTGAGCGAATTTGAAGGAGGGAGGAGGCGAGGTAGGCCAAGGAGAAGGTGGAGAGATATGGTGGATGAGTGTTTGAGGAAGAGAGGTTTAGAAGTGGGTTAGGCTAGCGAACTGACAAGAGACCGAGCTGGCTGGATGAATGTTGTGAGAAGTGCATGATGAGGGATTTTGGCATCCCTTGTGAGCATGGCAGCATCTGGATTGACTCAATCGGATACGTTTGTGTGAAGCTGCAGAATGTGGTGAATGTTTTTGGCGTATCCGGTAGAGCCAGGATTCCGGGGCTTGAATGATGAGTGAATGGAAGTGTGGCCTATTGGACTGGGCAAGTTTGTGCAGTCTGGACATTGCTACTCCTCACCCTGCCCTTGGGTGGGAATGGAGGTCCGCATGATGATGATGATGATGATGATGATGATAATCTGCATATATATATATATATATATATATATATATATATATATATATATATCATCATCATCATCATCAGCCGTTTGAGTATCCATTGGAGGACTGGCCTATCCAGACCGAAGTCGGGACGATACAGGCAATGTATCTCTACCAAGTGGCTTAGGCTGTCTGGTAGAGATTGTATGTAGGGTGAGAAGTGCTTGTAAGTGTAATTGTAGTGTTGGAGTGGCTTTGGATGTGTGTATAGTGTGTGAACAAAGTGTAATCGGCCCACGCAAGCCGACTGGGTGCAAGCATACTTTACAGTAAGCGACACTGGTTCAACCACAACACCCTTTGTGTCCGCCAATGCAGTACGTGGCTGGGTGAACACTCCCAATGTTTATTACCCTGGCGGGGCGCGAACCCTGGCCCACCCCGTGTACGAAACGCACACTCTACCACTGTACCACAGAGGCTCCATATATATATATGTATATATATATATATATATATATATATATATATATATATATATATATACAGTATATATATATATATATATATATATATATATATATATATATATATATATATATATATATACACCGCAGATTAACTTA